>NC_053154.1:99692708-100000208 GCF_016835505.1 Polypterus senegalus | reverse complement strand
AACTCTTACCTCTGAGTCGTGTTTTAATGTATGGCTGTGGATTTCTGATGGTTGTGGAAGTGGTGGCACCCTCAGAGAAAAGGTCAGGGAATGTAAAGGGTGACAAAGGTGACAGAGGGCATGTCTTTGTGTGGTCTAAATTGCAGCTTTCTTTCTTTCTTTCTTTCTTTCTTTCTTTCTTTCTTTCTTTCTTTCTTCCTTTCTTTCTTTCTTTCTTTCACAGTAGCTGTTTTAAGTAAGTTATAAGGAAAAACAAAGAATGCCAAGATATTCAGATAGCTGAAGTATTTGTCAGTTGTGGATCTTTGGCTAAAGTTGACCTGAATTCACATTTTGGTGGACTGACTCAAGTCATTAAGGCTTGCAATGTGCTAAAATTTTGGGTAACAGTTTGAAATGTTTGTAAAGTATGCTTGAAGTTTCTAGTTGAGAAGACCAGTTCCACTTCTTCCACTTCTTCATCTTTTCTTCGGTCCATACTGTGATTGACTTTTTACGTCCAAACTGACTTTGTCCCATTGAAGACCTTTTTTACTTGTGATTATTGTCTTAGCATCCTCCAGGTAGTCCCGTTTTCTTTGAGATTGCAAACACCTGGATACATTCTTTAATTTCCTTAATGCAACATGTATGTTAGGCTAGTAGGTGACTACTCAAAAGTGGCTAGGGAAGGGTTTCATAACATTTTTAAATTAGGGCTACAGTCGTAGCTTTTGCTGAATCTTAGCTTTTTCATATCTTAAATGTTTCTTAAATGGCAACATTTGATGAATATGTGTGTTGTAAGTAAGTGACACTAGGTGGCACTGTTGGTCACCTTTTTCCCAACAGACACACGCAGGGCACAGGTTAAAAGCACTAAGAAGACTTTTAATATTTTCTTTCTTCTTTGTATAGTCCCTCCAAAGCACCACAGCCACAATAAACACAACAAATGAGTATAATGAGAATAATTCCTAAATTTTCCTCCACACCTCCTAGCAAGCTCTGTCCTCTACCTCCCAACTCTGGCTCTCTTGCTGGATCTCCAACAGTCCTTTATATAGTTCTTGACCCGCACTTCCAGGTCAGATGGAGAACTTGTAATTGTTTCAGCCTGGAAGTACTTCTGTGCTTCCGTTGCTTTGACTTTGAATGACTTCCGGGCTATGTAAGCAGTAGGGACTCCCCAGTCTCCCTGCAGTATCTCCTGGCGGCACCCACAGTACCCAGCAGGGCTGTGTTGCCAAACCCCAAGTCCCATAGTGTCCTGGGGGCATCCGGGGCACCGCTGTAGTCCAGGGACGCTCCCATCTATCATCCTGGAAGAGGCAGTGTCCTTGATAAGCTGCCTTATCCCATCCCTCTGTTACTGGGGTGGTCCGGCCGGAATAAACTGCCGACCGTCCCTTACAGTGTTTACAAAATTCCTGGTGTAATTAAGCAATAAAAAAAGGAGAAAGTCAAAAGCCAAGGTCTGTCTGTAAAATAATCCCTTTGACTGTTTTTGTTGCACTTCATCAATGATGATGCCCCTCTCTCAGCTGTTTGTCCTCCTGAGATGGCAGTAGTAGGACTTAGTCCCAAGGCCATTGCATTATAGAAAAGCTCATTCAGCTAATGGAGCTAAAGGACCACACTCTTCAGCCCTGTGGCTAGTTGGGCCTCTTTTTGTAAGGGTGCCTGCTATACAATGGCAGGCTCTCCCTCTCCTCTCTCCCTCTCCCTCTATGTTTTGAAAGTACAGCCACCCTTTGTTGCGCAATTGTAATCAATTCCAGAAAACTAGATGAAAATTGAAAAAGACGATATCAAAATAATTAATTCCCAATATTTTAACACAAGAAGAATATAATGCTCTCCAATGTCAATAACGGTACTGGATTGAAGCTTGGATGCAGTACTACACAATGGTGACAGTTAAAATAAACATGGAACAAACATGACATTGAGATGACTCACTTCTGCACCTGCGACGAGTGACATGAAGTCTTTTTCATTTGTGGTAGTGGCAGCGAGATACCTGGCCTCCTGACTGATGTTCCCGCTAGGTCTAATATTGCAAAGCATCTATTGCCAGAGCTGATAAAAAGAAAATGCACATACTTTAACACGCTATATATTTCTTACAACTGCTCATCTCAATTCAGGGTGGTGGGTTGATAGTAACATTGACTCTCACCTCAGGACTGGGTTCCAGTTCATTGCAGTGCTCACTGATGCATATAATCATAACCAGACATGCACAGGGTAAGCTTACAATCACAATTTACCCGAACCTGCACTCTTTTTGAAGAAACAGACCAGTATATCTGAAGGAACTTCCAAAACCACACAGGGAGACAGCATACAGTCCAACAGAGCAAACAGCTAGAGCAGGTGTAGGTGTTGTACGTAACAGTACAGAGAACTCCAAAGATACAGCAGAGAGCATTATGTCAGTGACCTGCCTATGGTCTCCTGTGAATGCTCTTATTATAGAAACTACTGTGAAGTGACTCGGGTTTGCACAAGGACATCGTCTCCAATAGAGACATAAATCTCATTTGAAGCCATTTGTCTCCTTACTCATACTCTTATTCTTCCTCAACCTGTTCCACCTCCCCTCCTGTGTCCTCTTTCTCTTTCTTCCTATGGTGGTTGATCCCTTTTTCCAAGACACCTCAGGACTGGGTTCCAGTCCATTGCAGGACTTACAATCACCATTTAACCTAACCTGCACATTTTTTGAAGAAAACCAGTATATCTGAAGGAACTTCCAAAACCACACAGGGAGAACGTGTAAACGTCCGTCCAGGTGCACAACTTGAAACCAGCGTCTTTGAGATATCAGTGCTACCTGCTTTGCCACCATGCTGCCCTGAAAATGCATAGAATGTATTAAAAAAGGGTACTTTCTTTCTTTCATTTGTTGTTGTTGCCATAAATAAAGCAACCTTTTTAAAGCTCACTGCTTAAAGCTTATTTATTCTTACTAAAATAGTAAGTTGCCTGAGAGCAAAAGAGGGCTAATTACCAATCAGCCTCCTTCAAGCTACTGTGTGCCAGACACAGTCTGCACTTAAGTATGCAAAGGATGTGACACTAGAGGAGATGACTCCTACAGACGTGGCTACTGCCCAGGCCGGTAGAGCAAAACGCTGGTGACAACTCCGGTAGGCATTTGTGCTGGCAGAGAGCTGCCAAAGCAGTATTAGTGCATCTCCGGTTCAGCTGATACATTGAACCAGAAGTTGTCACGCTCTTTACATACTGTGTGCTCACCTGCCTACCACTTCTCTCTTCCTGTTCATGTCAGTTGAATGGGTGAGTCTCCATGACCTCAAACTGGTTATAGAAAATTGTTCCTTCATTTAAATCCCTTGAAAAAATCTACTGGGACAGCAAATCAATCTAGTAAGATGTCAAGGCTACTTATGCAGTCCAGTCTATAGCTCCAGAGGTTCAAGGTCACTGTCTTCATTATATAAAAGGTGGGCTCATTGAAAGGCTCACTGATGGCCAGACACGTGAGCAGTGGGCTGTTCCCTGCCTGCAAATGTTTGTCTGGACTCTCCCTTTTGTCCTGTTTTGATGGTTTTCTTATAGAATCTATTTTTATCCCCGATGGGCTGATTTCTCTATCTCTGTGTTTAAGAAATGTCATTCAGTAATGCCAAGCCTGCTGATGTAACAAGCTTTGAAATGCAGGCTTCTTTTATTAATGGCAAACTTACTTAACAAGAACTGTCGATCTACACAGCTTTGAAGTGGGAAGCAGAAAAGAAAAATGTGCAGGCCATTTTTCACATTTCTTATAACATGTTTTATTCATCATCAGTATGCCATTGTTTCACCAGTGAACTGCCATGAAGGCTGTGCAGAAGGGAAAAAAGGAGCGTGCGGTGCTGGCTGACTTGTTCGGTCAACACTCATTTATTTACTTGATAGCTCTTTCATTCACTTACTCCTTCGCTCCATCATTCACTCACTCATTCATTCATGCATTGACTGACTGAGTTGCACACTCCTTTGATTGCTTCATCAATTCCGACATCACACAAAAACACATACACTACAACATAACCTTACACCATGCTGAGATAAGTTCTGAACACTACTGTAAAAATCAGTTACTGCAATGAGTAACGTTATTTATGCCCCCCCCCCAACATCTTTACATGATGAACAATATATAAACAACAAATGTAGAACTTTTCTAAAAAATGTCATCTTTTAATGTACAACACAATACATAAAGAATGGAAATGAAAAAGAAAATTGTATTTAGCTGTAGCATCCCTTCTCTGGTGAGGGTCAGGCCAGAGACTATCATCGAAATCATGTACAACATGAGCCCTGGCCAGGCAGCAGGGGAAAATAAACCCTGCATGCCATATCCATCCCTGGCAAACCTCAACTGTGATATCCAAACAAGCTTCCTCCGTGCACTGGAGGTGGTGAACACAAACATAGGACTTTCGGTCATAGACCGTTCTCTATAGGGTTTAGGAAAGGAGAATATTGCCGGCAGAAAGATGTTGCTGAATCCAGAACTGTTGGGGAACCAGTCACGAACCTGAGTAGCCCAATGGAAACAGACATTGTCCCAAATTACAACATAGCATGGCTGCTCTGGTTGTGCTTGCTCTCTCTGGTCCAGTTGGTATGCATGATCTTGGAGACCATTGAGGAAAGCTAGTAGAAGCATGGTGGCGTATGGACCAAGGATGGTATGTCGGTGGAGTACCCCTTGGTGGCTGATGGCGGCGCACACTGTCATGTTCACCCCCTTGCTGGCCACAGACATTGACCAATTATGGTCAAACCCTCCTCCTCCTTGGTGAGGTTGAAGCAGGCTTCATCACCAAAGAAGAGATCATAAGGAGTGCATCTTGCTTCTATGTCAAAGATTCTCTATAAAAGACGACACACACTGCAGTAAACGACTGCTCTGAAACACATTGCTAGAGTACACAAAAAGGAAGTCCAAAATTCAATTTGTTCTACACTACGTAGTGCTGTACAGTACTGTAATGCATCCTATAACTAAGCTGAAGTACTTCACGATACTTCTGACAGGATCATGACAGGCTTGTTTCATCGTCAACCTGTTTTTTCAAAGAATTGTGGAAATTCTTACTGCATCAATCCCACAGAAGATTTCTTGGTCTTCAATAATCAACCCCCTGTGGTAAATCCTGCAAGCAAATTGTATTGTTGGCAATAATCATATTGATCATTGTCCTCTTTTGCGCTTCAGAAAATGGGGTTCTTCTACTTCCAACAGATGGTCATCTCTCAGTTCTGGCAAACAAAATACTGCAAGTACTAACTGTAAAACCATACATTTTACAGTAGGAACATACAGTAGCTATGTCAAGTGGCGCATTTCAGACAGCACACAGTCCAACAGAGCAAACAGCTAGAGCAGGTGTAGGTATTGTACGTAACAGTACAGAGAACTCCAAAGATACAGCAGAGAGCATTATGTCAGTGACCTGCCTATGGTCTCCTCTGAATGCTCTTATTATAGAAACTACTGTGAAGTGACTCGGGTTTGCACAAGGACATCGTCTCCAATAGAGACATAAATCTCATTTGAAGCCATTTGTCTCCTTACTCATGCTCTTATTCTTCCTTGTCCTCTTCCACCTCCCCTCCTGTGTCCTCTTTCTCTTTCTTCCTGTGGTGGTTGATCCCTTTTTCCAAGACAAGTGAACTGACCCATGGCTGTTGTATCTGTCTGTCCTAAGGCTATGACTGGTGTGTGAACAATTTGGAGTTGTAGTGTTTGCTGCTGGGCAATTGTGTGCTACATGTGCTCCTGCCATGCTGACTTGAGTTCATGATATTGAAGCCGGTGCTTTCTAAATGAGCACATAGTGAAGCCAATGACATGTGAAAGGATTTATGGGTAAAGGTTTGCACAAAAAGTGAAAGGAATTTGAATCATGTGTCAAAATATACAAACAGTGCTTATAGTTTCGGGAAATGAGTTTGTATTTTGGTAGATGTCGGTATGGTTTGGGATTTTTCGTTAATAAGTTTGGTAATAGCGTGTAAGTGATTGAGAAAAACTAACAAAGCTTTGCACAAATCTAAATATAGTAATCATCCGATAATACAAAATTCCAGTGGAAGTGTCAGGTCAAGCAAATCACCATAAAATACCCTCAGGGGCTAACAGCCAATTCCAAATCACTGCCTCAAATTGGAACCAGCCTTGAAAATGAATTAGCCACTTCCTGCAAGTCTCTAAAAAATCAGCACACAGTATTACACATAAAAAGGAGTTTGTGGCTTTATTTCACATGGAAAATGGAAAGCAATATACAAGCACTATTTCAGGGCCATAGAGAACATGGAAGACAAAGAAGAAGAGGAAGAAGACTTCATGCTGAAGGTCATCTAAGAAGACAGCAGAGAACAGAGGTCTCCAATGAAATTACAGCAATCATTTCAGTCCTTGTCAAAAATTACGGCTTCCTATCACATGAATGCTGGTTTTAGGGTGCAGCTGAATTTTCCATGTTCATGTGTGGCATTGATTATTCAAACATTCTGGATGGAGAATTGGTAAGGAGGAGGAGGTTGGGAACATATGCTGATAGTACATTGCCGCACTCCCAACACGACAAACCACT
This sequence comes from Polypterus senegalus, assembly GCF_016835505.1. NCBI lineage: Eukaryota > Metazoa > Chordata > Cladistia > Polypteriformes > Polypteridae > Polypterus > Polypterus senegalus. The sequence continues at coordinate 99,993,603 of NC_053154.1, read as the reverse complement.
TGGATTGGGACCGAGTGCAGCGGGTGACACCTCAGCACCACACTAAAACAATGTGAGTTTTTTTACAGTGGCTGGAGTGCCAATCCTGCCACCAGCCCCCAGGGTTCCCTGTAATTGGTAAGGCATCCAAACAATATTTACACCCAAGTATAATACATGCAGAAATCAAGTTTGATGTCTATACACAAATTCTGTTCATTAACATTGTTTTGTTTTCCTAAGTGATGTGCTACATTAAATTACCTCAGTGGAAATTAAATGCATTTACAGATTTGAAAGAAGACAACTCAACTGGCACACAAGGCAAAATATATATGAATGAACAAGACACAGGAATTGTTCAGAGGGTGCCAGAGAATGCTGTCTGTCTGCATGAATTACAAATGGTGTAGAGTGATGTAATGGAACGTTGTCCATTATGTCCACATAACAAATGCCATAGATCTCTGCATCAATGTCCCTCTTTGGTCACCACTAATTTATCTGTAGAGCATCTCAAAGAAGAAAGTCTGGCAGATACAATGGATTCAGACAATATTCAGACCCCTTCACTTTCTGCCATTTTATTGTGTTGTAGATTTAATTTTAAATGGATACATTTGCCATTTTTGCCAAACAATCTACATGCAATAACCCATAATGATAAAATGAAAACAAGTTTTCAAAAAGTTTGCACATATATTAAAAATCAAAACTGAAATCTCTTATTTACAGAATTATTCAGACCCTTTGCTGTGGCACTCTAAATTGTGGCCAGCTGCATCCTGTTTGCTTTAATTTTCCTTGAGATGTCACTAGAAATTGATTGGAGTCCACATGTGGCAAATTGAATTGATTAGACATCGTTTAGAAAGGCACAAACTGTGCATATAAGGTCACACAATTCACACTGCATGTCTGAACAAAAACCAAGCTGTATAGTCCTGCTACCTCACAGCTCCAGGGCCATACTCAGTGAGAAGTTGTCTTTTCCATGTGGGGTTTTGTCCCAGTCCTGGGTATGATGTTAAACTGCAAATGGTCCTCCAACTTGCAGGGAAAACTTGAGGATTCATGACAAGATTGGCACTTCAGCCAACATAAAAACTTCACGCAACTCTGAAATGGCAGATGCGACTCCTTTCTGCTCTCTTGCTGCAGGAAGGTTGCTCACATTATGAAGGGGATGGGGGAAAACCCTGGGGAGCCTCATCCCTGTAAGAGTCAAAACCGCAGGATAGCCAATGGGGTCCGGCCTGTTGTGGATCGGAACTAGTGTGGTGCTGAGGTGTTGCCCACTACACAGCAGCACTTGAGTCCTAATTTAAGGTGGCCCATCTGGGTAGGCATATGGAACGTCTTGTCTCTCTGGCATGACAACCATCTTCCTCTGCTGTTGGAGAAACTTTGTACACTCCACATTTCAGTGGTGGGACTCTTTGTGGTACTCAGACCTTGGAGTGGCCAGATCTATGTAGGTGATACACCTTTTATTGGTCAGGTTGTGCTGCTGCTGTGAAACAGCTTCTTTCGATGGTGTACAAAATCACTCCTTTCAAAGAGCGTATTATGAGACTCAGGTTAAGGCACCATCTGGGTTACTTGTCTGTTGTCTCATTGTATGTATTAACCACAGTGAGGAAGACATTCTATCCGCAGCTTCGCTCAGTGGTTGATGGTTTGCTTGCAAGTTGACACTCCTGTGGTCATGGGTTACTTCAATGTGGTCACTGGCACTGGCAGGGCTGGCTGTGAGGATTGTGTCGGTCCCCACTGACCTGGTGACCATGTTCCTGTATTTTGCAAAAGGTCAGAGTTCCAGCACCCTGAAGTGCATTGTTGGACTTGGTACTCCAATGCTGGTGGTACAATGGAGGAGGCTGATCATATCCTTTTGGACAAACACTAGTGGCTCCTTCAGAGCTGCAGGGTCTACAGAAGTGCTAAGTTTGTAAATTATGACCACAGACTTGTTGTTACTGTTGTTATTGAAGATCCAGTATAGTTTCAGTAGGCTACCACCTACTAGGTGAATGAGGCCAGACTCCAAAATCAGGCTGTTTCTAATATGTTTGCACATAGTTCGTGTGAGGAACTTGCATACTTGGGTGTGCCTGCTGATCCTAATGTGATGTGGGAGACCTCCTGTGACAAGACCCTGAAGGTTGCTGAGGGTTGGTTGGTGTTGCTGGTGTTCCCAGAAGGATGTATTTAATCTTTCAGGGCACCCTGGATATCATCAAGAGGAGTCTCAATGCACAGCTCCAATCTGTGCTGGGAACTAAGAAGGATGGCTGCAAGGTCTCTGAGGGCAGATAAGGAGGTGTTTGTTAGAGGAATCTGTGAGCAAGTGACACACCATAAAGGCTCTAGTATGTCCTGCTTACATAGGAATCAAAGAATTACGCATCTCAGAGAGTTGCAGTCAGGGCGGCTGAAGGAACGGTCCTTATGGATGATGCTGCAGTTGTGACCCACTGGGTTGGCTACTTTGAGTGGCTGTTTAAAGCTGATCCTCTGGCTAGGACGTTGGATATCTCTGGGTCCATGGTTTTTGAGGCTGATCCTCCAAATACAGTAGCTGTTTACCATTCCATCTCTCTGTGATTGCATAGGTGGTGAATCGGCTGAAGGTAGAAAAGGCTGCAGGGATCTGTGGTATCTGGGTTGAACATCTCCAGGCTGGTGATAAGGCTGTTCTCCTGGTGTTGTGAGCAATCTTTGCTTCCATTTGGGAGACGGGTGTCATCGCAACTGAATGGAAAATAGGACTTGTTGTCCCTATCTGTAAATGGAAGGGTGATCGCCTGGATTGCTGCAGCTACAGGAGGATAACACTGATTTTGATGCCGGGTAAGATCCTTGGTAGGGTCATCTTCCATAGGATCCATCCTGGCACTGAGGATTCTCATCGTGCACAAATGTGAATATCAGCAGAGTTTCTTTGCAGACTTTGTTGATTTTTGTAAAGCATTAGACTCATTTGATCAAGCTGCCCTGTGGGACATCCTGAGATTTCGTGGGACTCCCCCAAAGTTTCTGGATGTCATGACTGGTCTGTACACTGGTACTGTGAGCGCTGAGCAGATTGGAAGCAGATCCTCAAAATTTTCCCAGTGGATTCTGGTGTTCATTGGGGGTGTGTTCTTGCTCCCACCCTGTTCCATGCTTGCATGGACTGGGTGTTGAACAGGGTCGTGGGGTCCAGCAGCTCTGGGGAATCTGTTGTTGAAGAGAGATTCACTGATCTGGAGAGTGTCTACTGTGTCAAGAGGTTTATTTACCTTGGCAGCGACATTCATGTCTCTGGTGATTCTTCCTATGAAGACAGTTGATGGATATTGGGAGCATGGGGAGTCAAGAGGTCGCTGGAAAGGGGTGTGTGGTGCTCACGATATCTTTGCAAAAGGACGAAAGAGTCCTGGTGTTTCCTGTTTTGCTATATGGTTTGCGAGACATGGACTCTATCCATTGACTTGAGACAAAGACTGGACTCCTTTGGTACTGTGTCTCTTTGGATTATCATTGGTTACCACTGCTTGACATTATGTTGAATTAGCAGTTGCTCACAGTGTACTGAAGGAGGCACATTACCTGCATTGTGGGGGAGCGTCAGTTACAGCACTATGGTCATGTGGTGCAATTCCTCGATGGTGATCCAGCTCGGAGGATCCTCATTACTGACGACCCAAGCAGCTGAACCAGATCAAAGGGATGCCCACATAATACCTGGTTATAGCAGATAGATTGTCATTTCTGGGAGGTGGGACTGGACCTTGTGTCTGCCTAGGGGGTTGCCAGCTGAGATCCTGAGCTGTTATGTCATGTTGTTGGTGTGGCAGCGCCCCATACCAGTGCATGCTCCCCACCCAGACCTGACCTGTTTTGTCATGGCATTCCAGTTTCCTCAAACATTACAGAGAGGTGTGAGTGTGGGTTTAAACTGTGGCAGCCTAACCAGAGCTGGCTCCTGAATTGTACCCATTTCTGCCTTGACAGGTGATGGGGTACCATAGTGAATAGGTACTGGAGAGCGTTCACGGTAAAAGACTAAAAGCTTCTGAGAAGAAGGAACTGATGGGTCTGGAACCTTTTTCTCCATGCAGAAATAGAAGCAGTGAGTAACACATTACGCTGAGTGTGGGCTTCCTGGGAGGCCAACATTAGAGTCATAAAAATGGGGCACAGATTGCCCACTTGGGGCTCTATTATAGGTTGTGATTGACCTGCTTTGTTACTTACAATAGAAAATAAAACAACAGAGGATTAGATTTCTCAGAGCTGCATGTTCTGCTCCCAACTCAGTGTCTATTTTAGGAGGGCCTGAAAGGGGAAAGATATCTAATTCCCAGTTGTCTTATGACCCCCAACTCACATGAGACAATCCAGGTGTCGCAATGGATGGTGTTTTTGTGACAGTGCATCACTGGCTGTTTAATAATTCATCAGTCTTTTAGATGACTCCTCACAGGCACTGTCTGCTTCTTTCACCTCTTTACAAAAGGGACATCATATGAGTGACAAATTGTCTCGAAATTCAAGAAGTTTGCTTTGTTGCTGTTCTGGTATCCCAGACAGCAGCCAGGCAAAAAGGTTCACGCTTCTGGCCAGTAGGTCAGGTTACTGTCAGGTCAACTAGGTCTCTGTAAAAATCTGCAATACTGTTATTGGATCAGTTGAGTGGGCAATAGTTTGAAGTCCTAGTTCACACCATGGCAGACACTTTGTGCTATAGAGCTAATTATTCATTGTGGCACCAAGCTAACTTCCATAGCCTGCACTGAGCTCACTAACTCTTCCACAACAACGTCCTGGTCTCTTATCACTTTCATAGCTCTGACTTTAACCTCCCAAGAAGAGTTTTCCAAAGTTTTTTGCCAAGGAATGTCTATGGTAGTGACCATCCTTTTTTAGAAAACCTCATTCAACACAATGAAGAGTGCAAAGCATTGGTAAGCCACTGATGTTGAGCATCTGACTGAGAAGCAATCAATTAACATCCGTTGCACAGAACCTCCTTCAGATCTCAGCATCCCAGTTCCTCAACTGTGTGATGTAAATTGCTCTTGAATGTCCAAAGGAAGCACACTCATTTACTTTTGAAGTGTGACTACTTTTCCTTATGGAGTCATGGACAGGATGTAGTATATTCCAGCAGCAATAGAAGCTAGGCAAGAAGCAAATATCGATGGTATGCACCATCCATCACCTGTCACACAGCACCAACTAACTTAACCTGCATATTTTAAGGATATTGGAGGAAAGCTGGAGGGTGGAAAAGCACTTGGATACAGGGAGAATGTAGAAACTGAACACAGATACCTGGAGGCTTTAGGTGTCAGCATTATTAGAACATTAGAACACTCTAGACGAGAACAGGCCATTCAGCCCAACAAAGCTCGCCAGTCCTATCCACTTAATTCTTCCAAAATAACATCAAGTTGAGTTTTGAATATCCTTAAAGTCCTACTGTCTACCACACTACTTGGTAGCTTATTCCATGAGTCTTTGGTTCTCTGTGTGAAAAAAAAAAAACGCCCTAATGTTTGTGCATAATTTACACTCGACATACCTTTCCTACAGTTTTTATGTTGATGCCTTGGTTTTAACATGCTTCTCTTACACATAATAAATGTTTTTCTTTGTTGAAAAATATTCTGCGTTTTTGACTCATTTTTTTCCATGGGATAAATATAACACGGAGGAAGCTACATACTGGCAGTGTGATGCTTCCTCATGTGCCTGGCAGCGATCATGACATCAAAAAACAACATGGCTGTGGCCATTACACGTCCTCTTACATTAAGATTGGACAACAGAATTAGCAAAAACAAAAAGGTGTCCAAAAATAACATAAAATAACAAAAACATTTTCATAACAATAAGAAATAAGCAAAAACAAACTAAAAAATGTTACAATTAATCGATACGCATAGGAAATGAAATTCATGATGGATATCACGGTTAGGAAGGAACAGAGTTGAAAGACAGCTGTAACCAAATTTATAAAATCAAAAAAAAATTCTTAAAAAAAATATTTTTTCTGATTTTTTTTGTTTCAATATTTAAAATGTAGATGAGTATCAAAAGCATCACCTCATCCTCGTATACCATGGAAACAACTGGCTCATTGGCTTCACCTAGCCAAGAGAGGTGTGTACATCCAACAAAACTTCAAATATCTCTGATATTACTAGTCTGACACCTCAGTTATGAAAAATGTAAATAGATGACAAGCATACCCACAGAAATACAATGGTGATAAAGTCAGAATCCAACACTTGAAAAGTGTGGGTCATTTTTTTTTTTGAGAGAATCAATAAAAGAAGAGGACAATAATAATTTTGTATGAACAAAAATATTGTTGCTTTATTCTTTTAGCCCATTATAATACATCTGAGAGACACGAAAGGTTTGCTCAGTTAGTATGACACCCCACCCCATACTCTCAACACTAATGCATGGTGTCTACAGTTGAAGTCAGATGTTTACATACACTTAAGATGAATTGTTTAAAAGTCACTTTATAACCCCACCACAGATTTCATATATTTGGCATATTGTTTAAGACATCTACTTTGTGCAGGGCAAAACAGCCTTGCAAGACTGTGGAAACCCCCAATATAAACCCCCCCGATATAAAATGTTAGCTTTTATTTCTAGGTCGCCAGTTAAAGTAAAAGCACATGTTTTACACGTGGGAGTCAATGGAACATCCATCACAGTGGACACACACGCACACGCACACGCACACACACACACACCCCCACACACACACGCACGCACACACACACGCACACACACACACACCCCCACACGCACACGCACACACACACACGCACACACACACGCGCACACGGACACACACACGCACTTCCTTACACTAAGCCCATTTAGACTCACAAGTTATTCTAACAGGTGCATCATTGGGATGTGATAGGGGACTGGAGGGTTACAAGAAGAAACAGACATGTTGAGAATGTGCTTACTCCTTGATCCATAACTGGACCCAGATCTTTAAAATTGGGTGTCCACTGTTCCATTTTGCTTTAACTTTGTACTTTTAATACTTAAAAAAAGTTTTGACTTATTTTTTTCATTTAGAACTACAGTGATGTGTTTTCTATGAGAAATGACATAAGATGTTTCTACTGATGTGGGTCACCATCGGTAAGCTACATGACTAACATTGAGTTACACCAAATCACTTACAGTAAGTTTGAATTGATTTCTTTATTAAAATTTAAAACAGTTACAGTTATTATATGAACAACATTAATAATAACAGCTTGCCCACAGTGACACTCTTACTACATTATTCTTTGTGTAATATGTAATCTGCAAAATAAAGTAAAAATACAAAAATATAGCACAAACCCTTAAAGATATCAGCATAAAAATGAAAAAAAACAATCTGCCATTGATTATTTTAATGAAAATACAAACTTAAAAAGATTTATAAAGAGGCAGGCAGCTATCTTGTGCTGGAAAGTTGTGATGTGTACCCATGACAACGATGTTCCCTGTAAACTTTTAAACCTATAATAATGTTAAGGTTTAAAAATGAGAGAATGTTTACAGAAGAATTAAGCACATAAAGGAGAAGTCAAACTTCAAAAGAACTGACAAAACAAGAAAATCTGGCTGCCCCTATGGGCTGAGCCCATGACTGTCACCTGAGATGAAAAGCACCCTCATCCTCATCCTCACCTCCATTAACTTTCTAACCCTGGTCTTTGTTTCAGATCATCTTCAGAATTTTTTTAATAACTTCAAAATCATTCAAATTAGTTTGTATCACCCCGCTTTGGGGTCACTATTGGGATCTTGAGTGACCACATCTTTAGCTACAGTGTTGCCAGGCTCAAACTCTGTCTAAAAGCTCCTGGTGTCCCTTTGAATCCTGTGAATGCCTTAAAAGCCTGCTTCTGTCATGAATCCCCTCTGCTCCTCTCCTTCACTGGCAATATTCAAGTCCAGTGGGAAAATCTGGATTCCTGGCACTCTCTGCCGGCGTTAACTCCAGAGACAGCTTATTTTCTCCTTATATTGTCCTGGTTCTGGTCTTTTTCTCACCTATTGATATCTCTTTTTAGCTACTGGGTCAGACCACCTTTGCTCCTGAGGTGTGTTATCTGTTCTCTTACTCCTGGGAGGGACAGAGGTGCCCCTGGAGGTTTCACTTGCAAGGCATCAGTCCAAAAAACAAAGTCTGCAACTTCATAGTGTCCCTGTCCACCAGCACTAAATTGACAAGGCGCTCCATCACTGGCAGGGGGGCTTTCATCAGGGGGTCTATTTAAGATTTTTTCCTGCCCTATGTCACTCAGTCAGTACCCTTGTCTACGGCAATGATCCACAAGGTCTAGTGGGTAAAAGTACTAAGCCTTGAACAGTTTAGTATGGATAGCTGTGTAACCTGAACGGTGCAGGTGTCTATTATTTATTAAGTAACAGGTAGAACACTTCACCCATTTTGACACGGCTAATCTTATCACTTTATAGAAAACATGACCTGTCTTAGAGCATTGGGTCACTTCTCATATGGCAGAGTGTCCACAGAGTAAAGTGATTTGATTTAGACCAGAATTCAGCTAAGGCTTTGACTTTTCATAGTACAAGGCCTGTATTTAGGAGGATATTTTCCAGCTCTTCTCTCATGAAGCCTTTGTGTGCTATACAAACCCAAGAAGCCAACATAAACTCCCTCAACTATTTTAAATATATATCATCAGAAACTGCAAGAAGCTACTATCAGCCTCCTCACACATAACTCCATGACTTTAAAGATTGTAGAAAGGATAGATGTGTCAAGACATAAAGGACAAGCTGCCCCCCAAATATACATCTAATTAATTTGCCTCTCTTTTCAAATCAGAAGTGATTTACTTCTGGCGTCACTGTCCCCCTGTTAGTTGGCCTCACTTAATGGTCAGCTTCACTTGTTTGTATTGACTGAGAGTGAAGTCCCCAAGTCATACTAAATGAACGTTCATGATTAGTGTGAGGAGCACAGCTCATTCTCACATTTATTTTTTGACCTCACTTATGCTGCTGTGCCAGCAAGATGGAGGTTCTCCAGTCTATGTCAGTGATCAGACAAAGGACATCTCCACACTCAATTTCAAGTAGGCGAAGAACCTTCCTTGCACCTCTTTGGGATATGAAAGGACCCATTAGTACACGATAAAAACAGCTATAGACAAAAGAAGTACATCAAGACTCAGTACAGGCAAGGACTTGAATCCAGCCTCTCACATCTCTTAGGGAGCAGCACTAAGCAGCGGCCCATCATGCCTCCTGGAAAACTGCCCCCTCTAAAAAAGGTAGAAAGGAAATGAAACATACGTACAAGGAAGACATAAAATAATAAATACATTTTTAATAAACAATCAAAATAGAAAAATCTTCCACTCATTATTGTACCTGCTGAATTTAGTTCATGATCACAAGGACTGATCTCCTCACATTTTGGCACAAAAGAGAAACCAACCCTAGACAGGACAAGAAAAACGTAACTGCTGTAGAATCACAGCTACAGAACAAGAAGGCAAAAGCACAACATTAGTTAAAGCTGAGATCTGCTACCATGATAGATAGTCAGATACTCCTCCTTCAGTTACTCCTGGGGATTGGTTGGGAACACTTTCTGTACATGATGCCAATATACTGTCCACAACTGCCCGTATAGGATGCAAAGGAGCAATCCGGGAATTGGAGAACTCATCTTATATGGAATAGTGAACGTAGATGTGGCATCTTATGCTCTGGGAATAAGGTAACACGTCAGCGAGCATTGTTTCTAGTACAACTCAGGGAGAATACATGCAGCCAAAGAGCACCAATTTGGGGACTGGACTAATGAGTTACTCACGTAAACAGAGCCATCGCTCATTAGTGGCTCTATGGGTCATGTAGTTCAGTACCTACACTTGCAAGATAAAAATCTGAGTCCAGAGAGAAAGGTTTAACCAAGGCAAGAAGGAAGGAAAGAGGGGAGAAATAGTGGCGCACATTCAGTGTATGTGTGTGTGAGAGAGAGGGAATGGATCTCTGGGGGAGGTAGCGAGAAATGCTGTTCCAAGAGATGTTGATTCAGTCCTGCTGAGTGAGAGAAGCAAAAGCAGTCAAGGGCTCTGGAGGATCTCACTGAGGTGGCCAAGTGAGGGGGCACAGAGAGAGAGCTGAGCTCCAAGAACTCTCATTGGGTACTGGCCGAGTTGGCCAAGAGGGAGCTGGATAGACCGAGTCCATTGGCGTCTCACACCGGTTGATTGAGTTTTATAGTGACTGCAGGATAGGACTAAACTAAGGAAGAGTGGATTCTTAACTATTTGTTGAATGTTAATTGTGTTTTCCTCATTACACTGTTGGAAGGATTTATATATTGAACATTTTTATTTAGCTGTATTATACAATAGCACTTGCTTTTAATAAAGGCACACTTTTGCACTTTTTGCACCTTAAACTTGTTGGGATTACCCCACTTGCTCCTCTAGTTTGTCTTGGTTTATGAACTACAAGATGGTTGAAAAAGGAGAGGATGCCCATTGGCCTTGGAGGATATGAGACCACCTACTACTCCTTCCAACCACATGGGAGAAGCAAGAAGCTAATCTCAGGTTCCAGCCATAGGTGTGCCTGTCCCATTAATTAGACAGTTGAATGCTTCTCCAAGAGATAGAGATGGTCCGAAACCTTTGTTTGGTCAGCTGTCTGTGACACCTGGAGGTAGTCAAGGGATATGCGTTAACAGAAGACTACTTTCTTCAGCCAGCTGAGCTTGGAGTTGGCAGTAAAGTGGAGACAAATGGTTATCTGAAAAAGAAGTGGAGAAAGAAGAAAAAGAGTCACCAATATTATAGGTGAGACAGGATAGAGAAAGGTAGGCTAGAACCAGAATATTGTGTGTGGTGGAGAAAGGCCCTGAAGTGTCGAGTGTTTATTGTTTTCCCTTTATATAGCCTTGTGCTCTTCACCTTCTCTGAAATGTTTTTTTCTATAAATCAAAACTCTTGTGACTGGACAGTGTGGTATTTGTGAGTCATTTTAAGTGATGGGGTGGCTCAGGACTGCTTCCCACTGGCTATAACCCCGTGTTATGCAACACTGAGAGTGAGCAATCAAACTTTGTGAGCATCAATAATTGCTCCTTCATATGTATTTTTATTACTGTGTGAACTACCAGTGAACTATCTAGTTTCATTTTATGATACATTTTTACATCAGTCATTAAATCAGTCATTATTGACCTTCTACAGTTTTCTTTTAGCACCTCTATCACAAATATTCTCCTCCTTATCCAGTGTTTCATCACTCCTTCTGCTTGCTACAGGCCAGCTGATGACTACAAGCCATTTTATTTTTCTTGTGTTCTATAATTGGCTTGCTAGAAACCAAGAAAGAAGTTAATTTACTATTTCCATATTTCTTACCATATCATGACCTGCTGGGTGGCTATATGGATATGTATAAGGCAATCTATTTATCTGTTCCAAAGTTACATTTTTTGAATAATTGTGCTGAAAATGCATGACATGTCCCAGAAGTATTCTTTATTTTGTAGCATTTTATTAAATGCTGATGCTGCTGTTACTTTACTGTACATACCTTTTTATGCATCACAATATACAGGTTGACAACCATATTTGATTAACATTCCACAATGTGTATTTTGGGGATGTTGTATGGTTGTAATAGCTAATGGAAGATTTTTAATACAACTGGTAATTAAATAGTTTTGCTGAGAGTTGGAGATGATGGTGATAGACAAGCTGTCCAAACAAAGAAAAATGGGATGACAGTGTTTAGAAAATCAGATTATTACAACCCGAAACTGGAAGCAGGGCAGTTTCTAGCCTTTTTGGCTCGAAGCAGTAAACTTATCTTGGGGTTTACGTCTCTCTTTTCTATATGAGCTGGGGCGTCCCCCACTGATGTTAGGGCCCCAAGCAGCTGTTTAGTTCACTTATGCCAGTAAATCACACTGCCTGGAAGAGATGTGCCATCTGAGTAGGCTAAAGATGTGTGAACAGCTGATTGGAATATAAAGGACTGATAATGGAGGAATGATTGTCTGAAATAGTGTAAAGCATGATGGGAATGACTCACAGAGCTTGGGAGAAAGCAGTGCCGAATGGAAATGTGCAGTAAATGAGAAATTCATTAAGAAACCGGAGAAACATAAAGACACAGAAAAAGGTGATAGATGAATAACTTGAAACCAAATGAACGAAGAAAGTGAATGAAAGTTGACTAGGAAATTTTAAAGAGATCTGCAAATTAATTCAGAAGAAAATGTGATGTCTGACAGAGTTCATGATATTGATGAACAACAAAAACAAACAAAAAAATGGACACCATGTTTATAATGCGCAGAACTGAAAAAAGATAGCAAACAGGCCCTACTTCATTCCATTTTTGTGCATCTCTTCATCCACCTCAACCTTTTGTTCCACATGCCCATATCACACTAGTCCATTTCTTTCAAGCACAACATGTATCTTCTAGCACCAAGTCTTCTTCATAATTCGGCATTTGTCTCCCTCTTACTCTGTGGCACACCACATATTCATCTGATTGTTCTTATCTCCATTCTTTTCAACTTTGCTTCATGTTCTGCCTTCATCGGTCATATCTCATTTCCACGGAACGTTCTACTCCTCAAACATCTTTTAGAAATTTTCCCTTCAATGTCAGACAGGCATCTTTATATCTCAGAATGGTAGACAGGTCCTGGAATTTCTTCCATGCCCTTCTCACACTTGCTATCCCTGCTATATCAACATTTCTGTCTTTCCTTAACACATCACCTAAGTAGCAGAACTTTCTTACTTCCTCCAGAACAACTCCATTCCCAATATCTAAAGCTACACATGCATAAATAATCTGCACTTGTCTTACACACTAAGTTAAATTAGCCACACTACCCTTCATACCACTACGTCTTTTATGCACCTGCTTCTAGCAAATCAAACATTCATTTCTTTCAAAACCTCTATCACACACTTCGCACAGCCATACACCCACCTCTTGCACACCTTCTGCCCTTTTGTCTCTATTTTCAAAATCACTTAATCCAGTTCAGGATCACGAGATGATAATTGCAACAAACAGTAATCACAGAATGAATAGTTAGAACAAGTAAGCTGACGACATATTCAGATGTAGCTGAAATGGCCCAATGCATAGCAGCAGCATAGAAATGTCAGTATGCCAGAATCCTGAGGGAATATGTTGTGTTTGTTATAAGGGAATCTAAAGAAGAAACGGTGATTGGGCCAAGTGAAGTAGCGTACGTAAAAAAATGAGTCCAGAGAATAACATAAGAACATCTTTGTAGATCTTATGGTACATGAAAAGGGAAATGCCAAATAAAGCTATATGCTTAATGGTTCCTAGTACAAATAATCAAAAGAATGCAGTAAGAGTACAAGCTTAAGTTTTAGTAATTCAATGTAAGCTTGTCTACAGCTCACAAATGATCAAAGTTATAAGAAAAGGTAAAAAAGAATGATTAAATAGAGTCCAACTTCAGAAATAAATTATGAAACGAAGTGCTTATTAGTTTCTATCCATTACATAGACAAGACTAAAGATTCTTCTTTTATCAGTTTATTAAAACATTAATTGAAATAGAACTTGGGATACTTTATATCCATTAGGAAAGAGATGCCCAGTTGTCAAGGGTTTTACCATAGTATGGGTATGGCACATTGCAGAGAGGTGCTTCTACAAGGCAGTACTTGTGGGCAGAGGCCAGGTATGCTTCAAATTCTATGGGCATAGTTTGATCTGAAATATAGATTTATGGATTTCACATTCCTAGAAGAAATATAAGAAGGCAGCATGAAGCTCCTGGCATCCAAAAGTTTGGATTGTAATCCTTTCTCAGTGTTAGCTAGTATGAAAATCATTTCAAGGAAACTGGAAACTTTGTAGGACTCTTGACAGTGATGTTTGGTTAATTTTGTTGCTATTCATTATTTCATTAGTTTTAGTGGACTAACTTTTTGACTTTGGTAGATAGATAGATAGATAGATAGATAGATAGATAGATAGATAGATAGATAGATAGAGGGGGTCCTCGGGTTATGACACAGTTCCGTTCCTACAACACTGATGTAACCCGAATTTTGGTGTAAGTCGAAACACACTCTAGCCTAAGTCACTTACCTATCTTAACACATTTGCAAAATCATAATATAGAACATAAAAACAAATTAAGCCACAGAAAAAGGAAAAAGACATAAATATACTGTACTGTGCACTGTACTGTAGGAACAGAAAAAATGAGTGTAAAAAAATCCTTACCTTTATTCCTTCTCATGTCTCAATTTTTAAAGTTTTTATGGAAGTGAGCATTGTAAACTCAAAAGGTTGTATGTCGAGACGTTGTAACCCCTGTACTTTATTAAACCAGAAGGAAGTTGCAGAGTTACCGCAGTAGACATAAAAGGCAGAGATATACATATAACAAGAATTATAATAATCTTAAGTATGCTAACAAGATACAAATACACATAAAAATATAAATATTGGTAAGTATATTAACAAAGTGTAGGTATTTATTAAGTGTAAAATGATTAGAATTTAACATACTTATAAAATACAATTTCACAGTAGTAGGTGTCATTGACTTAGTATAACACATATGACATCATTATCTGTAAAGATGTCGTCTAGACTAGCTTAGTACTGTTCAGAACACAGAGGGCAGTCAATACCTCATACAAGATGTCAGTGTTGTTGTTAGTAGTTAGCAGCTGCTTGAGTGACCTTCGTTCTACCAATTCCTACCAGGAGTCCAACCTAACTCCCAAATTTAACCGCCCTTTTAAATCGGCTTATTTTGCCTGTTAGTGTCACCTGGACTAATGCCGTTTCCTCAACAAACTTCTGCATAGAAAAATACGCTGTCCACTACAAACTGATCGAATATGTGGAAGAGTGACCCGCATACAACATACAACCTCAACATTCCAAGTAAACAGAAGCGACTCAGACTTGTCTTGTGTAGAGTTTTGTGCTGGCGCTCTACTCAATTCTGTTGTTCAGATGCAACCCAATGTTCTCACCACATCCACATCTTCTTCATCAATGAGAACAGGAGACAAAGTGTTTTTGACCTTCTTGAAGTCTACAGTAGTCTCCTTTGTCTTACTGATGTTTAGGAGCAGATGGTTCAATTTGCACCATTCATCAAAGTCCTCTGCAAGTGTCCCATATTCATTCTCCTGCATGCCATTGATACACCCAACTATAGTTGTGTCATCACAAAACTTTACAGTCTCCACATGAATATTCTTTAATGACACGTGACTCGGTTGTGTGGTTCCTTTTAAAACCATTCCTTTCATTTAATTCTGGGAGGAGATCTTTGTAAATTAATTTAGTTCTTTGGGTTTTCAAAAGGTTCCTAATATGTGGACAAAACAGAAATCTTTAATGCATGGTAGGCTACTCAGCAGGATACTGGCAGATCAACAATTCCTGCCATGTTATGTATGCAGTAAGGATCCTTTTACAATAAGGAACCCAGTGGTGTCTCAGAAATTTGTTAATACCAGTTTACAGTTATTTATGAAACCTTTATGGATCTAAATAAATAAATGTTCTTTCTGGAATTTTAATGTAGATGTTTCTTTTCGAAAATGGTTTCCCTATGGCATCGCTCTAAAGAGACATTTTTATTTTTAAGAGTCTACTTCATGGTTGTTTCCTTCATATTTCCAAAGATGTAGAGCTTAACTGACACCTCTAAATTTAGTGACAGCCTGTGTGTGGGTTTATGTGTGACCTGACTCCTGCGGTGAACTGGGGCCTTGTCCAGGGCTGTTTCCTTCTTTTCACCCAAGGCGACGTAGATTGGCACTGGTCCTCACAACACTGAACTAGATTAAAAAGATCTGAGAACAAAATAAAAGAATAAATAGTTCAGAATGCTTCCATTTGTGACAGTTGATTCACAATTTCAAACTATTTAGGCTGTGCCTGCTATTTACATGCTGTCTTCCAGAATTCAAAATTTTAAAATATCAGAGAAATTACAAAGCCAGTAAGACACAATACTACCTCTGTGGTGTGCTCACCCTTTTCCCCCAATATTCTTATTACACAACAGTCATAAATAAGTGTTGTTTGTCACAGAAAAAGATAGGCAGGATCACAATCAGTGTATTTACATGTGCTTTACCAAACCCCTTATTCATAGAAACTTGATTTTAAAAATGCCATGTATTCCTTTATTCTGGATAAGGAAATCAGGATATTGGTCTCTGAGAAATCAGGTTAGCACATGTAGATTTCTCTGCGAGAAACCAGATTATGTGGTCATATAAACTCTTAACCATATCGCAGATTTTGTAGTTTGGGAACGTCCATTGCACTCAGTTTTGACATCATAAACATTTGAAATTTGCAGTCGACTCTGTCAAGTAAGTCTTCTACAAGATCAGGAGGACAGCCATGGACCTGTTGTCGATGACTTTGTTCAACGGTGTGATTGTTCTTTTTTACAGCTAAATATTTCTAAGACAAAGGATATGGCTGTAGATCTTAAGTGCTCCCCTCCTCCCATTGTCTCATCTTGAATTGAAAGGGACACCGTGAACATGGTGGAACACTACAGATATCTGGGGACAATCATTGATAACCGGCTAAAGTTTGATCTTAACAGAGAACAAAGTTGTGAGAAGGGGCAGACGTGGATTTTCAAACTCAATTGTTTATAAGTGGACAAAACCATGATAACACTTCTTTATAAATCCTTTATTGAATCTATTGTTACATTTGCTTTTATACATATGTTGGTTTGGCAACCAGAGCATTTACAATATAAGCCAACTGACAAATATTGTAAAAATGAGCAGTAAAATTACTGGTGTGAAGCAGATATCTGTCACTGAGATGTATTACAAGCAGGTTAGAAAGAAGACTGATACAATTCTGTCAGACAGTAGCCATTTGCTTTCTCTAAATTTCAGCTTGTGCCATCAGGCTGCAGATTATAAGTTTTCCAAGGATAAAGAGCAAACAACGGAATGGCTCTTTTATTCCTAGAGTTATAAGCATTTTGAATTATATTCTTCGTGGTAATGCTGCTAAAGGTTAATTCTAAACTATTATTTTGTGTACTGTGTAAGGGATGGCTGGCAGCCCAACCCAGCTGGGACACCGAAGAGACAAAAGAATGGAGGAAAGGCAGCTTCTATAGGGCACTGAATACCCGAGAATGCTAGATGGTAGCAGTGTAGCAGTTCCCTGGACTCCCACAGGGCATTATGGGACTTAGAGTTCTTTACCTCAGCCCTGTGGCCATGGTGAGTGTCACCAGGGTGGCACTGCACAGACAGGAACCGTATGGCATGGGGTTTCCACCTCACCCAGAAGTTTACAGAGTATGTGGGCAGAAGAGCAGAAGCACTTCTGGGTTGGCCAATATAAGAGGACTTACTGGTCTCAATGAGGTGAGCCAGAGTTGAATGGAAGATGGACAAAACTTGCTAGGAGGAGTGGAGGAGGCAAAGACCAAAAGACAGAAAGAAGAATCCCTGTGTGCTGTGCCCTTCATATGCTTGTGGCTGTGGTGGTGGGAAACACTGTAGTAAAGAGTCTTCCACTGAATAAAAAGACTCTTTATGCTTTTAACTTGTCCTGTGTCTGTTGTGTTAGGTTTGGGGAGCTGGAGCAGCCCTTACTGTCTAAAACTTTTGACAATAATTCATCTTTGTACTAATCTTGAGTGTGTGTAGTTATGATAACACTAGTAAGTTGTGTTTCAGCTTATTTTCTTATATCTCTGTAACAATGTCATGTTTTGTTTTACTTTCTGGTTGCAAATAAATTTCTATCTGGGATAAAAAAGACCACCTAACATAACCTAATGTTTGAACATGAAGAGTGTCAGGAACAAGAAAACAATGGATCCTTGTATTTTTGGAGCTTTGGTGAAACCACCCATCACTATACCTCATAAAGGAATTTAATATTTTGATTTGTTTAGCAGGGCAAAAGCAATGCAACATTAAAAAGATAAATCTCCTGAGAGAAGAACTTGGACAATTGAGTTATTCCTTCTTAAAACTGAAATAAGCTGCCTCAATACTTCAGAAGTCATCCCATTTATGTTGATGAGCTCAACATAACTCCTCACACATCTTCTAGATGTCAGACAGGCTTCTTTATATGTCTAAATGGTAGACAGCTCCTTGAATTTCTTTCATGCCCTTCTCACACTTGCCATCACTGCTATATCAACATCTCTGTCTTTCCTTAACACATCACCTAAGCAGCAGAACTTTCTTACTTCCTCCAGAACAGCTCCATTCCCAATATCTAAAGCTACACATGCATCAACATTCTGCACTTGTCTCACACACTTTCTACAGAAGTCACATTAGCCCCTTCAAACAACCCTTCACACCACTATATCTTTTATGCACCTGCTTCTAACAAATCAAACATTCATTTCTTTCAAAACTTCTATCACACTCTGCACAGCCATACACCCACCTTTTCCACACCTTCTGCCCCTTTGTCTCTATTTTCAAAATCACTTAATCCAGTTCAGGTTCACAAAATGATAATTGTAACAAACAGTAATCACAGAATCATAAGTACACACACTCAAGATTAGTACAAAGATGAACATACTGTACATCACTAACTCAGTAGCATGATCTTAGGAGATATTGGCTCCATGCTTATTTTCAGCCAGTGATGACATTTAACACTTTTTTGCATGGTTTAATGACATTGTATTCTTTGGGAAAGAGACAAGACCATAGGTGGACTCACCCATGTAAGCTCAGGCTTTAAGAAACCAGATTTTTGCCTTAATTGTATTACAGACCCTGTCCTGATTTTGTTTGTGCTTGTAAACTCATTGCAAGGACATACACGGAAAGAAGTTCAGAACATTACCCAAAAGACCCTAACACAAGAAGAAACTCCAATGTCTGTTCTGTCTGTCTACTTTTCATGAGAGAACTACTTAATGGATTTAGATAAGTATCAGTCCGTTTGCAGGAGTGATTTATTCACACTAATCCAAAATAGAGGCTGCTGGCGGAGGGGAAGGGGAAGTGTGACGTCAGGAGTGGGGAGCTGGGCAGAGCCCTCCTCATTTATGCGCCAGCCTCCGTTTGAGTTGGTGTACCTCTTGCGGGGTGTTGGAGCGGACCTTGCCTCCGCTTAGCTAGTGATACCCGCTTGTTTATTGATTTTTAAAGTTTGTCCTGTTTCACTATTATGCGGGTGGACGGTTAGTGTGATATATAAATATATTGGAAGATAATCAGCAGAGTCCAAAGAACTGTTAGGAAGAATCTGTGCTCTCAGTGGGAATGAGTATGTTGGGTAACAGAAATATATGCTTCATGTAAATATGTACTCTTTGCAAATTTTATATTTGATGTTACAACAACAGAGAGAAGGCACAGAATAACACACAGATCACAGATGACGGAGTTCAGTAAAGAGAAGCTCATTTCGTCTTAAGTTGGAATAAATAATTATCCATTATTCTGTAATATGACTTTTATGCACTTGTACGTTCAGCTACATGTAACAGGAGGTAGGGACAGTAGGAAGTGAGTGCAACAGCAGACAGTATGGTGTGTTTGTTTTCTCAAACTATCCTTTGGCATCCTTCCTAGTTAAACCTTGTGAAGGCAATTCCTGTAAGATATTATATTTTCTTGTTATATATCTTTTATTTGAGTAACTTTTAGTCGGGGAACTGTTAAAGCCAATGTTGAATTTGTAATACGTAAGTATTGAGCTGCACCCTGCAGTGGGCTGGCACCCCGCCCGGGGTTTGTTTCCTGCCTTGCGCCCTGTGTTGGCTGGGATTGGCTCCAGCAGACCCCCATGACTCTGTAGTTAGGATATAGCAGGTTGGATAATGGATGGATGGATGGAAGTATTGAGCTGTTAATCATAGAAGCAGGCTGTACTTACCTGATGTTTATACGAGTACTTATTAGTGTTTAAATGCATTTGTAATTACATTCTCACACCATTTTATTGTGACTAAACCTTCTTAACATCACCCCATGGTTCAGAGAGTTATTGAGTGAAGGTGTTTAGCTTGTTGGACAACTGAATAGGAGATTCAGTGAGGCCAGTACAGCTATACTAGCATACAATATTGATTAAAAAGAACCATGAGTGATAGAATGAGACTGAATAAATCTGGTCTGCAGGGAAGGTCTTATAAATTTATGACTGAATTTTGATAAAGAACATCTAGGTAGAGAGCAGCGTGCCTTGGGTAGAGGAGTCAAAGGCAGAGTTACTGGATTTCAATACAAGGTGCCTCATAGACAAGGTTTGTTCACTCGGTTTCTGACGCTTGCCTCGTCCGCCATGGTCTTCATTGTGGTAAGGTGTGCCTTTTATTAATGGCGAGTTCCTAGATGTTTGGTTTGAACTTCTTTTTATTGAATTTAGCAAAGTAAAAAACAGAAAATAATTGTTCTGTTTTTTTTTTGATGATAGATTGCTTATTTTATTTTAAATTAGGTCAGAATAAACTACACCAAATGTACAACCAAGACATCTAAAAGGAAGTGAGAAAAAGACTTGCAGTCAGTCATTAACACTCCAAGATCGAAAGCCACACACACACAAATGGAATCTAAAGGTTAAACTGAGTGCTCACTTCAAGTGTCAGACAGCACTGATCAATCTTCCAAATAATGGAGGCCATCCTCAGCCAATTCTAAAATGTTATCGCAGAAAAGAAAAGAACAACCTTTTCATCACTTTTGAGAGAAAGCAGAATTCTCTGCCCAAATGAGCACAAAGCTTCCCATTGAGGGACATTTTGTTTTATTTTTTATAACTGTTAATGCCAGAATTTCATTAGAAAACTTTTTTTGTTTTGTTTACATTTTGGAATTGTCATTTTATTGTTGTTACTGTCAAGATCACTTAAGGAATTATTGCTGTGATTATTTCCATTGTTCCATTCTCCTCATCTTTTGGACACTAATGTATAAAAGCTCAGCATCCTGAGTGATTTCATGTTGGTGCTCTGAGCAATAAGTTACTTTTTTTTTTGCTTGTTACACCTTCTTTTACAATTGAATTGCCTTCTATTGTATTATTACTTCCCTTGTTTTAATTAAAACATTTTTGGTTTCTTTACTATGTATTCGGTCCCTTGTTTTAATTATTTTATTCATATGCAAAAAATGTTTCATGCATTTTATATTTATCGTGGCTTGTTTTTTCATATTTAATTAGTTGCACTCTATATTGCATGTTAATATACAGTATATATATATATACAGTATATAAATATATGTATAAACTTGTTTGTTATAGTCATTTTTTTCACTTGGATACTATATTAATGTGTTGCTTTTTTGTAATTCTATTCCTAATACTACTGTTGTCTTTTGTTGGACAATGTATTTTCTTGAATTCTGACTTAGTTTGACTGAAATTGCACGTTTTACTGTATGACGTTAGGTCATATTAGTATTTTATCTCTGAATGTTACACATTTTTACTTCTTATTTTTTGTGGGTGCTGCTATGTTCTTGATGGTGACAACACTGTTGGTAGTATTGAGAGCTGATAATGGTGTGATGTCAGTGAACCAGCCCTATAAAAAGTCCAGTTTCCTTGAAATAATTTTCACACTTGTTAGCTCTGAGAAAATTCAAAATCCAAACTTTTGGATGCCAGGAGCTCCATGTTGCCATCTTATATTTCTTCTAGGAATGATATGACAAGATGCATCTTCCAGGTGACATATGGTGGGGCAACATTACTAACAACAGCATGGCCAGTGACATACAAAAATAATCCAAAATGTGTTGTCTTAGTCATAGCTGAAATGTAATTCCAAATGCTTGTCTAATGATACTGTGAGCTGAAGACATACTGTAAACATTGAAAAAAGGGGTCTGAGGTCCCCAGTATAACCATAAAGCAGGCCAGCAAACCTCCCTGGCCAGCCCAGGGAAAGTTTACTTTATATCAGCCAAGTCCCAACTGCTACCTGCTGGCTTCATCTGGAACAAGGCCCCAAAAATAAAGGCCTAACATTAAAAATTAAAAATGCAAAGAAAATCAAAAAATATAAGCTAGAAATGCCTCACAAGGGACAGACCATCAATATCTGGCTTGTAAAGACAAGAAACAAAGTATCCTTATAAAAGAAGAATATTGTGATCAAGTGAAAGAGACTGGTGATGCCAGATGAAATATTTGGGTGCCAACCGTGAAAAAAAAAGAAACGATAGTGTTCTCAGCTCACAGAGTACAGAGTCTTTCAATACCTCAAAGGTATAGCACTTTAGTAGGAACACTGTCACCATTGAGGTTCTGGTCCAAAATGATCATGTCCTTCCATGGACTGCCCCATTTTATGGAATCCTAGGTGGAAGGGGAAGAGCCTTTTCCGCTTGTTGTGGTCAAGGCTAGTTATCACTCTGGCTTCTTCTTGGAACTGTGGTAGAGAGAGAAGAAATGACCCCTCGTACCCTAAGGTGGTATCACTTACCTTCTCAGAGCTTGGAATGTGATCCCCATTTGTGTATGCGTGACAACATTTATTAATAAAATAGAAAATATAATAAAACAAATTTTCATAAGGGCAACAAGGAGTTTCTAAAAAGGCAAAACAATCAATCTATGAGAAAATCCAATAAGGAGGAACACAAAACAGTCCAAGGAACTGGAAATGTCATGAAATAACAATGCTCACTTAACTCCAAATACAACCTCAATGTTCCACTGCTGAATCTCTCTTTCTTGGCTCACCATAAAACCAGTAGGACAATCAAGCAGTAGGGATGTCAGGTTAGCCCCACCCTCCTAGGGCTCCATCCACAAAGCACAGAATATGGTAGCACAATTATAGTTATAAGATATAAACATACGAAACCAATAATTTAAGATTGAGAATAAAACATAAAATATACACAAATACATGTAATACCATAACAGATAAAAGAAAGCTATTTGCGAGGCAAGGTCATTAACCTGATGGCTATTACCAGATGTGAGTACTTACCTAAAATGAACTAGCTAATAATGAGCACAAAAATTAAACAGAAGTGGCACAGGAGCACAGAAAAATAAGTAGTGCTTAAAAAACAATACGAAAAATCTAACAATAAAAGGTAGCAACACCAAATGGAAACATGAAATGAACAAATCAGAAATGCTGATGGTCTGTGCTGTGTTTGTCAGTTCTTTTCATGTGATATCACATACAACTGCAGTGCTCAATGCAGCTATCAAGTGCATAGAAATCTGAGCTTCACAACATGTACAAGAACGTCAATAATGATGTCACTAGTGTCACAGGTACACTTTCCAGTCAAGCTGACAGAAACAGGAGCTTACAAAGCACAGCCTCTCAGCATCTGACTCCCTACTGGATTGTTGTGTGTTTGGCTGCCCTGCAACATGTGGCTTACTGCTTGAACCCAAGATTAGAGGTGAGATCTGAATGAGCCAATATGGAAACAGGCATAACAAAATGGTACTTTGGTCTAGCTATTTTAACAAACAAGCCTAGTGTCTGAAAGAGTAGTAAAAATCAGTAAGAAGGGCAGGAAGAATTCCCAATGCAAAAATCAGAAAAATCAGGAAAACCCCAAAAAACTAAAAGGTAGCTTTGGCACAGCTTTGGCTCCCCTTTGTGTAACTACAATGTGTTTATCATTGCATAACAGTATGAGAGGCCAGACAGACCTAAAAGTTCTTTCCTGGAATAAAAGAAGAAGCCTGGGGATTAACATGTGCTTGTTTCAGTAATTATGGAAGTTCTTGGTGCTGCAGGTATCCCTGAAAAACTAGGCTTCCACCATCTTCCTGACAGACAAAACATTAGAAGTCACCATGAAGTAAATAACACTAAAAGAAATAAAATCAGCAAAAACATTCAGTCAAGCAGCTGCTAAATCCGACACCATTGCCGTGAATATTTATGAGCTAATTAGATCATTGAAGCTAATGATTTTTTAATTACGAGTTTGCACCTAGTTGGATAATCAGTTTAGGGCATGGTAAAGCCATAGGTGCACTTAACGTTTGTCAGAAAAACAGGACTTTCAGCCCAGTATAGCTCAACATCTCCCTTTCACCAAATATGACCAAACAATTAGCTTAAGCTAATAGTAAATTATCTGCCTCATTTTCTCCTGGATGGATAAATCCTCCCTAAATAACACATTTGTGGCTATTAGCACTTTCTTTAAGAAAAGTAAAGGCCCCTTTTGGTTGAAACAGTGAAGAGATGACATGTACTGTATATAACTTAATTAAACATTCGAAAGAATTTTAATCGGGGTTCTCTAACTTGAACTTCCATCAGCTGAACAGATCAGCATTTTAAATGATTCATGGAAAAGATGTGTAGGTTAGCTAGACAGACCCTGTGTGGGAGTGAATGTGGGTGTCTGCATGTGAGTGCACCTTGCAATATACTGGCACTCTATCTATGGCTGGTTTGTGCCTTGTGCCAACTGCTGCTACCACAGACTCTACCTGCCAGAACCCACCCCAATGTAACCATTAACTGGTTTAACCAAGTTTGAAATTGTTTACTGAGTTACTGCTGCTAAACAGAAAATATACATTCTTCATAAATAGTTATATTATTTATATATGTTGCTGCACACAAGCACATCAGGAGTACCTTCATGTTTCTAATGAGGTAAGTATGTTTTGCCCCCAATGAGGGGCTGCAAGGTTGCTAGCTCCTTCTTCTCTTTCATCTGCAGACCTGGAGGATATAGCATGAGAGGATCTCTGACGTCAATTCCACTAGTTCCTCCCATTCCCACTTGACTGGTATTTACGAGATCATCAGACAGGTAAAGGGTGGTCAGTCTTATACATACGCCTGAAGAGGATGGCGCTCCCCAAGGTTATGCTCTTTATATGAGAGAGACATTCACCTAATGCATTGTGTTCTTCCATTATTTAGTTTTTCACAATTTTTTCATTTCTTTTGCCTTATGTATTAAACGTGGTACCAGGGTAGTCCTCAACACTTTTATTTTTTCCTGGCTTATTCTCTTAAAAAATACACAAACACACACACATTCAAATGTAACCTCCTTAATATTCTGTCATTATTAATGGACAAAGACAGAAACAGAAAAAACACTTTCTTTTAGTGCCCCCTGATAACTTACCATTACAGCTTAACCTCAGGCAATTACCTCTACTAGTATTCACATATTTAGTCACTGTGACCAAACATAATTGAATGTCCAATGAGCTGAGGCCCAGTTTCACATGACCATGAAAGGGCAACGTCCTAGGAAGAGCACACCGCAGGCAACATGGCTGTGACATGTTACAGCCCTCAAATTTTATGCTTCAGAAAGCAAGCAGCAAAGAAGATGACGCAGTCAATGCTTTCCAGGTGAAGACTTGAAAACAGAAGGTGGGGAAGGTTTTCTTTATGCTTCTTGACATTTTCAGAGTGCTCAGGGCTGTTTGCCAGCAGTCATAAAACAAGGCTAATTTTGGCGGAATGCATCAGGTGCTTTCCATTCAATTAGTACCCCGGGGTAGGTGGGCCTTGCCAATGCATGTAAAGACCCTTTACCTTTAGAACAGAGTATAATATTGTAAGTCAGGGCAAAGGAATCCTTCTTTGTCTGTTTTGTAAAGTCAGTCCTGAGGCTCATTCATGGCAGGTGTTACACAATTAACAATAATCATCTTATTGAACAGAGTCATCATGGGTGTTGGTGGCTTCTTAGAAGTTACTCATTTACAGTTATAATATACTTGGCATATTCACCTTCTAGAGATTGATGTGGAGCAATCAAATCATGATAAGAACTTCACAGAAACAATCTCCCCCTCTTTTCTCTCCTCCTTCTGTGTCTTTCCTCCTCTTCCTTTTTGTCTGCGTTCCTGTTATAACCATTATATTGCCTTGTGCTATGGATGGTTTCTATTTTAACTTACTTACTTGAATTTTTAGAATAGCATAACCTAACCCTAACTGCCTTCCTACCTCTAATAGAATCTTATGGGCTTTCAAACATTTTTGTGGACAATCAAACATTAATTACTATAACTGTAAAAGATGAGGCAAAGCTCCATGTTGGATAGGCTGAGCAAGTAAGGTGCTTCAGGTGAGCTCAGAATTAATAGATCTATTCAGATGTTGAAAATCAATTTAAACAGTGAGGGGCAATCAGATGAAGGAATTTAAAAGTCTATTATAAAGAAATGAGGGCAGCAGAAATCTTAACAGAATGGAGTGCCTATTACAATTAAATATACTAAGAGGGCTCTAGTACGAGAGGAAGGCAAAATTTCCTTCATAGAGAGAATTCAGCAAAACACCAGCCTGTGTATTTATCAAAGAGTTGGAAACAGTCCTAACTTGCTCAATACCACTAATTGAGAGCGAATGTGTTAAATTAATGAAGTGAGTTTACTACTTATTTCATGCTTCCACAACAGCGCCTATCAGAGGTATTCAGTGAGCGTGGAACCACTCACACATACTAACATTAGTAGGTCTATAGACCCTGCTATCTCAATCGTTTTCTGCAATGTGAGGTTGGCCTCACTAAGTAACTGCTTCTGAATGCCCTCACTTCTTAATCCGCACAATAGCCTGTCCCATAAGGTGTCATCCAAATTAGCACCAAATTCACAATGTTCTGTAAGTTTCTTGAGCACCGCTACATATTGAGCAATAGACTTGCCTTTTTTCTGGTTCCATTTGTGAAACCTAAATCTTTCTGCTGTTAATAATGGCTTAGGTGAAAAATGTGATTCCAGGATCCTTACAAAATCATTAAATGACTTGTCCCCGGGTTTTCCTGGCTGTACCAAACTTCTCAGTAGACTAAATGTCTTTGCCCCGATAACACAAAGAAACGTCGACCTCTTTCAGGTCATCCTCAATGGCGTTGGCTTTCACAAAAAACTCAAATCGCTCTGTATAATTGCCCCATTGCTCAACTGAATCATCAAATCGCCCGAAATGTCCCATTATCATTGCCATTTTATCCCTTCTGCTTATCTTCAGTGAATGGCGAAAGAACTTTACCACAGAAATAGAAAAAAAAAAAGTTGCAGCTTTTCTCTTTCCTCTCCAGCGGAAAGAAAAAAAAAACTTCCTTTGACACGTTGTGTAGCAATAGAGGTGCACTTTTAAATCTGTCGCATCCACTTCGCCAGTGTTGTATCTATAGGTAATAATATTCTACTAATAAAAAGGAAGAAGACGGAGACAGGTTTAAAGTAATAAACTAACAGGTCCTTTTACTAAGATGGTTTCAGAGTACACATTACACCAACTTATTATTATTATGTACAGCTCCCCAATACCCATAATTCCATATTACTATGGAATCCCCAAAAGTCCAGACTTACAATACACTACACAAACTGTATTGTAGAAGGAAGCATGTTACCCTGAAGATAGGCGGGGCTGGATGGGTGATTGACAGCGAAATGTCACTCAAGTACACTAAGCTCTTCTTTCCATGAACCCCTGGAATATTTGTGTTACAATTACAAGTCGGGGAAGTTCAAGAAGGCAGGTGGAGACTGTCAGGGCATTGGATGAACAGAACCTCACTAAAGACAAGGGGGATCACAGAGAAGGACAGGGTGAGTGACGAGTGAGAACAGAACACCGAAAGAGAGAACAGGACTTCAGAATCAACACAGGAATAGCCGTGGTTAGTTTCAGTAACTGTTATTAAAAGTACAGCTGTGGACCACACATTGTTAAATAAGCAGGCCCATTATCGGACTTTACTCTATTTTGGTTTGTGTGTGCCTTGGTCTTTCCATCTCAGTGCCGGGTACAGTATTATTCTTGATGTTTTTGCAAGGTGGCAACAATCATCTCGCAGCTTAGCACAATGTTCTGCTTCATTATGTTTTCTTTCATCTTTTCCTATTTCTTTGTTATTATTATTGTTATTATTATCTTTGTGATAAAGCCTTAGTATTAGTATGAGAAAACTGCAAAACTTCATCAAGAGCGCCATTTTGAAGCTTGGGGTGCCGTGATGTCATTCATTCTCAAACATGAACTCCCACTCCTTCTTGGAACAGGTGTAGGGCGCTTCATTACTACTGCTCAAGTGCTACTCTGTGGTGGGACAAATTCTTATCCAAGTCAGATTTTTAGAGCAATTCCCAGGAATAAATCTGAGATGCCTGCTGAATAATGGCAACTAATAGTGTAAAACTCCTGGTGGAAGACGAGTCTGTATTGAAATAACACCAAAACTGTACATTTTGGCCTCAGATTTTAGAATAATGTTTCACATAGTCTGGAGGTCACAAATATGACTCTATTAATGTCAATATTATGTTATGGGGATGCTGGAAGGGTTATCAAGAAATAAAGCAAAGTATGGAGAAATTCTGAATGCTAATCATATTCCATGCTACATTAGACCTGGGATTTGGGAGAAGAATCACATGTTGGTGGTACAAAAACACAAAATATGCACTACACTGGATTGCCATAAAGACAAAAAAATATCTGTCTTTTGAAGTGACCCATTCAAAACTTCATTTAAGCTGTAGGCAGAAATTATGATCATGTTTTACGCTAAACCTTTTATTATCTTGAGAAAAACCATCATTTGTGGATTCATTGACCCATCACTAGTTCTATTATGTGGGAAGCAGTTGTGATCGATTTCTAAAATGTAGCATACTGATTTGGTAATTAATTCTCAGATGAAGATGTTGTAAATGCCATTGCCCTTATTGTTACTGCATTTGCTCCGAGGCATTCAGGAAGGTTTCCACAAAGGGCATTTGGCTTTGGACAAAAGAGAAGTGACTTAATTGTGTGTGGCTTTGCTTAAGTTTTTAAGAACATAATGGTGATAAATGTTATGAGATGAAAAAATGTTTGGAATGAGGAAGCTACACCTGCAAGTTTTTGAAGTAAAAATGTTCGTTACTAAAGCCACTTATCCAGTTCAGGTCTGTTGGGCAACAAGCGTAAGGCGGGAATCAGTCTTGGGTGGGGTGTCAGTCCGTTGCTAGTTGCTGTACGGCAAACACCTTCAATAACTCAAAGCAGGCCAGTTAAATGACGTCCAGTAAGTCATCTTGTAGGTGTAATCATAATGGAAACCATGACTCATTTTAACTGAATTTGAAAATGCCAACATGGCAAGTGACTTGTTTGACTTTGCATATAATGCCACTTTTAACACAGTTAATTTCTATTTTAGAAAAAATGTGGAAGGAGTTGAACATTTGCCATTAACCAATACTAAAATTCAAGCATGAAGATTTTTTGAGCATATTTCAAATAACGACAGTGTTTAGATGAGCAAAGCTTTCATAGATGTGTCCCAAAAGAACTTGCAAACTGTCATTTTAAGCAACAGCAATTGTACAAAAAATGACTCGAGGAATAGTGAGTTGAATACTTTTGGAAAGTTCTATGTCCTAATTTCTGTTTTTAATTATTGAGCTCCAGTTTCACTCTTATTTTCTGTCTTCTTCTCCCTACAATATGTTTAGATGACTTACCACATCATACATTTACATCCTTTTTTTCTGACAGTTGAAGTACAGTTGGATAAGTGATTTGCTCAGGGTCACACACACAGTGAGTTGAAGCAGCCACTTTATGAGTTTAACACCTTGATCAGTACACCACAATACCTGTAGTTAAAATGTTTCATGCTGATCTTGTGGGAACACTAAAATTGATGAAAGATCTGTTCACAAAGTTTATTCTATAAGTGAGAAATTAAATAATGAGAAAGCCTCATTGAAAGACACAAGCAGACAAACAGCAAGACTTTTAACCTGTGTAAAGAAGGCAAACTGATCTGATTGGTTCACACTGAATTTGAACTTCAGCCATGCTTTGGTGATCTAGGAACTTTTCTTAAAAAGAGGCATTCCAGGCACATTGAAAAAACACAGCTATATAAACCTGCTAGAATAAATGAGATGACGTGCTTGTACACTGTATATACCTTCTTAGTAGAAATACTGTACAAGTTTATATTAAAGTGCGTTGTCATTAAAAGACAAACAGCTACCCGGCCTGCGATAATTTGTTTAATTCCACTCTGGCCCACTTTTAGTATTTTCTCCACAGAAAATGACAAGAAGCATAGTCAGTTGTGGTATTTTTGAAAAGTTCACTAAACTAGTCTGAAATTGTTTCCAAAGCATAAATCATAAACACAACTTTTTTATTTTCACCTGACTGAATTATTGAAGTGACCTACTAATGTTAGTATGTGTGAGTGGTTCCATGTTTACTGAATACCTCTGATAGGCGCTGTTGTGGAAGCATGAAATAAGTAGTAAACTCACTTCATTAATTTAACATATTTGCTCTCAACTAGTGGTACGGAAACAGTTGTTGGGGTATGTGGGGCCAAGCAGGCCATAAATCGTATATTTGTGTGTGAAATTTACTGGTTGACATGATCACACTATTGGTTTTTAAGCACTTACTATCGTTTTGCTTGCATACCTTATTGGTTTTTGGGCGTACAACACTGGTTTCATTCATATTAACTGTTTTCAGTGGATTGTCCTAATTGCTCATCTCAGGTATGTGGTATCTTTCCTGGATGAGAGGGGGCACTATTGCTAATCATAACCTCTTCTATTCCCTCTTTAGCACCGAGAAGGCACCTGATCTGCCTCCTATAAATCACAGGGTAGACGGAAGGAGGCGCTATTCTGTGAGCAGAGCACACCACAGGACATTCCAGAAGAAATCCAAAATGCGGCTGCAAGAATTATTACAAGAACAAGAAAATACGAACACATAACTCCAGTTTTTATATCCTTACACTGGCTCCCCGTTAAGTTTAGGGCAGATTTCAAAATCCTCCTTTTAACATATAAAGCATTAAATGGCCAAGATCCGACTTACTTGTCTGAACTTATCATGACTTACAAACCTGAGCGCACATTAAGATCTCAAGATGCCGGTCTGCTTATGATTCCAAGGATTAATAAAATAACAGTGGGAGGTCGAGCTTTTAGTTACAGGGCCCCTAAACTGTGGAATGGTCTTCCTGCTTCCATAAGAGATGCCCCTTCGGTCTCAGCCTTTAAATCCCAGCTGAAGACTCACTACTTCAGTTTAGCATATCCTGACTAGAGCTGCTGATTAACTGTACAGACTGCATCTCTGTTGTTAGTCATTGGCACTAACACATAAGTAACATGATAGTTATAATTGGATACTAACCCTCACATATTCTGTTTCTCTTCTCGGTACTCAAATGTGGCAATTGGTGCCACGGCCCACCTGACAAGTTGTTTGCCTGCCTGTGGTAAAGTCATCCCTGATGGAGGATCACAGGAATCATAGGAAAGAGGGGTCCTTTCATCGGAGCAACGTTTCAGCCATGGAATGGCCAAATGGGGAGGCAGCTTGATGGATGAAGTCTCCAGGACTCTAAAAATATCCAAATCTTATTATGTGATATCATCTACTGTTAAATTCTACTCCGTACTTCTAAAATCTTTATTATTATGCTGTATTAAGGATTTGTTCTGTTCTGTGTATTTTATTGTATTGTATTGACCCCCTTCTTTTGACACCCACTGCACGCCCAACCTACCTGGAAAGGGGTCTCTCTTTGAACTGCCTTTCCCAAGGTTTCTTCCATTTTTCCCTACAAGTTTTTTTTTTGGAGTTTTTCCTTGTCTTCTCAGAAAGTCAAGGCTGGGGGGCTGTCAAGAGGCAGGGCCTGTTAAAGCCCATTGCAGCACTTCCTGTGTGATTTTGGGCTAAACAAAAATAAACTGTGTTGTATTGTATTGTAAATCCTGACCTTGAAACCCGTATTTTGGTATTCCTCATTTCTGCATTTGTTTCACTGTCTCTTGTGTCTCAGAGCACTTTTTCTTTAATTTTGTTTGAAGTGAATGTGGATGACCAGGTTGGCATTCCGACAATTATTGAGTGGACTTGTGTTTCCTCACTTGACTACACTGTATTGGTTTGTGCCCGTTTGGTTTGTGTATAATGCATATCAGTTTGTCTTTGTATGCTACTGGTTTGCATATGAACGCTCTTGTTTTCACTTGTTAATCACTGGTTCAGGCGCATTTATTATTGGTTTGGGAGTGAACTGCTTTGGTTTGCACTTGTATTCTATTGGATTGCATGTGAATTAAACTGGTTTGTGTTCATACAGTATACTAGTGATCTACTCACATGGCAGGGGTATTGTGCATACAGTATATTGGTTTCATACACGTCTTATACTGGTTTGATGTGGGTAATATTTTGGTTGTGTGTATGAACTTTGTGACACCTAGTGAGGGCACCTGACTCCACCCCTTCTGATCGGCATCCTATAAATCACAGGGCAGACAGAAGGAGGCGCTACTCTGTGAGCAGAGCACACCACAGGACATTCCAGAAGAAATCCTGACCTTGAAACCCGTATTTTGCTATTCTTCATTTTCGCGTTTGTTTTCACTGCCTCAGTTTCATTTTGTTTGAAGTGAAAGGGGATGACTGAGTTGGCGTCCCAACAATTATTGAACAGACTTGTGTTTCTTCATAGATTTCATGTGGATAATATATTGATTTTGGTTGTGCACTAGATTGATTACATGTTAGTATTGTACTGCTTTTTATGTGTGTATTATGATAGTTTCACAAGGGTAAAATGCTGGTCTTACGTGAGTAGTATATCGGTTTCACGTACGAGATATACTGGTTTTACGTTTTCACCCTGACGCAGCTTCATGTGTGAGCTTTGTCGGTTCTGTGTGTAAACTATATTGGTTGTTCATGTGACCTTTAGCAGCAGTGGGAGGAACAAGAAGAAGGAACTCAAGGGCTGCTACAGTCATCTCAAGAGTTTGAAGGCAAACAGTTAGGAGTTCTAAGTTGAAACAGGTCTGACAACATGGTAACGGTAAAATCCTGCTGTGTTTTCAGAGCAAAAAAAAATCTTCTTTCATATTGACACTTATGTATTTATGGAATTTGTTCAGAAATTAAAAATATCCAATTACTGCTTGCTTTGGGAGTGCAATAATGTAACCAATCCGCTGCCAGCTGCAGTCATTGTATGTTGCACGTTTAAATGATTAATCAGCTTTTATTGCAGAATCAAACATGGCCCTAATAACTGAAGAGAGGTTTCACATTCATCCTCTGATTGTAAAGAACTTGGCTGCAGTTCTGTATCCAAGCATCCACTCACTTTATGACCAACTTATGCGATTTGGGCTCGTTGGTAGAGGGTGCCTATCTCGACTGCACAAGACACGAGGCAGGCATAGCTGGACATGCACACGTGTCTGTTTGTAATAGTGATGAAATGAGCTGCTCCACGTGTTCATTCCGATAGCAAATTTCACAAACCTGACAATAGGATTTTCTGACAAACCTGATTTGTATAGCATGCTATTTTATGAGCAGCTTTAAAGAGTTTGTGTAAGTGAAAATACCCTGAATTATTTTAGTATTCAATAATTCATAAAGTAATGGTATAATAATGTTACATTTGTGAGAGTTCAGCCTGGACACAGACAGACAGACAGACACCAATAAGTCCAACACACATGTTTATTTACAGTATTTACACTTGCCAAGTCCCGCACAGCACATAGTGCCCCAGCACCAATCACCCATAAGTCCGGGCCTTCCAATGCCTTCCTTCACCGCCTCCACTCCTCTCCTCTCCTCTCCTCCGAGCTCTGTCCTCTTCCTCCTGACTCCGGCTAATGACTGGAGGGAGGTGGCCCCTTTTATGTCCACCCGGGAGTGCTCCAGGTGCCTCCTGATGAGCTTCCTGTGGCACTTCTTGGTGTGGTTGAAGTGCTGAATGAGCACCTGGAACACTCTGGGTGTCCCTGGTAATACTTCCGCCAGCACCTCCGGGTGTGGTGGAAGTGCTGACATCCAGGGCTTCACAGTCTTCTGGGCACCCCCTGGCGGTGGCCACGGGCCCCTATAGGGTTGAGCTTCCATGCTCAATTCTCATGGCCCCAACACACTACAGAGTGGCTGCCTTCTCGTGGCCGGGTGGAGGTATAGACCTTCTTGGCATCTCTGCTGGGCACAGCCCCCAGCCACCCGCAACACATTTTTTCAGTATTGGTTTTCAGTTGTGATTTTTTCAGTTAATAGTTAGCAAGTGTTGAGTGAATACATTTAAAACTCTCTTAAATATAAAGGTGTGAGAATAATACCATAGGGGAACAATTTTTGGTTCCCCAATGATCCATCCACATGAAGATTCCAGAAAGAACCCTTTATTTATTTATTTAGATCAATAACAGGCTCCGTACAGTAAAGAACCATGAAAAGATGATAACAGATTTGTGAAATACCAATGGCTCATGATTTTAACAGGACTCCTGCTGCCCGCAATAACACAAGCTAAGTTCAGGTTTATTTAATCTGTTAGTAGGAAGCCTACCATACATAAAAGATTTTCATTTTTTTCTAAATTTTAGGAAGTTTTCAAAGTACAAAGATCTAACTCCATATGAAGAGAATCCTTCCCAGAATGAAATGGTACTTTGTCAAGCAATATTTCTACAAGGAACATCACAGCCCAATAAACCATGAAGTGCCATTAAAGAACCAGTACCTTTAAGAGTGTATGTGCACGTGTGGTAAGATAAATCAGAAAGGCCACAATGGTCATATCATTCTTTATAAACCCTTCACTTCACCAAAGTCAGTCCAAACCCTCATCTATTTCTTGTTATCCCAAGAGGTCCCCCTCACTACAGAACATGAAGTTCAAGCTGCTGAACTTTATAAATTTTGTAAATTAAAAGTATGGAAACTTTAAGATCTCTAATTTTTATTTCACTTCAGATCACACTATTGTTCATACAGAATACATAGCAAAAACGAAGACACACACACACACACACACAATTATTACCAGCAATACCTTGTTAACAGCCCCCAAATATGAAATTATGGGGGAGGTATGAAAAATGTAACTTTTTTAGTTTAGCCTGTTAAGAGTTCAGTTTTTGACTAAACAAAATTGTGGTACTTTGAAACATTTCAATTCCTGGGGGTTACAGGCCAAAAAAAGGGAAAAGTTGAATATCCCTGATTTAACGTATTATTAAAATGTTTATAACAAACTCAACATAGTCACCAAAATCCAAATTTACAATTTTACTTGTTTTGCTCAATGCATTTTCTTATCAAGAAAAATATTTCTTTATGTATTGAATATGGTGAATTTTCTTTGTGCCTGTTTCCAGGTTGCTTGGGCAGGCAGTTGGATCCTGTGATGTTCACGCCATTCCTTTGCTCCTGTGTGCTCTCTGCAGCTTCTCAGTTTTGCCATTGGGCTTGAAGTTTAGAGATTGATTTTTGTGACACAATTTATAAGGTGCATGAACTTGCACATTTCGCTATTTTGGATTAATCATCAGCATTATCATGAATCATATCAGTTCCTTATATACAATATGGCATGATAGTACTTTGCCAATTAAACAAAATTGGAAATATATTAATATTAATTTTTGTTTTTACTTTTGGCATTGAGTATTTCATGTTGCTTTTGAGATCTCTTTTAATTTTGTTGTTTATTGGTTATACTGTTTGACAGTATGTTGATAGATCTTCATTTTGTGTTATTTTTTATTATGCTGACATTTTATCATCACTGGTGCTGTAACCCAGTGTATCTCCTTCACACTCTCGCATGAGGATTACTGGAGGAATTTAAAAGTCTATCATAAAGAAATGAGGGCAACAGAAATCTTAATAGAATGGAGTGCCCATCACAATTAAATATAGTAAGTGGGCTGTAGTAAGAGAGGGAGGGAGAAATTACTTCATAAGAGAGAATTCAGCAAAACATCAGGGTGCGTATTTATCAAATGTCTCAAGGTAGAAAAACAGTCCTAACTTGCTCAATAATCTCAGAGTAACGTAAATCTGGTCCAACTCTTAGGAGTAGGAGTAATATCATTTGATCTGTTTTCCTAATTTAGTGAACTACTCCTAACTTCAGCAGGATTTAGCAGAGCTTGTGAGCTGTCCTAACTTGCTAGGAGCTGCCAGAAAATGACATTCAGGCAGAGATTGGCATGCACATTCCGGGAAAAGCTAAATGTTTTGGAAATGTTGAACAACAACGACCTCATAAAAAGATATCTATTTGACAGAGATATAATAATATTCACAGCAAATTTTGTACAACATGTGATTGATCCATCTACAAGTAGAAGCCATGCACTGTCAGCCAAAATGGAAATGTTGATAATATTACTTTTTTTGGTCTTGAGGAAGATAGAGCCTAGCAATATCTGGGATTTAGGTATGTCACAACAAATTATTTCTTGAGTTTTGCATCAAACTTTGAACACACTTACAATGTGTGAGCTAATATGCAGATTTATACATTTCCCCACCACGCCACATGAGGTAATGTTAAAATAAAATGCATTCAAGCAAGTCACTGCTTTTCTTGGAGTTGTTGGTGTAAATGATAGCATGCACATAAAGAGCATTGCTCCAAGTGTTGATGAGTATGAATATGTCAATCATAAGCGATATCACAGCATCATTACACAGGTGGTCAGGAATGCAAACTGTATTGTAGAAGGCAGCATGTTACCCTGAAGATAGGCAGGGTTGGATGGGTGATTGACAGCGAAATGTCACACATGTACTCTAAGCTCTTCTTTCCATGAAACCCTGGTATATTTGTGTTACAATTTACAAGTCGAGGAAGTTCAAGAAGGCAGGATGAGACTCTCAGGGCATTGGATGAACAGAACCTCGCCGAACACAACGGGGGGGATCACAGAGAGAGAGAGACACGGAAAGTGACGAGTGAGAACAGAACACTGGAAGAGAGAACAGGATTTCAGAATCAACACAGGAATAGCCGTGGTTAGTTTCAGTAACTGTTTTTAAAAGTACAGCTGTGGACCACACATTGTTAAATAAGCAGGCCCATTATCGGACTTTACTCTATTTTGGTTTGTGTGTGCCTTGGTCTTTCCATCTCAGTGCCGGGTACAGTATTATTCTTGATGTTTTTGCAAGGTGGCAACAATCATCTCGCAGCTTAGCACAGTGTTCTGCCTTATTATGTTTTCTTTCATCTTTTCCTATTTCTTTGTTATTAATATTATTATTATTATTATCTTTGTGATAAAGCCTTAGTATTAGTATGAGAAAACTGCAAAACTTCATCAAGAGCGCCATTTTGTAGCTTGGGGTGCCGTGATGTTATTTATTGTCAAACATGAACTTCCACTCTTTCTTGGAACAGGTGTAGGGCGCTTCATTACTACTGCTCATGTGCTACTCTGCGGTGGGACAAATTCTTATCCAAGTCAGATTTTTAGAGCAATTCCCAGGAATAAATCTGAGAGGCCTGCTGAATAATGGCAACTAATAGTGTAGAACTCCTGGTGGAAGACGAGTCTGAATTGAAATAACACCAAAACTGTACATTTTGGCCTCAGGTTTTAGAATAATGTCTCACATAGTCTGGAGGTGACAAATATGACTCTATTAATGTCAATATTATGTTAATGGGATCTGAAACGGTTATCAAGATAGAAAGCAAAGTATGGAGAAATCCTGAAAGCCAATGATTTTGCAGGCTACATTAGACCTGGGCTTTGGTAGAAGAATCTCATGGTGGTAGTGCAAAAACACAAAATATGCACTGCATTGGATTGACATAAAGACAAGAAAATATCTGTCTTTTGAAGTGGCCCATTCATGATTTAATTTAAGCTGAAGGCAGAAATTATATTTATGTTTTACACTAAATTTTTTATTATCTTGAGAAAGACCATCATTTGTGGATTCATTGACCCATCACTAGTTCTATTATGTGGGAAGCAGATGTGATTGATTTCTAAAATGTCAGTCAGTCACTGTCCAACCTGCTATATCCTAACACAGGGTCACGGGGGTCTGCTGGAGCCAATCCCAGCCAACACAGGGCACAAGGCAGGAACAAACCCCGGGCATGGCGACAATTTCTAAAATGTAGCATACTGATTTGGTAACTAATTCTCAGATGAAGATGTTGTAAATGCCATTGCCCTTATTGTTACTGCATTTGCTCTGAGGCATTCAGAAAGTTTTCCACGAAGGGCATTTTCCTTTGGACAAAAGAGAAGTGACTTAATTGTGTGTAACTTTGCCTTAGTTTTTAAGAACATAATGGTGATAAATGTTACAAGTGAAAATTTGTTTGGAATGAGGACGCTACACCTGCAAGTTTTTGAAGTAAAAATGTTTGTTACTAAAGCCACTTATCCAGTTCAAGGCTGCTGGGCAACAAGCGTAAGGCGGGAATCAGTCTTGGGTGGGGTGTCAGTCAGTTGGTAGTTACTGTACGGCAAACACCTTCAATAACTCAAAGCAGGCCAGTTAAATGACGTCCAGTAATTATTAAGGAATTAACTGAATAAATTTCACCTTGTAAGTGTAATCAAAATGGAAACCACAACTCATTTTAACTGAATTTGAAAATGCCAACATGGCAAGTGTCTTGCTTGACTTTGCATATAATGCTACTTTTAACACTGTCAATGTCTATTTTTGAAAAATTGTGATAGGAGTTGAACATTTGCCATTAACCAATGGTAAAAATCATGTATGAAGATTTCTGAGCATATTTCAAATAACGACAGTATTCAGAAGAGCAAAGCTTTCATAGAAGTATCCTAAAAGAACTTGCAAGCTGTCATTTTAAGCAACAGCAATTGTACAAAAAATGACTCGAGGAATAGTGAGTTGAATACTTTTGGAAAGTTCTATGTCC
Organism: Polypterus senegalus; assembly: GCF_016835505.1. NCBI lineage: Eukaryota > Metazoa > Chordata > Cladistia > Polypteriformes > Polypteridae > Polypterus > Polypterus senegalus. Next base: position 99,954,862 of record NC_053154.1, on the reverse strand, counting down.
TAATTTCTGTTTTTAATTATTGAGCTCCAGTTTCACTCTTATTTTCTGTCTTCTTCTCCCTACAATATGTTTAGGTGACTTACCACATCATACATTTACATCCTTTTTTTCTGACAGTTGAAGTACAGTTGGATAAGTGATTTGCTCAGGGTCACACACACAGTGAGTTGAAGCAGCCACTTTATGAGTTTAACACCTTGATCAGTACACCACAATACCTGTAGTTAAAATGTTTCATGCTGATCTTGTGGGAACACTAAAATTGATGAAAGATCTGTTCACAAAGTTTATTCTATAAGTGAAAAATTAAATAATGAGAAAGCCTCATTGAAAGACACAAGCAGACAAACAGCAAGACTTTTAACCTGTGTAAAGAAGGCAAACTGATCTGGTTGGTTCACACTGAATTTGAACTTCAGTCATGCTTTGGTGATCTAGGAACTTTTCTTAAAAAGAGGCATTCGAGGCACAGTGAAAAAACACAGCTATATAAACCTGCTAGAATAAATGAGATGACGTGCTTCTACAGTGTATATACCTTTTTAGTACAAATGTAAGTTTATTTTAAAGTGCGTTGTCATTTAAAGATAAACTGCTACCCCGCCTGCGATAATTAGTTTAATTCCACTCAAACCTCTGGCCCACTTCCAGCATTGTCTGCACAGAAAGTGACAAAAAGCATAGCAAGTTGTGGTATTTTTGAAAAGTTCACTAAACTAGTTTGATCTTGTCTCTAAAGCACAAATCATGAACCTGTTTTCAAATGAGTGAATTGTTAAAGTGACATAGTTGACAATCTAAAAAAATGCTAGCGTGCGTGAATGGTCCCACGTTCGCTGAATACGTCTCACAGTAATGTGCGCTATTGTGGAAACATGAAATAAGTAGTAAACTCACTTTAATAATTTAACACATTCGTTCTCAACTAGTGGTATGCAAATAGTTACAGGGGTATGCAGTGCCAAGCGGGCTATAAATTATACGTTTGTGGGTGAAATTTGCTTGTTTACACGTTCACACTATTGCTTCAAAGTACTTACTATCATTTTGCTTGCATATCTTATTGGTTTGTGTGCATACAATGCTGGTTTCATCCATATGAAATGTTTTCACACATCTGCATCAGTGGAGTATCCTAAGTGCTCAGCTAAGGTATGTGGTACCTTCTCCGGATGACAGAGGCCGCTGTCATTAATCATGACCTCCCATTCCCTCTCCAGCCCCAAGATGACACCTAGTGAGGGCACCTGACTCCGCCCCTTCTGAGCGCCATCCTATAAATCACAGGGCAGACAGAAGGAGGCGCTACTCTGTGAGCAGAGCACACCACAGGACATTCCAGAAGAAATCCTGACCTTGAAACCCATATTTTGCTATTCTTCATTTTCGCGTTTGTTTTCACTGCCTCAGTTTCATTTTGTTTGAAGTGAAAGGGGATGACTGAGTTGGCGTCCCAACAATTATTGAACAGACCTGTGTTTCTTCATAGATTTCATGTGGATAATATATTGGTTTTGTGTGTGCACGAGATTGATTACATGTTAGTATTGTACTCTTTTTATATATGTACTAGGCTGACCCGCCTTTTAAGGCGACCGACTTTTAAGTTGACCACTTCTTAAGACAATTCAATATGTAGATCAATTTGATATTTTATACAAACTCATTAATTTGGTTATATTGCGTTTGAGCGGTATTACTTTAATACTCGTAGTTTCTGTTATTTTTGTGATGAAATTTAAACGTTTTTTCTATATTGAGGTCGCCCTTTTGAACCCCCCTGATACTTACTACGCGGTGAGGCATTTGTACTCCATCAACATTAATTATTTCCAGAGACATAATTTTGTGTATTTTTCCAGCGCATTGCGCACAAAAGCAAGGGAACGATGGGAGCACCAGAACTCTGCTCACATCATGTCGCTTCGTACCGCAAGCTGCAAGTAGTAAGTCTGTGATAAGCGGAATACCGCTACGCTCTTCACTCACGGGACGGAAGGACAATCCCGACCGCTTATATAGATGGATTATGATAGTTTTACAAGGGTAAAATACTGGTCTTATGTGAGTAGTATATCAGTTTCATGTACGAAACATACTGGTTTTACATTTTCACCCTGACGCAGCTTCATGTGTGAGCTTTGTCGGTTCTGTGTGTAAACTATATTGGTTGTTCATGTGATTATTAACTGCAGTGGAAGGGACAAGAAGAAGGAACTCAAGGGCTGCTACAGTCATCTCAAGAGTCTGAAGGCAAACGGTTAGGTGTTCTAAGTTGAAACAGGTCTGACAACATGGTAACGGTAAAATTCTGTTAAGTTTTCGAAGCAAAAAAAAATCCTTTATTATTAACACTGTTATGCATTTATGAAATTTGTTTAGAAAGTAAAAATACCCAACTACTGCTTACTTTGGGAGCACAATGATGTGACCAATCAGCTATCAGCTGCAGCCATTGTAAGTTTCACATTTAAATGGCTTTTATTGCAGAATCATACGTTGCCCTATTAACTGAAAAGAGGCTTCACATTCATTCTATAATTGCAAAGAATTTGGCTGCAACTCTGTATCCAAGCATCTACTCACTTTATGACCAACTTATGCAATTTGGGATCATTGATAGAGGGTGCCTATCCCGACTGCACAAGACACGAGGCAGGCACATGTGTCTGTCTGTAATAGTGATGAAATGAGCTGCTCCACTAGCAAATTTCATAAACCTATCAAGAGGATTTTCTAATGAACCTGATTTGTAAAGTGTGCTGTTGCAAAAGCAGCTTTAAAAGGTTAATAATACATATACAGTAGCAATGGTATAATAGTGTTACAATTTTTTAGTATTAGTTTTATTTTTTTTTCAGTTAATAGGCATCAAGTGTTAAGTGAATAAATTTAGTACTTTCTTAAATATAATGGTGTGAGAGCGATTTTGGTTCCCCAAAGATCCATCCACATGAAGGTTCCAGAAAGAAACCTTTATTTATTTAGATCTATAACAGGCTCCGTACAGTAAATAATCATGAAAAGATGATAACAGATTTGTGAAATACCAATGGCTCATGCTTTTAAAAGAACTCCTGCTGCACACAATAACACAGGCTAAGTTCTGGTTTTCTTAAGCTGTTAGTAGGTAGCCTACCATAGATTAAATATTTCCATTTTTTTTCTAAATATTATGTTTTATGAAGTCAAAGTACAAAGAGCCAACTCCATATGAAGAGAATCCTTCCCAGAATGAAACGGTGCTTTGTCAAATAATATTTCTACAAGGAACATCACAGCCCAATAAAAAACAATGGAATGCCATTAAAGAACCAGTACCTTTAAGAGTGTATGTGCACGTGTGGTAAGATAAATCAGAAAGGCCACAATGGTCATATCATTCTTTATAAACCCTTCACTTCACCAAAGTCAGTCAAAACCCCATCTATTTCTTGTTATCCCAGGAGGTCCCCTCTCTACAGAACATGAAGTTCAAGCTCTGAACTTTATATATTTTGTAAATTAAAAGTATGCAAACTTTATCCATCCATCCATTTTCTAACCCGCTGAATCCGAATAGGGTCACGGGGGTCTGCTGGAGCCAATCCCAGCCAACACAGGGCACAAGGCAGGAACCAATCCTGGGTAGGGTGCCAACCTACCGCAGGACACACACAAACACACACCCACACACCAAGCACACACACGGGCCAATTTAGAATTGCCAATCCACCTAACCTGCATGTCTTTGGATCGTGGGAGGAAGCCGGAGCGCCCGGAGGAAACCCACGCAGACACGGGGAGAACATGCAAACTCCACGCAGGGAGGACCCGGGAAGCGAACCCGGGTCTCCTTTAGGGTTTCTAATTTTTATTTAATTTCAGATCACACTATTGTTCATACAGTGTACATAGCAAAAACGAAGACACAAACACACACACATGCACAATTATTAACGGCAATACCTTGTTAATAGCCCCCAATTATTGATAGATAGATAGATAGATAGATAGATAGATAGATAGATAGATAGATAGATAGATAGATAGATAGATACTTTATTAATCCCAAGGGGAAATTCACATAATCCAGCTGCAGTATACTGATACAAAGAAACAATATTAAATTAAATAGTAATAAAAATTAAAAGAATTAAAATAAAATTAATGTTCGCATTTACTCCCCCAGGTGGAATTGAAGAGTCGCATAGTGTGGGGGAGGAACGATCTCCTCAGTCTGTCAGTGGAGCAGGACAATGACAAAAGTCTGTCACTGAAGCTACTCCTCTGCCTGGAGATGATCCTGTTAAGTGGATGCAGTGGATTCTTCATGATTGACAGGAGTTTGTTTAGTGCCCGTCGCTCTGCCACAGATGTTAAACTGTCCAACTTTACTCCTACAATAGAGCCTGCCTTCTTAACAAGTTTGTCCAGGCGTGAGGCGTCTTTCATCTTTATGCTGCCACCCCAGCACACCAGAAGAGGGCACTCGCCACAACTGTCTGGTAGAACATCTGCAGCATCTTATTGCAGATGTTGAAGGAAACCAACCTTCTCAGAAAGTATAGTCTGCTCTGACCTTTCTTACATAGAGCATCAGTATTGGCAGTGCAGTCCAATTTGTCATCCAGCTGCACTCCCAGATATTTATAGGTCTGTACCCTCTGCACAGTCACCTCTGATGATCACAGGGTTCATGAGGGGCCTGGGCCTCCTAAAATCCACCACCAGCTTCTTGGTTTTGCTGGTGTTATTGGGGAGGTATGAAAAATGTAACCTCTAGTTTAGTCTATTAAGAGTCCAGTTTAAGACTAAAAATATTTGTGGCTCTTTGAAACATTTAAATTCCTAGGGGTTATTGGCCAAGAAAAAAAGAAAAGGTTGAATATCTCTGATTTAACATATTATTAACCTGTTTATAGCAAATCAACATAGTCACCAACATCAACATTTCTAATTTTCCATGATATACTCAATGCATTTTTTTAATTTGAAAAATATTTCTTTATGTATTGTTGGACCCTGTGATGTTCTCGTCATTCTTTGCTCCTGTGTGCTTTCTGCAACTTCTCAGTTTTGCCATGGGGCTTGAAGGCTAGAGCACTTTTAAGAGAGCATCGATGAATTTTCTTTTTGACACGATTTATAGTGTGAACTTGCACACTTTGCTATTTTGGATTATCATCATTATCATGAATCACATCAATTCCTTATGAATGATATGGCATGATAGAACTGTACTAATTAAAAAAACGTGGAAATTTATGAATATTAATTTTTGTTCTTTCTTTTGCCATTGAGTATTTCATGTTGATTTTGTGATCTCTTTTAATTCTCTTGTTTATTGGTTGTACTTTTTGAAAGTATGTTGATAGATTTTGTGTTTTTTTATGGTTTTATTAGGCTGACATTTTATCATCAATGGAGCTGTAGCCCAGTGTCTCTCAGGTGAGGATTACTGGAGGGCACTGCCTTCCTCATTCAATTTCCAAAGTCACTGTCACCTGTCCAGCTCCCTCCATGATGCTCCAATGATTGTTTTGCTGCTGCATTCTGTGTTGTGCCTCATACTGCTCACCTGTGGTCAGTGGCAACATTAGCTACAATCCCTTTCCCCAATTATCCATCAGTGGATAAAGTGAGGGTCCATTCCCAAGACTCACCGACTTCCACATAGACACAGACCAATGGATTTAAACAGTGGAGCAGGTCTTGTAGGCTCGGCTGTTGAAGTGCTTTTTCATCTCTCTGCCTGTCTTTGTTTTAGTCACTCATGCACATCACAGCTTTTCAGGATGGCTCCGTCCCTTCTGTCAGCTGCTCTCTCCCCCAGGAACGTTGATTAACATCAATACCTTTCCATCAGCCTTTTAAGACACTCACATTCAGAAGCACTTTGAATCTACTGTAGCATGAAAGGGACTGTAAATCTTAACCCAACTTGTCATCAGGACTTTACAACACAGAGCAAACGCCATACCCACAGACACAGAGGCCAAGGAAGCAGAAGAACATCATATCAAAAACGCCCAGAGTAAATGTGGTTATCCCTGCTGGACTTTTGCCATAGCAGGAAAGACACCTAAAGAATGCTCTAAGCAATCCAAGAGAGAGGAAGGACAACTGCTGCCTACGCAAAAACCTTTGGTGATCCCTTACGTGTCAGGAGTATCGGAACAGCTGAGACGCATTTTTTCAAAACACCAGGGGCCTCATGCATAACGCCATGTGTAGAATTCACACTATAAAATGGTGTAAGCACAAAATCAGAAATGTGTTTACGCACAAAAAAATCCAGATGCATAAATCTGTGTGTTCGCCCACTTCCACGTTCTTCTGCTACATAAATCCCGGTCAGCGTGAAAAGAAACTCACGTGCATGTGCCTGCTATCCCGCCCCGTCTCCTCCCAGAATTACGCCTCTTTGAATATGCAAATCAACATAAATTGTCCTTAAGCTCAGCGTTCTGTGAAAAGGCAATGGCAAAAGCATGGGGGGAGGGGGAAATAGAAGAAGTTCAGCGAATACAGAGTGGAGGCAAAGAAAAAAATATTATTTGTTGGTTTAAACAGTGGTATAAACAACAAAAGGAAGCTGATCGAGTGACAGAGTATCAGAGAAGCTTAAAAAAAGCTGAAGTTCAAAAAGTCGCACAGTGCCTGAAATAAAAAAGAAGTTGTCATATGTCAAAATTGCCGTGAAAAGGTGAGTCGTAGCCCACCGTCTGAGTTTCATATGAAAGCTTATTAGGATACAGAGAAAAAAAAAGGCACAAGGGGGGGGAAAAGCATGAAATGTCAACTTTAATCTCGAAATTTCCACTTTAATCACATAGTTTATTTTGTCATTAAAGTAGAACATCATAAACTTCATCTTAAAATTGTTTAATTTACTAGTTTCTCAAATCCCATTATAACTGTAGTAGCACGTCAAATGCTTTGCTTTGTGTTTGATCTTCTATGTGCTCTATATATGTGAATCACTACATCCTTCCAGGCTTTCTCTTACTTTGACAGGACACAGAATCCATTACATTTGTAATATTACAGTGCTCTGAATAATTAAAATACTGAGATGTATACTTAATATCATTTTCATGATGATAGGAATTAACGCATGTTATTAAACATGGGAACATGGTGGCGCAGTGATTGTGCGTGACCTTTGATGAAATAATTTATTGCAGTAGTACTGTCTCTTTCAACCGTACTAACCCCCAATTCCTTCCCTTACTTTTCTTTCTCCAAATACCCAATCGCCACACAATCAGCTCTGTAATAGACGTTAAGCCATCTGTAAGCTTAGAACGTAGATTCTTCAAAACATTTAAGGAACATTGAAATATCTTTGTAGTACCTACTTAATTATTCTATCCTTCCAGTGTCACGCCAGTCCCAGCAAGCATACAGCGCAAGGCAGGAACAATCCGTGAACAGAGAGCAAGATCCTTGCTAGTGCAGCAACACCGTGTCCTCACATCTTTAATTATTAACAATATAGATTATTTAAATGAAGTTAAAGTTTTATCTGTATAATATAATAAACATATTTTGCTGCATTTCATCTTAAAAAATTATATTATCATCATATGTAAATATGCGCTTTATAAAGTGGCTCAGGATGTGCAATATTATAACTGTAGTGCAAGTTTACAGTGAAGTGATTGTATTAATAAGTACAAACAGTTCAACAAGGAGCACTTGATGGACTGATTGAGTGTGTTTAGAGCTCTTGGGATGAAACTGTTTCTGAACCGCGAGGTCCGTACAAGAAAGGCTTTGAAGCGTTTGTCATGTGAGAAGCAGTTCAGTAGACAGCATGGCTGAGGCAGCGTATGCTTGATGCTGTATACCGATAATTCTCTTTCCGATCAGCTGCTCTGAGTGGTGCAGTGAGAGTAATATGGAAGAAGATGACCCGCTGTGGCAACCCCTAACGGGAGCAGCTGAAAGAAGAAAAAGAAGGTGCAGTGAGAGTAACAACGCTAAAGCAGCTATGGTATATGGAATAGTTTGACCATTCCGTCGACCATTATATTGTTACAGGTTAATTGCAATCAGATGCATTAAACTAATAAACAATATGCAGCTAATTTCAGTGTATTTATAAAGGATGTGGATCCAAAAAAGAAAGGGAAAAAACACTGGAACAGTAGCACTGCTTTGAAAACTGGGTGTCGCCAGTCTGTAAAATCGAAAGCAGAACTTGCGTACAACAGGGTATGAGCTACCGTGGAAATGTGCATGGTTTTTACGGCAAGTTTAGGTTTTATATACTGTATCGCGATTTGAGCGTGGAAACAGGCTTATGCAACATTTTTGTGTATATGCACCATTTATACATGAGTCCCCAGGTCTCGGTGGCTTTCAAACCCCAAAACATGCTACGGCAAAAATTGGTCCACCCCAAGGATCGGGCCCATTGTTAGTCAATGGTGCTAGTTCAGTCATTATGCCAAGGTACTGTTTGTAAGGCTGGAGATACCTGCAGTCAACTGAGACTGAGGAAGTCACTTGGATAAGTGATGAAACTATGTCCAGATGAACAGAATCAGCTTTCTAGAACTTAACCCAACTTATACTGTATATTAACCCTGAGTTACTGTATATTCCTTAATGTTAAATATCTTAAACTTATTACTCAAAGTCATTATTATTATAGTGCACACTTGATCCAATTCAAGAATGTCAGGTGAGCAGATTCTATCCCATCAGCACTGGCTACAAGGCAGGAAAGAGCCCTGGATTGGGAGCCAGTCCAGCACAAGCCCACTCACTCACACACACAAACACCCACACAGGAACCAGCTGGGAACTGCCAGTTACCATAACCTGCAAGTCCTTGGGGATATAAAAAGAAAATTAGAGCAACTAGAAGAAAGCCAAAACCAACACAGAGGTCACTGCAGACAATTAGTAGTTTGAGTGGAATTCTTCCAGCCACCTGCCACTCCTCCATAACTTTTCAGGTATACTAGTGGATCCGGAGATATTAGATATTAGAAAACAAATCAAGGGTGTTGATACTCAGAACATGGAGCATTTGGAGTGTAGGGTGCAATGCTGGTCACCAGTCCACCAAGACAATGTGGCACGTTAGAATCTGTAAGCATAAACAGAGTTACGGTAACCAAAACCTGGTTTCTTAAAAAGCTCTATTTACATGCGCAAAGCCTCTTATGGAGGCAAAGCTCTCCAACATCAAAAGATGCACCAAAAACAACTTTTAAATCATCCACAGTCAGCCATTTTTCTGAAAACAAGCATGGAGCTTGTATCTACCGAGTAGTGTTGGGAATGTTATTTTTTAAGAGTAATTCAGTTACATTACTCATTACTTACACAAAGTAACTAAATTTGTTATATAGTTAAAAAGTAATGCACTTCAAGTAATACGTTATTTTTTTCGATATGAAAAACTTCACATTTGACTAGACAGTGTTTATTATTAAATCCTATGCTGATATATAAACCTTCATGAAACTGATCAGAAACGCAAACGTGATAATTTTAGTCCTTCATGTGTTATGAAGTAAATACCCGCTATCCTTATTTTACATCCCTGACCTGAGCCCCCGATGATTCACAGTGTGATCACTGGCCAGTGCACCTCCAGATCACACTGATTTAAGATCTCTATAGTAAATAGCTGAATTAAAACTAAACTGACACTGTTTTTATGTTTCTGTTACTGGATTGCACACGGCACACTCTTTTCTGCGTGGCTGTGTGACTGAGCCCTGCAAAGGACGTTTGCTTCTTGTCTTACACATAGTGCTGCTGGGATAATACTTATGCAGGTATTTTTACAGGAATAAAATAAGTATTGGATTAGTTACTCATTACTTTAAAAAGTAATTGGACTATGTAATGTATGATACTTTTAACACATTATCCCAACACTGCTTGCATGTGCAGCTCATCAATATAAATTTAGCTATTTCTGAAATATTAAGACAGATTATTTCAGTCAGGAGAGGGAAAAATGATTATTTGCCTCAGGAAATTTATCTTGGTGGTCACTTTTCTGGCTGTGGTTGCTGAAAGTTTGTGAAAAGGAACAATGGACATGCACAGACTATGAACTGCTTCAGTGTAACTCGGTTGTGTGTTTACATGGCCAAATATTACTCTCAGAGAAATCTTGTGTTAACTGGGTTTCTCAGAGACCAATATCCTGGTTTCTCTAACTAGAATAAGGGAATACGTGGCATTTTTTAAATTGAGTTTCTTGGTTTAAATCGCATGTAAACACACTTATTGACTGGCTAAATGAATTCAAACCGTTTACAAGAGTCAGGGTAAGCTAATACAGAAATTGAGAGTGGGAAAACTTTTCAGTTTATTACAGAATGCTGTGTGGGTCCACTGAAGATGAGCTTCGTCATGCAGAGGGTGATAGGACTGTACACCCTCTTCACTCTTGTCCTCAAAGCCACAAGTCACCATTTAGTGTTCAGCTAATCAAGTAATCCCAAATCACCAATCGGAAGTGTGTCTTCTTATTTAAGACTGGCCTCGTGTTCTTTATGGTAATGAACACATGTTCAACGGCACACATGAGCTCACACGTTGGAGCGCACCAATGCAAATTTAAATGTAGGTTTCTTAACGGTCTTAGCTGACAGCTGTCTGAGGAGTCATGTCCTTCTGTCATTCACCTTCATGATGACAATAGTTTCAATTTACTGATAGGGTAATAATGGCAGCCAGCTAAAGAGCCATGGAAACAAAACATTTATAATTGAATTAAAGTTAAACCTCATTTCAGAGTCCCCAGGGTTTGCATTCAACAGAGAGAGTTTATTTTTAAAAGATTTCACAGCTGTTCAAGTAAATACATCCAAGGTCAGTTGTAGTAAAGTCAGCAAGCCCATTGATTAAAGGTAAGCTGTATGTTCCTGTGACTTGAGACTTACTATATGTTGGGATTGAAATGACTGATTGCTCTTTATGGTTTAAAATTGAATATCACTTCAGCGTTTCCTAAATGTGCAAGGCTTAAAATTTTCTTTCAAAAGTGCATTCAGAAACTGCACTGCTTTTCACTGGTTTGGACAGACCTCCTTGACCTGAACTGGAATGACAAGACACTTTTGCCCAAAAATAGGAGAACCTGAACACTATCTGCCATGCTCATCGACCCACCTACACCAATAGAAAGTTGGGAAAACTGCTGTCTAGCCAGGTAGATTGGAATGAATCTGTAACCATTGCCACATATGTGCTCTTGGGAGGCAGTCTAAGGGCTTAACTGGCAGTAAAATGCAGAGGCAGGGGTTGATCAATAGTACTAATGCCTTTTCTCCCTCTTCCACAGACCACCAGAAGGAAAAAACAGTTAAGACACTGCCTACTTCGGCTTCTTCGTCACGCCCTCCTGCAGGCCTCATTTCTGCCTGGGATCCCCCTTCCTGCCAGCCACCTTTAAAAACCCAAGCATTCATTCTGTTGATTAGTCTGTATTCTGACTCAGTCTTATATGACTACTCACTGTTTTTTGCCACAGTATATGGGGTGGTCTCCCCAAACCTTCATCTTTGTTATTTGTATTTTCTTCACACCATCAATAAATTTGTGTAAACAACTATGTCCCACCTTAATGTATCTAACAGAGCTTTAGGAGGTGAAAAAAGGGTCCCATGTCAACACAAAGCTTGCCATGAGCCTGGCTTTGTTTTATATTTTTACAGCTTTTCCCTTGACCTCAAAAATAATCAGGGGATTTACAGAGCAAAAAATTTAATGGTTGGATCATTTCTTTTTATTTATGATGCTTTAAAGTGTCATATCTGAAATACTCTGTCCACTCTGCCATTTTCCTTTCATTATGGGTGCCACCATTGTTTGCTGTTTGTGATCCAGGATTGCCAGGCTGTTGCTAGGCAGGGTGACTGGGAATTTTGACGTGTGATGCCATTAGCGTGACTGTGTAAAGGTCAGCATTGTACACTTTATAGCTGTACAATAAAACAGCAACAAAAAAGCTGCATTATTATTGCCATAGACAACTCCTTTTATGACTTTTTTGGTTATTGACTTTGATTTATTTCTTTCATTTAAGCTTAATCTATGTGAAATATTCAAATTACTGACTCTCCCACTTCATTTCTTGATCAACAATTTTCTCTCATGTTCTGGCTTTTATGGATTGCTTACAATCTTGGTTTGTAATTTATATTACAATCTACCTTTTAATTCAGTCTTACGTTAAACTGCTGCCTCCCTGTTAATCATTAAAAAAATCATCTATGAATAATGTGAATAATGCATGCATCCTATGATTTTTGTCTCTGAGACAAGACCATCTGCTTCCCAGAGTTGGCACAGGATGACTTTGAAAGCCATAGCACAAGGATCATCATTGCTGCCAAGTGATTACCTCAATTGCTGAAAATGGGTTGTGGACACCTTTTCTTAGGAAATGAACCTTCTTATTATTAATTTGCGTGATATTCTTTTTTAAGACATGGCAGAGCTGCCAAAGGGTGTGTCTCAGACATAAATCTTATCTAACGAAAATAAGGTAGAGGTAATCCCTGTAAAAAAACAGATGACAGTTGCAAACAAGGTTTTGTGACAATAGGATTTAACTTGATTGAAATTGTTTGCCATCCATCCAGTTCTAGAAATTGCTTTTGCTTTTTGCCAACTTGAATTGCAATGGGCCCAATATCAGACAGAATGTAATGTCCATCACAGGGCACTGTTTGGTACCTAGAGTGCTCAGTAAGAAGCCCACTGCAGTTTCACATGAAGAGCTGAATGATAAGTTCCACCTCTTCTTCACTTTGCTTTACATACAGTTGCTGGCTGATATTGTCTCTTAGGCATGTGACCACAAGCTAATGTCCATGCACTTTTTGTCCAGAACCATGTCTAAAATGACTCCACTCAAAGGTAACATCTCCTTATATATATCTTAAACAATCTTACCAGGGTAACCCCACTGGCTGTCTTCTAAAACAAATGACCATGATAGACACTGGACATCAAAAGCAAAAACAGTTCCTTATGAAACTTAAGCAAGAGTAAATTTCGCATGACTATATGCACTACAGAGAAAGTTTTTAAGTGTCTGACTGTGTTATCAGGCGGAGTGGAGACAACAGATTGAGGAAATCCTTCATGGATGGCGGCTGTACCACCTGAAACCAACCTCCAGCATGAAGTTAACATAGGCCTGGCTAAGGTTTAATTGAGCTTGAGATGGAGGACACGTTAGTCACCTCTTTAGGATAAACATCTCTAAGTAGCAGGATGATATTCTGGCAATTCTGTAGTAATTATAGCATTTCATATGTATATTTTAAACTAGCAGAATACCAGTGCTTCACAGCGGAGAAGTTAAAGAAGTGTGTTGAAGTAATGAAAAAGAAAAAGAAACATTTTAATAATAACGTAACATTATTGACATTGTAATTGTGTTGTCATTGTCATGAGTGTTGCTGGCATATATATATAAATATATATATATACATATATATATATATATATATATATATATATATATATATATATATATATATATATATACACATACATATATATATACACATACATATACATATATGTATGTATATATACGCGCACACACACACATATATACATATATATACATATCTACATATATACTGTATATACACATATATATATACATATTATATATATACATACACTTACCTAAAGGATTATTAGGAACACCTGTTCAATTTCTCATTAATGCAATTATCTAATCAACCAATCACATGGCAGTTGCTTCAATGCATTTAGGGGTGTGGTCCTGGTCAAGACAATCTCCTGAACTCCAAACTGAATGTCAGAATGGAAAAGAAAGGTGATTTAAGCAATTTTGAGCGTGGCATGGTTGCTGGTGCCATACGGTTCCAGTCTGAGTATTTCACAATCTGCTCAGTTACTGGGATTTTCACACACAACCTTTTCTAGGGTTTACAAAGAATGGTGTGAAAAGGGAAAAACATCCAGTATGCGGCAGTCCTGTGGGCGAAAATGCCTTGTTGATGCTAGAGGTCAGAGGAGAATGGGCTGACTGATTCAAGCTGATAGAAGAGCAACTTTGACTGAAATAACCACTCGTTACAACTGAGGTATGCAGCAAAGCATTTGTGAAGGCACAACACACACAACCTTGAGGCGGATGGGCTACAACAGCAGAAGACCCCACCGGGTACCACTCATCTCCACTACAAATAGGAAAAAGAGGCTACAATTTGCACGAGCTCACCAAAATTGGACAGTTGAAGACTGGAAAAATGTTGCCTGGTCTGATGAGTCTCGATTTCTGTTGAGACATTCAAATGGTAGAGTCAGAATTTGGCGTAAACAGAATGAGAACATGGATCCATCATGCCTTGCTACCACTGTGCAGGCTGGTGGTGGTGGTGTAATGGTGTGGGGGATGTTTTCTTGGCACACTTTAGGCCCCTTAGTGCCAATTGGGCATCGTTTAAATGCCACGGGCTACCTGAGCATTGTTTCTGACCATGTCCATCCCTTCATGACCACCATATACCCATCCTCTGATGGCTACTTCCAGCAGGATAATGCACCATGTCACAAAGCTCGAATCATTTCAAATCGGTTTCTTGGACATGACAATGAGTTCACTGTACTAAAATGGCCCCCACAGTCACCAGATCTCAACCCAATAGAGCATCTTTGGGATGTGGTGGAATGGGAGCTTCGTGCCCTGGATGTGCATCCCACAAATCTCCATCAACTGCAAGATGCTATCCTATCAATATGGGCCAACATTTCTAAAGAGCGCTTTCAGCACCTTGTTGAATCAATGCCATGTAGAATTAAGGCAGTTCTGAAGGCGAAAGGGGGTCAAACACCGTATTAGTATGGTGTTCCTAATAATCCTTTAGGTGAGTGTACTTTCTTCGAATTCTTCCATTTGCAATGTCTTCAATTATGCTAAAGCAGCTATGATAGTTGAAATAGTTTGGCCATTCCATGCATCATTATATTGTTACAGGACGATTACAATCAAGTGAATTCATTTTGGTGTATTTGATAAATCAGGTGTCTTTGATGCAAATATGAAAAAGAAAGGTAAATGAACAGAAACAGTTTTGACTTTGTCTCTGTCTTTTTTAACATTCCTATTCTCTTGTATTCATCTCTTGGTTATTTTTACAGTTTTCTTACAAACACTTCCAGGATGTGTCCATTACACAAAAGTACAACTTTGTTGCTCAAACATCAGAGTGGGATTGTGACAGCAAAAAAATATGATAGGTAGTAAGTCGTCACCCTCCTCTGAGGTTCGGGATGGTTTAAGCACTGTGAGAATGGCATCAATATTTGATGGCAATTGAGAGATCACTACTCAGGCAGAAAAAAAAATCTGAAGAGTGTCAAAAAGGCAGCGTACAGCATTCACTGTGAGGATGGGCTCAATGAAAGCAATGAAGTCAACATTACAGCAACGAGGCAAGTCAGTTTAAAGATTCTGACACCTGTATGGAAAGGCCAGCATGGAGTAACATCTGTTCTTTTACTCCCCCTTACTTCACTCTCCTCACAAAACATGTTTTGCTTATTAAATCCTTAGGTATCTGTGTTCATCTTGATATGCTGGTGTTGTAGGAGTATGACACAGTTCTTTATTGGTACAAGGGACCAGCAGCAAGGTTGCAAGATTACTCATCCAAGGGACAGCCTGGCTGCATTGTGGACACACTACTGCCTCATAGGTTCAGGCTTCTGCCTGGGTTTCAATTGCAACCTACTTGCTGTGTATTTGTGTCTTCCTCAGTTATTCTGATTGTCTTCAGTATCTGTGTTATATGTGGCGTCAAGTGACTTGTGATGGTCTGACATCCCATTCAGGGTTACTTCCTACAATACCTTCAATGCTAGCAGAATAGATTCTCTTTGTATGTTAGCTATAATGAAAAACAAGATCAGAAAATGGATGGGTTGCTTTCAAGACATACGTTTCCTCATTAATGGACAAAAGCAACACTGGAAGAGTGAGACCACATGAATCCACAACCAGACCATCTGTACTCAAGCGGTGAAGATGTGCTGATGCAAGTGATTCTGATCTCCTTTACTTAAATCAGACAGAGCAGGGAGACAGAGTCAGAGTGATGGAGAGTCAGTGTGAGTTAAGTATAAAGGCCAGTGAACCCAGGCCATCAGTCAGGCTTTGGTTAACGTTAACTGATCTAAATACCAAAGGGACTTTGTAAATGTTTTGAGATTTGAAGCTCTTAATTTACAAACATACTTAGCAGAATGATTCTGCACTGCCAGTGTCTGGCTCTGTTTGTCTCAACTCAAATTCTTAAAAGACAGTAACAGTTATCAGATGTTTTTCTCTAGATATAGGAAATACAAAACATATTAACACAAGCAGGTCTTGAGATTAGAAGATTTGGTTCTGGTGTCTTGTAATCGATTATTTGATGAGGTGATTTAATCATGTACAAAATGGCCTATTGTGAGAGAACTAAAATCCTGTCCATGTCAATTTCTTCACACTAAATAACATGTCACCAGTTGGGTCCTTATGAATTAATTGTGTGCATGAGTTAAAAGAGTGGAAGGATGATAGCTACTTGTTCTGAATACAAATAGGAGAGAAACGCTGATAACTCTTGGGAATGATACATACTAGAATAAGGTTATCTTACTTGTTGAAAGAATGTTTAAATACTTGCTTTTTTAATACAAAAACACCTCAGGTGTTACATTTCACACTAAGCTGTCTTTTAAAACACACACCATCTAAAACCTGTTTTATCCAGCTTAAAAATATAGGACAATGTTTCTGAAAATGGAGGATACTGAGAAGTCAATTCATGCAATTTACTTCTAGTAGAAACAACTGCTGCAATGTCTGGGGTGTCAGACACATGTGCTAAGGGGTCATGATTTGAACTCTGTCACTTACGCCATGTGACAAATATAAAGTCCTGCAATGGCAAAAGTCAGCGTTCATTACTGGATGAGCAGCTGTGAGCAACGCATCTGCAGGAAGAAAGCTTGCATAAAAAGTCATTGTTGTTCTTCTGTCATTTTTTTCATTTTTCATTTTTTTCAGAACGACTAGTTGCATAATTAAAGGAAACTTGCCACAAGGTGCCGCAAACCTGAGTATAATGTATTTGTAACTTTCAAGTAATTCAAAATTCTGTTGTAAAAATCATTACTAATTATTATAAGGAAGCAAAACTAACTCCTGTTCTGAAGTCTTTACACTGGCTTCCAGTTAAGTTTAGGGCTGATTTCAAAATACTTCTTGATACATAAAAAATTTCACAATGTACTGAACTGTATGGCATTCGATTTATTAAACTGGAATTGGAACAGAACAAGAGCAGAGTAAACAAGCCAAGGAGTCAAACAATCTAACAAATAATGCCCAGGCTATAAAACAATCATTATAGTCAAGAAACTGAGTGAGATGCTCAGAAACCCATTGTTCACATAACCTGACCCGAGATTAAAGACACAGATCATAGATCACAAAAAATAGTTTTTAATAATAGAGTCTTATAAACAATCAGCAATTAATGCTAGGGGTTTTAGGATTAATCCACAAACTTGGAAAACCAGGAAGTGCGTAACACTTTCCTTTATACCACTGATCTCCTGATGTCATGTGAAACACTCTGTGGTTTATCTTTCCTAACAATGGCATAGCAACCATCAACAAAAAAGTCCAGAGCCCCAGGAACCATTTAGAAAAATTCAAAACAAGAGGTAAAAAAACATAACTGATATAGCATACTTATCTAAACTTACTAATAAATACACAAATGGAAGTGTTTTACGATCTCAAGATGGTACTTTGATAAAGATTCTAAGGATTAATAAAACAACACTGGAAGATTGAGCTTTTCTCTACAGGAGCTCAAAGCTGCCGAATGATCAGTATTCTTGTGTAGCACATGTCCCATTAGGCTGAGCACTGAAATCCAGGCCGTAGAATCATTAATGTAGAACAGAATGCCTTGATTAGGGCTACTGATTAGCTGTTCTTTTTAGTCTGTGTAGTATGTTTATATATGTTTAGTCATTTCCATACTAATTTAAGTGTTGTGATTGGAGCTCCTTCCAAAGCAAAATAGGCGAAGCCTCCAAAATCCAGCCAAAAAGCAGGCAAGGATATTCACTGGTCTGCTCAGAAGAAGCTAGTCCAACCAGGCCCCAATCCTTTACTGGCAACAGGCCAAAAAAGGTTGGGACAACTATTAATATCTCAAAAAAGCAAACAAAAAACACACAAGGAGAAGGGTCACTGTAAACCTCTGGCTTGATCACAAAAATGACAAAAAATCTTCATAAATAAGATTTATTATGAAAAAGAGGAAATACAGAATACGACGATGCTGGTCCACTCCAGGCTCCTTCTTCACATTTTAGGGCCCTCTTGAACCCAACACCATCCATAGATATGATTGAATGAGCTGACAGATAGAGACAAATCTCACATGGAGCAAGAGGATGGTGTAAAAAAAAGTGTTCTGTGCTTTTATTAAAAAGAATCAAAACAAAACCAAAAACAGTGTCCATAGTGCAGTGCTCAGATTATTCCATACATAAAAAATTCATAAAAACAAGAGAGTAATGGGGGATAAAAACACAATAACCAAATCCATTAAAAGCAGAGGTTAAAAATGCATTCATTGGCTCCTTCAGAACCCAGCCCACCTCCTTCTTCATCTCCCCGGCTCACCCATAACTCACGCAGCCAACAGAGACTCAGCAGCCACAAACTCCATCCCCTGACCCCTGTCATGGCTGCCTGCTCACAGCAGTGTGGTCGGCATTACCCCCGTCATCCTTCACGCACCCACAGTCTTATCTCGGATCCCTGGGGATGTCATCCGCCATGCTTGCCCCACTCCACGCTGTTGTTCAGTGGGGCTAACCAGCCCTTAGAGTGCCACAACCTACGCTCCTTTGTGGCGCCCCTGTTTGTGCTGCCTTTCCTCTTAAGGTGATTGGATCATCCTCACCAAGACTTCCCTTCAGCTGCCTTTTAACCTCTGTTCCTTTTCGTCTTCCATTTTCTCCCCCCTTCTCGCACTTGCACTTCTCCTTTTATATGTGGGGCCGTGGCACAGTTGTGAAGAATAGACGCTCCCGGCATCAATTAAGGACACGGACAATTCCTCACCTGTGTACTTAAGTGAGGAAACACCTGCACCGCATCGCCCCTAGGATCTGCTCCAGCCACAGTACCACACCCCCCTCCTTAAGCTGCGTGTGTGGCGATTATTTATTTTAAAAGGCAACGAGCCACGGACCTAATTTTACCACAAGGAAAAAGGCAAAAGGGAGCTGCCTAAGAAGACAATGCACTGTAAAGCTCCAACTACATTAAACAAAAAATCCTAAAACAGAGCAAAAATGTCATAATGCCAGAAAATTCACAGAGCAACAACAAAACATTGAGTGGAGAACTCACCAACACCCAAGCACAAACAATGTGCCATGGAGGGACTGCAATTTCCATGAGCCTTTATACTGCTGGGAATAGTCCCTCAATGGAGACTGGCAGGTGGCCCTATCTCTTGGGGGAACCACCAACTCTAAGACATAAGGGACATGACAGAACAAGCATTCAGACACAGAAACCAAACAATAAACAAAACTGATGAAAAGTACATAAATATACAAATACACCTGAATAACAACAAAAACATAAATGATAATAGCTAAAGGATCAAAAATGAACAAAAAGGACATTGAAAAGGATTTTACATGAAAGCAAGGGTAGTGACCACATGACAATCATTATAAACTACTGCTGACCCTTCTCTATTCTTTTTGGTATTCTACTATGTTCCTACTGCTATAATGTCAAGATGCAACTCCTGCCCATGGGAAATGACAGCTTGGACTCCAAGATTTAATCTTCTTTTCAGACTGGCCACCATGTACTTACCTTATTACTGTATAGAATGTGCAGTTGGATGTGGGTGGCCGGTGGGCCTCGGTTACCACCTTTGTGATTGTGTCTGATTTTTTTAAATTTAATGGACTTCTGTGGTCTTGATTGCTATATTAACCAAATTGAATCTGCTCAATTTTACTGTGTGTTTTGAATGAATTTGTAATTTCATGTATGTAATTGATTGTAATTTGCTTTATAGCTGTAAACTTGTTATGGTGCTCGGAGCATGTACTCATTATTGAGTGCTATAGAAAAATAAATTGAATTATACTGAATTGAATATTTGTTCCAATGCTGCTGGCTTGGAAAATTCAATTCAATTTAATCCAATTCAATTTATTTTTGATAAGTGCACTGCCACTTAAGAATCCAGCACCTATGGAAAAATTACAGATGTGGCATACTGTAAAACATAAACACAAAACATACTGTTTAAGCACAAAGGAGAAACATCATACCATATATACAAAGAAATGCTGTTGTATTTTTTAAATCCAGATTCTAAATGAATAAATGATTGAGTGGGATGAGCCATTTCACATTTGTAAGAACCCTTAGGTAGTAATTGTAGCAGTAGAATAATTTTATTTTTAAGCAGATACACTCGCCATCAGGGAGTTCAGGTTATTCTGGCTTGTTTTCTTTCCACACCTTATGACCTATGAATTTTAATTGTCTTTTGTCACATTGAGGTAACATTACGTTGTCACTCCTTTGTTATTTTATGCCTTGTCAGTTCACATGTAAGTGGAGTGTTCTGTGCTTTCAGTTTTTATGATGAAGCAGTCCTTATACTTTTCATGTTTACATGGAGAGGACATTTGGCTGGCACAACACAGGCACAGTAATTTTAATATGTGTTAGCTGCTTTGTAATTGGTACTTACAAAAGGTGCCATTTAAGACTGATAAAATGAGACCTCTTACATTATAAGAAAAATGAATTTCTTGTTATAATCATACCTTTTGTGAGACACTGATACATGATGGATTCACACACTCAAAAGCTGGACATGGTTAGCTTGTAATAAGCCAGTAGTCCTCTGACCTGGTATGTGGTCATAAGCTTGGATCCTTGTCCCGTACTGGATTAGATAGACCCCTGCTGGGTTCCCTGTCCTTTACCTGAGTAAAGAGATACCTGGGATCAACAGGATAGTGCTGGGGGTAAGACCCAATAGTATTACAGGCAGTCCCCGGGTTACGTACAAGATAGGGACTGTAGGTTTGTACTTAAGTTGAATTTGTAAGTCGGAACAGGTACATTATTTTAATAAATGCTATTGTTGACTGACTGTAACCAAGTGCTCTGTCAATGAATGATGGAGATTCAACTCTCTCTGACCTTTTTATTATTTCTATTTTATTTTCCATGGTGATGGTTTTATCTTCTTTACTGTATCACCAGCACTTGCATCAGATTTATGTTTCAGAGACATTGTTGAAGGGTGAAGATAAAAGGTTAAGATGAACTCTTCTGCACAGCACTGTACACGCTATCACAACAGAAAGGCACCCGTTGTCAACACGTCTGGTGTACTGACAAGAGACAACTTCCTGCTATGTGCATAACAGTATAAGCAGGCTTGCTATTGAGAATGAATGGGGGCGGCGAGGGGCGGTTCAACACAGTCACCTCTACTTTCATACAGTATGCTGCCTGCAGCGTGAGCCCACCAAGAGCGAACAGAGTGTGGCCAAAGGCGGGTAGTGAATCGCCCACCACCGCCCCCATTCAACAGGCAGCCACCCGAGGCACAATACAATGCTGCCCCCCGCCACTCCATTCAACCTCAATGGCCTCTGTTCAGCCACAACCAGGTCACCGCTTGCAGCATCACCAGCCACCCACCGAGAACGAACAGGGCAGCCGTTCGAGGGACACTGCAAGGGGCTGTGTGGTGGGTGGGCAGCAAACCGTCCCTATCCGCACCAACAAGCCTCCGTTCTGCACACGAGCGCTTGCTGTGCACCCAGCCGCCCACTGAGAATGTATGGGGTACGGCCCCCACCGCCACATTCATGAACTGGAGCCGCCTGAGGGACACTACACTGTGCAAACAGCGAAACTGCCCCCTCAAGGCACCGCTTGCAGTGTCCCCAGGCTGGATATGATAGAGCGACAGTTACTGAGGAGCCTGTGTCGCATCCCCTAGACAGATGAAGGAGTAGCTGCGGCCCATTCGTAAGTCGTATGTCAGATGTGCATAACTTGAGGACTGCCTATATAGGTACAGGCAGAGGCACTTTGAGCATTAATGTAGATGTGCTTCAGGGGTGTGACTTAAAGGACCCCTTCCTCATATTGCAGGTGAGTTTGGGATCGGGAGTGCAGCAGATGAAGCAGCTCACCTTGCAAGGAGATACAAAAGGATTCAGGATGGATGGAAGAGAAAGTATTTATCAGTTTGTGAAGTGGGAATAGGTGTTTAATTCACCCAGGGATGGTCCTAGAAGGGAGGAGGCCATGTATATACCCAGCATGATGTGAATAGAGATAACCTGTAAAGGTAGGACCAGAGGGACAGTATGTTTATCGTTATTTGGTGCTTTATCTTCTCCCTTTTTTTTCTTGGTCAATAAAATCCCCTTCTATTGTATTTCTGAGTTCCTCTTAGTTGTTTGGGTATGGAGCCTGTTTTGCAGTGCAAGCAAAATCCAACACATTATAAAAACTCTGCATCTTTTGGGAGTATTAAAAACACAATATACCTTAAAAGTAGAGAAAGAAAAATGTCAGGTTAAACGACAGTGTAAACATAACTCTGATGTATAATTACATGACATCTGGTAAAGTCTTCCATCAACAAATTTCAATGAATTTCTTTTCACTTGACTGGAGTTGTTTGGATGAACATTTGATCTTGAAAGACAGATTTGATGTTAGCTTACTGAACATGATTGAATATCTGTGAGCACTGAAGTAGCTTTAAACACCTAAGTTTAAATCAAAAAATATATTTTGTAAAACCTTACCCTGCTTACTTTGCTTGATTAGGCAGATAACCACAATGGGAGGGATAAATTGGGTGGAAATCTGTGTGAATGTTCCACCCACACCCTGTGCCACTCCAACAATGTGGTGTTTTCCAGACATTTCATTTACATGAATGTGTTTACACTGTGTGGCAGACCCGCCCCAAATGCCAATGGCGGGCTCACACAAGTTGGCAGTGGAGCAGACAGCATGAGGTCTCTTCTTGTTCCATAGAGAGATTCAGACTGTCGGCGCACCCAAATTATAAGGAGGACCCGGAAAGGGAAGACTGGGTTTCCGACCACTGCAGTACATGAGCCCCTGTACTCAAGCGTGACAGAGGGCCGCTCTCCGCTAGGGCAGAGGGGTGGTCCGACCCCAGGTGAGTGCAAAGCAGAGCGGGCATTCCCACAGTGCTTCAATGTCCAGAGGGAAAGGACATGAGGTGGGGAGCGGCACTGTTACAAATGCCACAGAGTCAGCCATGGGTGGAGGTGCTGTCCCAACATGATTTCAACAGACGCCTGGAGAGGACATTGGCGCAGCGATCTTCCCGTCCCCTTGTTCTTTATATATTGCAGAACGAAATTGTAGCATGGATGAGAGCAGCTCCCCATCCAACAGAACAATGGCCCTCATGAGAGAAGATGCTTCGCCCATCAAGGCTCTCCAGTGTGGCGGATGGCCGGAGCCCTTACCCTGCCTGTATGCTCGGAGCATGGAATGACCAGGGGAGAGTGTATTTTTGGGAATGTTTCTCCCCCAGACTGACAGAGTGCAGCCCCCTAGGCTTGCAGTGGAGCCACAAGTCATGAGCATAGAAGTTTAATCTTGTTGGGTGTATGGACATTTGCAAGGTCCTAGTTGGGTGTGGTGGAAGTGTGGCAGGAAGAGGCTTGTTGGGTACCTGGAGTCCTTCTGGGTACCCTATGAAAATGGGCCTATCCACACCATGAGGAGTGGAGGCAAAAGGACTGGTGGCAGAAAGACTGTGTTGTGTTTTGTGCTTTGACTTGTGAGCTGTGAAGACAATTTGTGTAAATAAACCGTGTGTTGTGTGTGTTAGACCTGTGTCCTGCCTGTCTGTGTCGGGGTTGACTTCACAACTGTTATTACACAGTAATTATCTACTTAGCCTCAGCTTAATTAGATGTTATTACAGTGTCCACACTGTGCACCCCAAGTAATGGTGTTGGTTTAAATGCCCGTTGTCCACATAGCCATATTGTTGACCATGTTGTATAGTAAGTACACTGTAATAATGCCTAAAAAACTGTAGTTGGGCAGATAATTACTGAATACTTACAGATAACGTAAACGGTGATAAGAGACCCTTAACGTAACATGCTGCTCTTATGCTTATCCTACAGTAATAAACTTACACATACAGTAACAAACACTGAAGACAAGTACCAGAACAGGCAGCTACTAATCAAAAGTACTGAATCAATTATTTGCAAAGTGTATGTTACCTAGGCATAGTGTCATAAGGCAAACATAAAAAATTTAAAAATGAAGAAACTAAAATTATTTAAAGTTGGAAAGGAAGTAAATTGAGGGAGGAGTTTACACTTTCTTCTCATGCTCAATGTGTGTCCTTTACACACGCTGATACTCCAGGAAAATACCCTTAAGTTTGACTGGAGTCTCTAAACTGTGCTGGTATGAATGTGTGGGGTTTCCAGCCATTAGACTTGTATCAAGGTAACTGAAGCGCACTCGTTTTAGGAAACCGAATAATACAATTTGTTGACAAACACAAGATTTTAGATAGCATGTATAGTGGCATAGAAGACAGGATGCAAGACCAATGAAACAGACAAATATATAATACAGAAGAGGCCGTCTGTTTACTGGCTATTTAGAGCTCAAATTTATCTTGTCACAAATAAACAGTTTTACGATGCCAAGCCTCTAAGGATGACATCCGATGTTGTGCGAGTTTATTTCTATTGCTCTCCAGATTCAAATGGTGGACTCTGCTTGCATTGGAGTGCAGTCTTTCTCTTTGCCATGTGATCCTTTGCTCGCAGTGTGATGTGTGTGATGTGACACTGCCTTTCTTAGTTTGCTGTTAGGCTCTTTGCTGTGCCCTCTGTAACGTCATAGAGAAAAGCATTACTCTTTGTGGCACAAGAGTTTAGGTGCTGAAATTCCCTTGCTGAATAATTGGCTAGTCTTCTCAGACTGGGATTAGTCACTGACACAGCGCTTGGCTTGGCAGAGTGGTCTGTCAGCTTTCAGGTCCCCACGTTTTAGTGTATTGTTTGCTTTGTGGCTCCCCAAAGAGAACAGAGAGACGAATGCAGCTAATTTTGAAGGAAGGTGTAGCATCTGGTGATTGGATCAAGGACACTTCCAATTACAGAGCCAGTCCATCTCTTCCAGGCAGAGGTTAGTTTGTGGTTCAAGTCTCAACTAAATGTCCATTTGGGCTATTTTGTCTAAAGGAGTCTCTGTAGAGGTGTTGGCTCAACTCTTATTTATAACTTTGTTATCAGATGAAGGGCAGGGCTGTCCAAAGGGTTGGTATGAGCTGCAGTTCAGCCATTTTCTCCGGAATCCAGGTTGGGGGTCAAGCTGGACAAAGCCCACTTTGTTGTACATTGCCTCCACACACAATATGCTTTTCGCACTTAAAATGTATCTGGTCAAGATTCATGTTCTCCCAATGAGAAATCCAGCTAATTCTGAATTATTTGAATGCTTGGATAAAAACCAAAACAATGTTACTAGCTTCAACTCAAGCTTCACTCACAACACCAAATGCAAATTCTAATGTTAGCTAGAAAATAAACCTTATGAGTCGTTAGGAAATATGTAACTTAAGAATTGAAAGCATCACACATTCACTAATGCAGATTAAGCCAATGAAGCTGAACCATGCAAAGCCAAAAACTCCATTGTTCTGAGTAATGCTGAAACAATAATTCAGCAGTTAGTTCTCCTGTGGATGCCTGCAATCTTGAAAAAGCTTGGAATTAGTTGTGGAAAGTGTGCCTCATGGTCAAGAGAAGGAGCAGCTGGGTAGAGTTCTAGGAAGTCTGTTTTTAATTTTGTGGATTTATTTGCCCAATTTTTTCTTCTGATAAAATTATTATTGGGAAAAAAGAACGCCAGAAAGTACATCAAAACACCCTGCACTTTTAATGAGCTGCACCACGTGTCCATTCACCCCTTCTTCCAAGTTGCAACCCCTTAATAAGAACAAAATGATTTTCCTGTCTGATGATTACTGAAACACAAAGGCAGAATTTCTCTAAAAGTCCAGATTTTTATTGCTTTCTTGACAATAAGGAAATTTACAGCTATATAGCAACTTACTAAAATCAAGCAATAGGAATGATGGCACCTATCTTATTGGCACTGAAGAAGACTGAGGAAGTGAAAGACATCATTGGAGGAGAGAAGCATTAAAAATAGTTAATGACAAAGAAGAAAAACGAAGACTGTAAGACGGTGATGACTATGGATCATTTTTTGTATACCAAAGGGAAACACTACGACCCTCTACTGTACTACTGGGAAGAACAAATCCAAATCTTTTTACATAATATCTATTGTTGAATTCTGCTCTGTACTTGTAATATTTCTATTGTACTATTATACTGTATTAAGGATTACTTGTGTTCTGTTCTGTGTATTGCATTGTATTTGCCCCCATAAAAACTCACACTGGTTTCATTCCATTGCGGTGCTGAGGTGTCACCCGTTGCATGGCTACACTCGGGTCCCAATCTGGGATCCTGAGTTTGTTCGTCATGTGATTAGTTTAGCAATGCGCTGTATCAGCGTGTGCTCCTAACTCTCCTCTCCTTCTCCTTCTTTTTGACACCCACTGCACACTCAAGCTACCTGGAAAAGGGTCTGTCTTTTAAGTGCCTTTCCCAAGGTTTCTTCCATTTTTTCCCTGCAAGGTTTTTTTTTGGTAGTTTTTTCTTGTCTTCTTAGATAGTCAAGGCTGGGAGGCTGTCAAGAGGCAGGGCCTGTTAAAGCCCATTGCAGAAATTCTTGTGTGATTTTAGGCTATACAAAAATAAATTGTATTGTATTGTATTGTACTGGGAAGAATGAACAAAACAGGTTTGTGACACTCCTTGGAGTGTGGCTGGGCTGGGAAACTGAGGAACAAGCAGCAGTGATGACTCCATGGACATCCGTTTTAACGGATAGAGTGCTGTTTCAGCATCATTTTGGAAGCACTTTGGAATTTGTCTGGGCTTTATTTTCTGGATCTGTAATTTTACTGATTTTTTTATTTTCTCTATTGTTGACCTCACTCTGTGTTAGTGTCACAGTGATTCAAATGGATGTTTTGCCACACCTGCACTCTTGTTGTTCTTGTGTCAATTAGTGATGTGAAATATGCTATCTTATTTAAGAGTAAGGCAGTGAAGATCTTAATTCACAAGTAAAACTAAAACTCCTTCTTACTAAGTAATTAAAAATTAAGCAATTTCAGGTTCCTGAGTAAAGCATTCATGATTCTTGTTTCTTATTAATCAACCTCCTGGTTTTGTGCCCACAACTTATACAACTTTGATAACAAAATCAAAGAGACTTTTTAAAAGGAAAATCATTCTCAATCATCAAAACTATACAGAAAAACAAAACTGCTGTTTTTTTCAGGGAAAATGTGCTTCTTGGCATTCAAAGTGATTGTCAAAGTGAAGTGAAGCTCAACAGAGTCCAAAAGACATGCACAATGCACCTACCTGTAAAGAAATGGGGCCAGGTAAGTGGGAACAGGACCCAACATTACTTTGGGGTGATGATCGATGACCAGCTGCCCTTCTCTGACCATGGTGTAACTGTCTCTCAGTCTTGTAGAGTCATGCTATCTAATATAAGACTGAATCTGATGGAGAATGTTGCACAACACCTGATCCTGGCAGGGCCGTTCTTAGGTTTTTGGGGGCCCTAGACAAAGGTACCTGTCCGGGCCCTGCTGTTTCTATCCATATTAATGTATGATAATTATTTTATCCGTATGAATGCATAATAAGTATTTTATTCATATAAATGTGTAATAATTAGTGTTATATAGCTTATCATTGGGCAGCACGGTGGCGCAGTGGCAGCGCTGCTGCCTCGCAGTTAGGAGACCCTGGTTCGCTTCCCGAATCCTCCACGCATGGAGTTTGCATGTTCTCCCCGTGTCTCAGTGGTTTCCACCAGGTGCTCTGGTCTACTCCCACAGTCCAAAGACATGCAGGTTAGGTGGATTGGCGATTATAAATTGGCCTTGGTGTGGGGGTGTGTTTGTGTGTGGCCTGCGGTGGGTTGGCACCCTGCCCGGGATTGGTTCCTGCCTTGAGCCCTGTGTTCGCTGGGATTGGCTCCAGCAGACCCCCGTGACCCTGTGTTCGGATTCAGCGGGTTGGAAAATGGATGGATGGATAGCTTATCATTTTATGATTATATACATCAGATTTGAGAGGAACATGTCAAAGGAACCTACTGACTATACCTAATGTAGCATGTAAATCAAACCTTTAACGTAAAAACACCTTGCATACTTTTATTTTTGCAAATTCTTTAAGTCTGAATAATCAAAGGAGTCAAAGACTTCATACTCAACTGATATTAACACTAAGCCATTCAATCGATCTTGCGTCATGCTTGTTCGCAGGTCACTCATAATCAGCTTGAGCTTTGAAAAGCTGCGTTCAGCAGACACGACAGTTACAGGAATTATCAAAACGATACGTAATGCAACAAAAACGTGTAGGGAAGAATCTTGCAAATTTTTTTGTGTATGAACTGCAAACTTTTAAGAGCAAAAATAGTTTGTGGAACCAAATTTGCTAAATTGCACAATTCGGCATATAAATCATAAGCATCATTATCAGACCCGCAAATTTCATCTGTTAAGATATTGCTAAGAACATCGCAGCACTCTCTCAAATCATTTTCGCTCATGCTCATAATGCTCTGAAATTGTGCAGCAACACAAAATTGTCAGAATGGGTTTTCATCTGGTCAAATCGTTCAGTCATTGACATTAGGGCTTGATCTAGCAAGACATTGAAGAATGATCAATCTGTTGCACAGACGCCCTGACAGATGAGGAGCATGACCTGCCCTCCCACTGGGGCCCCGTCCACTATCCCAGACCCCACTGTCACCGTTGATGCTGCCTGTCATCACTGTTTCTTCTCTGCTAGCGCATAACCATACTGATAATTCCACCACCAGAGAAAATTTGTACTTTTGAAATATGGATCTGTAAGTTGTATTTGGTTACGGCTAAAAAAAATGGCCGGGTGGGGCCCTTTGGCAGTGGGGGCCCTTGGCGGTCGACTGCTTTGCCTATGCCTAAGAACGGCCCTGATCCTGGCTTTGATCTTGTCACATCTGGACTACTGCAACTCCCTGCTGGCAGGTGTCCTGGCGTGTGTTATCAAGCCACTGCAGAAGATTCAAAATTCATCGACACCTCTGGTGTTGAACCAGCCAAGGTGGGCACAAGTCCCTCTTCTAGTCAGATCACTATATTGACTCTTTGTTGCAGCATACATTAACCTCAAATCTTTGATCCTTACCTGCAGAGCAGTCAATGGGTCAGTGCTTATGTGAATAAGACACTTGTAAGGTCCTTCTCACCAACTTAGATCTGGTGATGAACTGTGTCTGGGGATTTTAATCTCAATTTGGACTTGTTTCATGCATAGCTCCTGGCTAATAGAACTAGCTATCCACCTCAATTCAAACTTTGGACTCCCTCATTGTGTTTAACAACCACTTGAAGACTCTCTTGCTTGGTGAATGTCTGGCATTGTTAAGTTTTTGTAACCTTGCCCTATAACAGTACCCAAACTGATGTTTACTGTGCTTACTTTGTGATGACCTCTTTTGTAAGTCACTTTGGATAAAAGCATTTTCTAAGCAAATAGATGTACCATACATGTAAATGCCATGGGCAGAGAGAAGGTCTTTATATGATGTCCTCCTTTAAAGTTGCAAGGAGAGGCTAACACATTACGGCTCATTATAAGCTGAAGAGTAAAGTCCCTCATTGAAGGAAGAGGAGAAGATGTGACAGTGTCTGTTTAGTTATCTACAAAGCTGAGATGGTTTAAACATTTTAATCTTCAGTGACCACACAGTGAAATGGCCTTTTCTTTTATATCATTCAGTGTCACTTCTGCTGAAACAAAACAGCAAGCCAATCCCTATGAATGTTGAATCTCACAGCAAACACCCCAGTATTACACATCCATGCACCTTACAGTTATAGTAGTGGACTAAGTCTAGGTGGGGGCTGCAGGCATTGGGAGGTGATATGGGGTGACAAAAGGCATAGCAAAATATTTGCCTAAAGGAGTGACATGATACGGATTAACCATCGAAAGACAGCGGAGTAATAAACTTCAATTTAAACTATCCTTTCATCCTATCTCATTATTATTCTTTATAAGGACTTAGAGACAATGATGAAGAATGGCTCTGAAAAGAGAAATCAAATCTCAGAAGAAAAGCAAACAAGTGTGGTGAACAAAGCATGGAACATGACTAGCTGATCTCATTATCTGCAATAACATGGAAGGAATTAAACTTGGTTAAGGCATCAGTTCATTACGGGGCACATTCACACACACACAGACACCCTTATTCATCAGACTTGCCAAAGAACCTAACACACATATCTTTGGGATGAAGCAATCAGAGCAATGAAACATGACATCTTTAAAAACTGTAAAAAATACATAAAATAAAAAAAAAAACAACAGACAAGGAAAAAGGTTCCAAACAACCAAAGTAGGAAAGAGGAATTCAGATTGTGACATATATAGTACATGTAAATTATTAAATTTTTTTATTTCAGTCAAAGGAAAAAAAAAAAATCAATGGTTCTGTTTACCTGCCTTGTGAACACATTTTAAAAATTTTAATTTGAAGTTTCTTTCTGCTTCTGCAATAGTCACATGTTACTTTTTGATGTCAACATGGAGTTTGCTATTCTTGTAAACATTGTGGGACATGAGCACAGGTTGCTATTATGATTGAGTAGAGCAGAGTGATTATTTTATTTAATATTTAATTAAATGTCTTTTTTTACTGTTCCTTGGTCTCTAAATTGTTTTGCATTGTTTTTGGGGTTTCTGGGTCCAATAAACCTAGTGATTGTATTCGTGTTTTGCTTCCTTGTGTTAAAAACAATTCATGTTCTCCTGCTTCACTGTCTGGTTTTCTTTATGGGCACTGCCATGCTTCTAGGACATTATGCCATCATTGGGCAGCGGTTTCTGGAAGCCATGAGTTATAGCGTCACTTGCACAATATTTTAAGAGATCTGCTTCACTCATACTTAATCTTTCAAGATTTGGATTCGTGAAAGAAACACTTTTGTGTCATTACACATTGCTAGTTTTTCTATTTACTGGTTACAACATTTTTTTTCCACCCTCCGATTGTGATTTACATCTTGGATTTCTTGGCTCTGGTTATGTGTACCCTTTCTGGCTACACATCCTGAGCTTTGTTATTTAATTACTGTCTTCTTGGTTATGACTTTTACACGAATTCTGGCTTCTCCATGTCATCTCCTAATTCCATTTCTTTCAAAACTCTTGGATATAAAAATGTGAAATCCCGAGATGGACCCATTACATGCTAGGCTTGATTTATTATAAATAAGTATAGCATAATAATCTTAGTCTGCAATTCTCTAGTTATTCCTCTGACATGTATGGCACAGTCTTCATCGACATAGTGTCACTGGCTTCGGAAATTAAAAAGAGACACAAAATAACAAATTATTTCTATGAAGGGGTTGGGCAGTAACAGCAAAAGTTAAAAATATCATGCAAGAGTTCGAAAAGATGGGGTTTAGTGGTCAAACTTAGTTTAAAAACTCATTATCTCTCAGGGTATTAGCATTAATAAACTCAGGTGCTGCTGAAAGAGTTGATCAGCACATGTTAGCTCATGATGTCATGTATTTTCCTACTCCCATTAAAAGTTCGCCTGAGTATTGTATCCATAGATAGTAACACATCCATAGATGGGATCTTGGGTCATGTTACATGTCACTTACAGTTCAAATTGGAGCACTTCACAGGGGAATTATAATCCTTTTTTGTCATCTCCTCACCTGATATTAGGATCCCAATGGGTTCATAGTCATAATCCCACCATTAATTGGACAAGGAAAGAAATCACTCAGTGGAGCTCGTATGGTAAACTACAAGTCACTCTGACAGTTTTATTTTACAATACTATTGACATGCTGTCTCATAAATATCATGATTATCAGGACATTTTTAATTAAAGCACTGTAAAGAATTTAATTCTGTTAGTATTTGAAATTTTTAAATTAGTTTGCAATCATTAAAATAACTTGCATTATGTTTCTGTTTTTATGCACTGCCATTTTGTTTTACATTGATGGCCCCATCTTGTGAAGTTTTGTTTGTACTTGCCACCTCGGCCGCTGTCGCATAACAACAGGAAGTGTACAACAGACAAGGTCATCAATGCCACAGCATAAAGGTCAGTGTCACGCACTTACCAGTTGTTCAAGGCTTGAATAATTCTCAAATGTGATTAGCTACATTTATTTTGAATACAGAGTGTAAGAGCCATTTGCTAGTTATTTAAGTTATATTAAATGTTTGCCTATATGTTAGTGCATAGTCTATGGGAGGTTCTTATAACCCTCACAAGTTGAATTAAATTGGTATATTCTAACTACTTCCTGTCCCTCTGACTATAGAATAGTCTCAGTTAGTGACCAGCCTTGCCATGTGTAAGGTGTGGAAGACACACAGTTTTAAACCGTGCCTTATGTGCTCAATAGTATGAAAGTTAACGTGCTCTATTGAACGTGCAGTGCAGTATGTTTAGAGCGTACTGAAGGTGAAGCAAAGCATCTTTAAGGTTAGCAACAACTGTGATTTGACAAGAAAAGCTAAGTTTACAGAAGAAACATTTTTTCCCATTTTTTTTTTTTTGCCTTTTATTCTACATGTGTAACAACCTTTTCTCTTTATTTTTGTGTGGACTGTTTGCTTTGAATTTTCACAAAATCTTTTAAAACAAATTTTTGGACTGAGAGCTTTTTTTCGGCACGCTTGATCCTGCCTTACACGCCCGCATCTACACAGGGTTAGTGAATCTTTTGGCGATGTATCTTTTGACTTCAACTTCTGTTTAGTGTTTAGAGTTTTTTTGCTTCTTATATTTTTTTATACTTAAAGAACAAGTTAGGAACATATCTTTGTCATGTGTTTCGTTTAATGATTAGGATTGTCATAAACTCTTTAAAATAAAGGTTTTTCAATGCCATTTTATGGTTCTTTACTGGGTTGTGATGTTCCTCGTAGAACTGCTGCTTAACAAAGAATCATTTCATTCTGGGAAGGGTTCTCTGAATACGAAGGTGGTTCTTTGTGCTTTGAAAAACTTCATAATATTTAGAAAAATGAAATCTTTAATATATGGTTGGCTACCTAGCAGGATACTAACAGAGTAAAAAAAAAAGCCTGTAGTATTGTAGGCAGCAAGTCCATTGGTATTCACAAATCTGTTACCATCTGTTCTAGGTTATTTACTGAATGGAGTCTGTACAGATCTAAATAAATAACAGTTCTTTCTGGAACCCTCATGTGGATGTATCTTTTGGGAATCAAAAATGTTTCCCCTGTGGCATCGCTCTGAAGAACCACTCTGGCATCTTTATTTTTAATAGTGTAGGGCTATTACCTGTGATCAGTAAAGGTTGCTGAAGCATCCCAAACATCAGATACTACCACAGTGACACAAGTCCCAGGTTCATATAAAAATTAATTATAGAAAATGACCTTAAAAAAGACTTCTTTGTTATAATAATCACAACACAAGCACAGCTCTCTTCTTCCCTTTTCCTTCAATGCTTCCAGGTGAGCTTTGTCTTCTTCCACCCAACTCCAACTTGCCTGCATGAAGTGTAGCAGGTTCCTTTATAAAACATCTAGAGCTATCATATTGCATCCAGGAAGCACTACCGGGTCAGGCGGAACTCCTCCGTGACAAGATAGCCTGTCTCCAGCAGTTCCCCCTAGCACAACTCCAGGACCCCATCAGGGCTGCCCACCAAAACTACAACTCCCATTCAGCCCTGTGGATATCCAAACATGAAGCACGCCAAAGGGATGTCCCTGGCCCAGGGAAACAGTCTCCCTCTCTCTTTCCAGCCAGGTAAGGAGCCATCAATCTCCACCATGATGCCAGTCAACCCATGTCGCTTATTACACACAATACAAGCTTTTTTGTATTTGATACCAATGCCAGTGAAAGTTTCCTATATTCAATACCTTTTAATACCATGGCAAAAACAGAAGTTACATTCAACAGCTTTTTATTAAAAGTACCTCCATTATTTAAGTTAATAACATTGTGCCTTTTTCTTTAATGCATTATAAAATATGTACTGTAAATACCAAGAGCAACTGCAGCTTTACAACAGTGTTACAGTACATCTGTCAAGTAGTTAGCTAACTAATATTTAAGGAAAACTAATATTGGATTTCAGAAATTTCAAAATACAATGCATTTTAATGTGTGATAGACGTGGAGATCCCCCATTTTAACAAGAAAATAAGGGGGATTTCAGCATGTGGTTTATAAAGAATCATATCATCATGGACAACCTGACTGACCATCTGACCATGAGCACATTCTAAACTTATTCTCAGACATTTTCTTCCCAGTTACTGAAAAACACTGCTTAAAATCAATACTAAAAATAAAAATTTGAGCATTGTTATATCTGTACAGTTACTGAATTACATGATAGTTCAGGCTAGTTTCATTTAAAAAACCCTTTAAAGCTGTTTTTCTAATAACACACTTTTAAAATCTTTGTTTATCAGAAAATTACTTTATTAAGTTTGTATCATTTACTGTTGTAAGATTTATATTTGCCTCATTAGCTTGTTAAAAAACTTACTGAAGAGTAATATTTAACAGATGAGTCAAATTAATTCAAATTTAAAATGTCACAAACTCCTGGAGGATTAATTGCCCAAATCTGTCCCTCCTTTTAAACTTATTTCCAAACTTTAAATCTTTTGTGTGTGTAATCAATCTTGTCAGTTTTGCATTAATCTATTACTCCTGTAAAACAGATTTGCTAAAATATTTTCTAAGTTTCTTAAATGGGTGTTCAGACCTTTTCACTGTGTGTACAAATCCAGAATTAGGACATTAACTGGATGGACATTACCTGTCGTCAATTAATCGTAACCACTCAAATATACAGGTATGACATGTTTGTTTTTAGTACATTTGTTACATTTTAGAGGTTATACCAATGTACATCAGTTTGCCTTCAAATATAAACTGATGGCACAGATTTAACTTTTATGTAGAAGAAGAAGTATGTTGTTTTGCCCATCCTGCGAACTGTAAGACTCTGTGATTATGTGTTTCTGTTAACACAGTAAATGTATCAATAGGGAGATGTGCTTTGTGCTTGAAAGCATTCAAACACTCAACACATTTTATTTTGACATTAAGAAATAGAGTAACTCATTTAACTGTTGTGGTACACAGCCATTTTGTTTGAAATGTGCCTGAGTGTTGTTAGCACTGCCACTGTGGAGTTTCCTCTCATATCCCAATGTCCTATCTGAGTAATTGTGGATGCAGACAGACAGACATCTGCAGATGTGCTCATTACTATCAGAAAAATTAATGAATAGCCTCAATTCCTTTAATGTATGACACTTTATTAAAAAGTGATTAATCTTGCGATGATTTCATCTGCTCTTACAAATTTGTGACACAAAAAAGTTAAATTTACAATTTACATCTGATTGGTCACATCTTTGTGCTCTCAAAGCACGCATGAATCTATTTCCGACCTAACTCCTTAGTGTTATAAAACTGGCAAAAAAGATAAGTCCGCCTGTGCATGTGTTGTGGCTGCCTTTTTTAATAATAACCACAATTCCCCCAATCAGGCGCTGAAATTCTCACGCCTTGAACACAAGCAATTTTCAGGCATGTCTACTATTTTTCTTTTGATGTAACATCACCACTGTGAGCCATTTTCATATGTAGTTTTTATTCACATTTTTTTGCCTTGGGAAGAACCTTATCTCCTAGCAGTCATGCATGAGGGCCGTGGTGACTTTCACTCCGTGCTACTGATACTGTAAAAAAGCCAGACAGTTAACGTGTTTGGGATTTTAGTAATGACTTGGTACCAAAGTATCAGTTCTTGTGACATCCTAGACTGTGGACCAAGATTTTGTTTCCTGGTTCTAACCCTTTATTGGTTTATTGATGATTTTTTATTTCCTGTTCCCTTATCATCTTAAAATTTTTTCTGTCACCTTTTGTTCTTATTGTTCTTGCTATGCTTATTGCAGAATGTCAGCTTTTCTGATTTTCTTGAATAATCCTGGTGCTATCTTTGTAAAGGCTTTCCCAGCAATTTCTTCTTTATTGCTTTTTGCATGCTGTGCATGTTTTTCTTTCATTTGTCTGCCTGTGACATTCTGCTTGAGTTTTTTTTTTGACTCAAGGATTAATTTGTGTAAATGATCTTTGATTATTGTTGTAGTATTTTATCATTTTGCTGTTGACATTATCTCTGTGTTATGATTTACAGGGCTCTAAAAAATAAATTGTCTACTCAAAACTTACACCTCAAGGCTTCTTTGAGGCATAGAAATAAAATCAGCCTGGCTAAACTCAAGAGGCTATATCAAAATCTGGCTTAAAACCCCAGGCTCAAATGTCAAAGATAGTATGTCTTTATGCTTAAGGTTTCATTACAACAACAACAACAACATTTATTTATATAGCACATTTTCATACAAACAGTAGCTCAAAGTGCTTTACATATTAAAGAATAGAAAAATGAAAGACACAATTATAAAACAAAATAAATCAACATTAATTAACATCGAATAAGAGTAAGGTTCAATGGCCAGGGGGGACAGAAAAAACAAAAAAACTCCAGACGGTTGGAGATAAAATAAAATCTGTAGGGATTCCAGACCATTAGACTGCCCAGTCCCCTCTGGGCATTCTACCTAACATAAATGAAACAGTCCTCTTTGGATTTAGGGTTCTCACGGAAGGGCTTGATGATGATGATGGTCACGTCGACTTCTGCCTTTTAATCCGTCCATCATTGTTGGAGCATCATGAAGCTTTGAGTAGGTGGTGGTTGCGCAGGCCACCACCACAAAGAAACCGGAAAAAGAAACAGAAAAGAGAGTAGGAGTCAGTACTAAAATGTTCATAAAGAATAACAAGGACAAAGTAAAAGAATCCAGATAATTTCCCAAAGAGGTAAACAATTATGCAAACAAAACAAAGTGTGAAATTCAGAGATCTAAGAATCTAAGGCGCAAACTGAAATAAATAAAAACAATGAAAATTATTAAAAAAACTCACAATATTCCTTCAAAGAGCATCATAAAATCCCCCCAAAAAAGGAGAAAGCCAAACAGACATGAGCATTGATAAATGCCTCAGTGCAGGCACTAACGTTTCCACAGACTTACATAACCCTGGAGGAAGCCCCAAAGCTGTAGCATTATGGGGCCCCACCTGCTTTGGTTCAGTATAAAAAGGACAAGGATAAAAATGAATAGAATTAACATAAGAACAGAACAATAATTGAAAAAAGATGACACAATAAGAAAGAAAAGCATTTTCAGTAATCTAAAACACAAAAAGCAACAAAATAAATGATCATAAAGTAAAGAAACTAAAACCAGGCAGGAAACCCTGGGCAATCCATAGTTCTCTTTGCCATTTTGTTTTTCTGTCCTCTCATTTTTTTGTTGACAACAACACAATTATTTTTTATTTTTGAATTGATATACTGTATTAATTCACGAGAGGAAATTGCCTTTTCGCATGACCTTTTGAGGTCAGAGTGCAGGGTCAGACACTGTATAGCTCCCCTGGAGCAATTGTTTCTTTAAGGGCCTTGTTCAAGGGCCTAATAGAGTAGGATCCCTTCTGGCAATAACAAGATTTGAACCAACAACCATCTAGATACCTGCAAATCCTTAGCCACAGGAACATCACTCCAAACTCAGACCAGGGGTATTGAACTCTGGGCCAGGAGGGCCGCAGTGGCTGTAGGTTTTCATTCTAACCCTTTTCCTTAACAGTGAGTAGTTTTCACTGCTAATCAATGTGGTCCCCGTGTCGGGCGTGGCTAAGGAGAAGAGGCCGGAAACACCTGGGGCTCATCCGGGGCATTATTTAAGGGGCCGCCTCCCTCCAGTCATTTGGTGGAAGTCGGGAGGAAGAAGACGGAGCTGGAGAGAGGACAGGAGGCGGCCAGAGGAAAGGCACAGTGACTGTGGGCCCTGGACTTTTGGGGGATTCGGTGCTGAAGGCACTGGGGTTGCGTGAGTGCACGAACTTATAACTTGTAAATATAGTGAAAAATAAACCGTGTGTGGTGCAAAATATGTCGTCCGTCTGTCTGTGCTGGGGCCAGCGTTCACATCAACTTCTTTTCCCTTCTTTTTAATAGCCCTTTTTTTAATGATCCAGTCCTTTGAATGTATTCCTTTCTTCATTAAATGATAGCCAAACAGAAATGCGACTTGAAATGAGCCAAGCAGATGACCAGCTAAACAGGGATTTCAAACTCCAAACAGTTTCACTCCAGCCAGTCTCGTAATGAGAAGCTGATTCTTCCTGTTAATTAAACTTGTTATTTAATTCCATGGCTTGTTGCTGCTCTCATTCTGCCACAGCACACATTTCCAAAATTGTTGATTTTTCTGTTTTTTCTAAGAACACGTATTTTGGTGAGCTGAGAGATCAGTCATCACCTTTCTTTATTTTCAGATATTGTGCGATGGGCACAGGTAAGCTGGTCGTGTGACGGCTCGTTTTGTGTCTCATTATTGTTTGGCTGCTAATTAAGGAAAAACCAGACAACTAAAGGGCCTGAGTCAAGTTAATTAAAACTAAGGCAAAAGAAGCTAATTAGCAGCAAAAACTGGTCACTAATGAAGAAGATGGTTAGAATGAAAACCTGCAGCCACTGCGGCCCTCCAGGACTGGAGTTCGTCATCCATGTTATAGACTGATCGCCTACCAAAGGAGACTGAAAGTGGTAGATTTCAAAAAAAGTGCTGCCACTGCCTCAGAAAAGGAATTTTTTTGCTGAATGCATTTCAGACAGCTTTAATCGCAGAACATGTATTCAACAATTTACTTATGAAGAAAATGGCTGGGAAACCTGACCCTTACAAACAAAGTACATAGAAAACAGTGCTTTGTTATGTAATTAATGTGTTGTCTGCTGGAAAACTTTAAACCTGGAGAGGACAAGGGTTAAAGTAATTGCACTGAAGCGATTAGAGTAATTGCTTACTTTGAAACACTAAATAGTTCGCTACTAATTTTAAAAAGAGTCTGAGTCACTCTGGGCCCATGCTTTGCATAATCATCAATGGAGCTGGCGGAGGTGGGGTGCTGCCAATTGGACTGCTCATTCTACGAGTTCCCTTAATAACCACAACTATTTGAATTACTTGACAAAGTGCACACCTCTTTACAGGCTTTTCTTTGTTATATTGGCAGCAGGCTTTTAACAAAGTGCATAATTTAATCAGCAGTTGCATCGCATTCAAAAGGTGCAAGTGCTCAGCTAATGAGGCCAGAAGTTTTTTTTAGAGCTAAATACTGGAAAGCAGCAGACTCTGTTGCATTGGATGCACGAAGTTACCCAATTCTAAAGTGAAAATATTTATAATCTTATTTCTTGGAAGCCATGTTATTAAACGATCTGCCATCCATCTGTATTTTAGCCAGTGTTTAGTCTGTTGTAGGGGTTTGAGACATTGGGATATTCAGTCACTCTTTATTCGATCTAGTTTCTTTAATAGCGTGTAGAATCTTAGAAGTAGAACATTAGAACACTAGAGCAATCTAGACAAGAACAGGCCATTCAGCCCAACATAGCTCGCCCGTCCTATTCACTTAATTCTTGTAAAAAACATCAAGTGTAGTTTTGAAAGTCCCTAAAGTCTTACTGTCTACCTAACTTCTTGGTAGCTTATTTCAAGTGTTTATGGTTCTCTGTGCAAAGAAAGACTTCCTAATTTTCGCGCAAAATTTACCCTTAACAAGTTTCCAACTATTAAGGTGGAACTCATTTTAAAATAGACTCGATCCACTATACTAATTCCTTTTATAATTTTAAACACTTCAGTCATGTTTCCTCTTAATCTTCTTTTGTAAAACAATGAACAAACTACACTACTAAAAAATAAAAGTTCATATAGCCTTTTTAGTTTTCTTGTGTGGATGAATCAATAATTAAAAGGTATGTATGCTTATTTGTTATTTATAACCACAAAATGAATGTATGATTTTAAACAGGATCCATATTCTCAAATGAAGCTAAAAGAAAATGAGTCTTCCATTCTAGGATGAGTCTTCCATCACCCCCTGGTGGCCATTCTGAAATTTCTCCCAGCTTCTTTCTCTTTGAGCAATCCTTGCCACTCCTGTAATATTGGTGTAAATGTACACGGACAGTTTATTCACAAACAATTGATGATAAGGATGAGCTGCCATTTTCTAGTGTACACACAGGGTGGCTAACATTAAAGATGCTCTACTGCTCTTGATATTCACACACAGCTTTCTGAAATGTCCAGGTGTCCTTTGAAGTGACAGTTTCTGGATTGCTGGGATTTCTCCATTCAAGGGTATTAAGGTATAAACCTTCTGTTATATTTTTTGCATCTAGCCCTAAAGTATTGTACACAATTTCAAGTCAAAACAGAAAGTTATTTGTTTTCACCACTTTTTGAAACCTTGTGGTCTCTTACTCCTTAACTCTACAAACTTCTGTGCAGCTTTCTACTTTAGTGTGATTGTCACCCTACAGAGAAGGTGTAGAAAATGTTGCCTTATTGTCGGGTTTCAGGCCATATGAAATATCTTAAATGCTGGTAGGCTTGTGGCACTGGGGTATGATGGGCCTTTGCCACCTTTCATTATATTCTCCTGCTTTTTTCAATACCACTTTATAGGGAAACCTGGTGGTCAGACCTTGTGAGATGGAAGGACAGAAGGAGCTGTGTTACATACGGTTGGTCGCCTCTTCAGTGTTTCTTCTTTGGAAAGAGTATTTGAGATTCTGCCTCCGTCTTAAACATAGTGTAGTCTTGAAGCCATCTGGCACAATAATTGTTGGTGTTTATGTCTGGCTTACAGAAATCCCTGTGTGTTCCCATTCCTAAGAGCAAATTGCCAAAACTACTTCTTCTTTGGGCTTCAGTCTCCTTAACTGACAGTAAAAAAATCTTGCCTTGTCTCATCCTATTTGAAGTTGATTTATTCAGTTGTACCCAAGGTTTCAGGGAGCAATATTTCTCCACTGCATACAAAAAAGGATCAGTGGCAGCCTTTATCACTATATGCTCCACCAAAGTAGTGATTATCACTGAAGGTTGAAGAAGGTGGAGGCAGAACATGAGAACATGATAAGACTTTGGAAGAGAGCAGGTCATTCATCTCCACATAGCTTGTCAATCCCAATTCAATTGATCTTTTGTGAAATACCAACCAGTCCCAAAGTACCGCTATCCTCTACAGTACCTAGTAACTTCTTCCGCGTATGTGTGGTTCTCTGAACAAAGCAAGCCTTTTCTGCCATTTATGTGAATTTCATCATTAACTAATTTCTAAACCTTCAATGTGTATAGTTGATGAAAGGGAGTGCAAATTATAGTACTGAGTATATTCCTGTTGCTATATTGCTTTATGAAGTCAGAACTTTATTTCAGATAAGGTTGAACTACAGTTGATAGTAGTAGCATTAGCAATTATTTGGTAAGAATGGCCTGACTTGATGCCCATGTTTTATGAATAACTTTGTACAGTTGTGACTTTGTTCACCTTCAGCAATATTGTTCTCCTTGAACATTTTTGGAGCTTATTGAGCATATTATTTGAATGAAATGAAGTGGTTGCCCTTAAATATCCATTATAGGTGGACATTGTTTGGCACCGTCGTGAGTGGCTGCCTTTCCAGCAGCTCTGTGTACAACTTTATATTTCTATCTTTTTCTCTATCTCATTGATCATTCCTACCACTTTCTTTTATGTGGACTCGTTTCCTGGACACTTTTTACTTCTTGGACATGGATTTTTACATCTATTCAGGTAGTCAACTTCTAGCGCTGAGAACAAAGGCCCATGCCGGTGTGCTTCCCTATTTACCTGACGAGGTAAGAAGGCAGTATCATGGCAGCAGAGCCGCCGCTAAACTAAAGGATAAGCAGCTAGCAAGGAAGTGGTGATACAAGCCTTCGGTGCCTTCTGTGATCCTGGGAAATGTGAACTCACTACCAAATAAGATCAACAAACTGGCTGCGCTGGTGAAAAATGACAGGACCTACAGAGAATGCAGTTTGTTGTGTTTTTGTGAAACGTGGATAACGACTAGCATCCTAGATGCTAACGTGGAGCTACCCGGGTTTAGCACAGTTAGAGCAGACAGAGATGCAAATACCTGCGGGAAGCTGAAAGGAGAAGGACTCGCTCTCTATGTAAATACAAGGTGGTGCAACCCTGGACATGTAAACGTTAAAATCTCCACTTGCAGCAGGGATGTCAAACTGCTGGCCGTAAGTCTGTGTCCCTACTACTTGTCCAGAGAGTTTGGACACGACGTTGTTATTGTTTACATCCCTCCTCGGGCAGACGTGG
Organism: Polypterus senegalus; assembly: GCF_016835505.1. Lineage (NCBI taxonomy): Eukaryota > Metazoa > Chordata > Cladistia > Polypteriformes > Polypteridae > Polypterus > Polypterus senegalus. The sequence goes on along the minus strand of NC_053154.1, from coordinate 99,912,270 downwards.
AGATAGCGGGTGACATCATCCACACTGCCTTTGCTAAACCACAAACACAACACCCCAAGGTGCTTGTGCTAATCTCTGGAGACTTTAACCATGTGACGCTGGACAAAACATTACCTTCCTTCTCCCAGTAAACATTACCTGCCTTCTCCCAGTATGTGGATTGTAACACCCGAGGAAATAGGACTGTTGACCTACTGTATGCAAACGTTAAAGACGCATACAGTGCCACCCTGCTGCCTGCGATTGGGAAAGCAGATCATAACCTGGTTGTGTTTCAGCCTCACTACAAACCAAGAGTGAGGGAGCTACCTACAACCACACGCTTATTCAGGAAGTGGTCCCCTGAGGCAGAGCAGGCACTGAGATACTGCTTTGGAACTACAGATTGGGATATCCTGCAAGGAGCATATAGTGAAAATATTGAGGAAGTTGTTGACTGCACTACTGACTACATCAACTTCTGTATGAACATTCTAGTTCCAGTAAGAACATTACGCTGCTATGCTAACAACAAGCCATGGATTACAAGCAACATCAAGGGCCTTTTGAACCAGAAAAAAAGGGCTTTTAAAGGCGGTGATCAGCATGAGCTCAAGCGCTTGCAGAAGGAACTCCGAGTCCAGCTCAGGGCGGCAAAGGAGCAGTACAGGAGAAAGCTGGAGCAGAAGTTGCAGAATAACAGCATGAAGGAAGTGTGGGATGGGATGAAGATCATCACTGGCTGCAGCTCGAAGTGGGGTGCCACCATCGAGAGAGATGTGGAGAGAGCAAACCTGATGAACAACTTCTTTAACAGGTTTGACCACCCTAACCCACTCTAACCTCAGAGTACTGCACCCTCCACCCATCCTTCTGCTGATACCAGCATAGGAGAGAGTTTCCCACCACCCACAATTACAGCAGCCCAGGTAAGCAGAGAACTGAGGAGACTTCATTCCAGCAAAGCAGTGGGTCCAAATGGAATTTGCCACAACTGCTGAAGGTCTGTGCATTGGAGTTGGGAAGTCCTCTACAGAGTATCTTCAACCTGAGCCTGGAACAGGGGGGAGTCCTGAGGCTTTGGAAAACATCTTGCATCACCCCAGTCCCAAAGGTATCATGTCATGGTGAGCTGAATGACTTCAGGCCTGCCGCCTTGACATCACATATGATGAAGACCACTTTGTTAAATGGTGCAACTCAAACCACCTACAACTGAACACCAGCAAAACCAAAGGGGCTGGTGGTGGATTTTAGGAGGCCCAGGCCCCTCATGGACCCCGTGATAATCAGAGGTAACTGTGTGCAGAGGGTGCAGACCTATAAATACCTGGGAGTACAGCTGGATGATAAATTGGACTGGACTGCCAATACTGATGCTCTGTGCAAGAGAGGACAGAGCTGACTATACTTTCTTAGAAGGCTGGTGTCCTTCAACATCTGCAATAAGATGCTGCTATCAGATGATTGTGGGGAACGCCCTCTTCTAAGCAGTGGAATCATTGCATCAGTAAATGTTCACATTATATATATATATACTGTATATACTAGCTGTCCCCACGGCCCCACCCATGCAACAGTGAAACAAGACAAACTTAAAAAATCTATAAAAAAATGTAATTCTGGCCATGCAGAAGGTAGGTACGCTGCAGTGTCAAAAGTTGGCACTGTATCTGATCGTGTTCAGCTCTGAAAAGAGGGCATCCCCACATAGGGAGAAAAGCACAGGGCCGTGATATCTCTGGCAATCAGCAGATACCCTCTAAAACACATGGAGCTCTGATCTCTCTCTCTCAAAAATGTCATGTGTTACTCCTTAACAATCTATAGATGATAATGTCTGATGAACAAACAGCTAGATAAGTGGAGGCAAAGTACGCTCCAACACATGGCGAGAAGTACTTTAGACTGACTCCAACGGAGGCTGGCGCGTGAGTGAGGAGGGCCCCCCCCCTCTCCTTGGCCCCCAGCCACTGTTTAGGATTCGCTCAAATAAATCGGTAGCGCAAGTGAACTATGATACTTACAGTAGTTGGATGAAAGAAGTTGCAAAATCAACCGTAATGTTTAAGCAGTTCATAGAAAAAAACTCGATCTAAATCCATTAAGTAGTTCTCTCGTGAAAAGAAGTTGGATTTAATATGTATAATATATTCCACCTACATGGGAAGTTGGAGAATTAGTGATGAGTGAGTCAGTGAGTGAGTGAGTAAGTCAGTGAGGGCTTTGCCTTTTATTAGTATAGATTAGCTTTGTAAGGGTCCTAGAAACTATTGAAATCCTCAGGAAAAAAAACTGAAATGTAGAGATGTCAGGTAATTGTAAGGAACAAGGAACTTTTGTTTTGCCGACGTGCTCGCATCGTTTGTGCATTAGCGGCTAAGCGATTGTCTTTCGGCTCTGTACCCAGCTAGGATGCCTTTATAATGGATGGTCCTAGTGGAGGGATGGACATCCTGAACAGGATGGATACTGTAATAACAAATGGATGGAAGGGTACTGCCTCCTGAGGTCATTTACACTCACAACATGATGGGTGTCAGTATACCTCTGGTGACTTTCCCAGGTACACACAGAGAGAGCAGCATGGGAGTTGTAGTCCTGCTGGATGGCCCTGCTGGGTTTCATGAGAGCCACCTGTAGAGCTCAGAGAACCCATCAGTGCTTTATGGGAGTGAGTGGAGGAGGACAACACTCACCCCAGGGGGTGTTTGAAGGAAGAAAAATGAAAGGAAAAGAAAGAAAAGAGAAGAAAGTATTGTATTGTGCTAACTTTGAGGAAGAAGCCCTTTTCAAGGTACTGAGATTCTTTTAACCTGCAACTGAGTCTGTGCAATTGTTTCTTGAGTTAGGGGCTCTGCTATACCCCCAACATGCCACAATATGTATAAGTCATACCACACCTCATGCCAATCAATTTATACAATAGGAAGTTGTAAACTGGCATTGATTTCATTATAATAATGACTGTGAATATACGGAACTGGCTAAAAAAACTCCATGCTGGGTGTTCTGAACCCACAGAGAAAAAATGAAGTCAGTGAAGGGCAGACGACATATTTCAAGGTACAGGAATTATATCAATAAAAGGCTAGAATTGTTATTGGCTTATTTTGCTTGGATCCTGGTTTGATTTCATGCTATGGCACTTCCTGTCTAGAGTTTATGACCGGATGTGATGAGTGTATGTGACCTGGGCTCGCATTTTGCCTTGGGCTGGATCCTGTCTTATATTACCAATTGTTTAAGTGGGCTGCTGTCCCCTGATATTGATGAAGTTGGTTCAGATACAGTGATAAGCAGAGCCTTACTTTTACCCTTTACATACAGCACATCCATGGATTTATTATCAAACTCATTCAATTTAATTTTAGCTTATGAAGGGCGGGAGCCTATCCTAGCAGCACTTGGCACATGGCAAGAAACAGCCCACTCACACTCCTACTAGGGTCAGTTTGGATCCTAATCTGCATGTCCTTGGGGGTATGGGAGGAAAACCAGAGTACACAGGGAAACAAACACAGATATGGAGAGAACTGAGAAAACTACAAATAGGCAAGGATTCTGGATCTGTGAAGTGGGAGCACTAACGACTGCACCACCATGTCATCCTAAAGTATCTTGGATCGAAATAAATAAAATAGGAAATTCTTGTGTTTGTAAAAAATTTCCCAAATGATGTACTGTAGTGGTCTTTGTGTTTATTATAAAAACAAAATGAAAGGGCAGGTGTTGTGCATGGGGTGACATGCACTGCCTTCCACTATCCATCCGAGCCTCCCAATGTGGTCCATGCTAATCTTCAGTAACCTGAGACTGCTGACCTCATCAGTTGTCGCAAATGACATTCTAGATCAGTGGCATTGCATAACAGAAAGTGTAGCTTAGGGTGAAATCAATCATCAAATCATAGCACCTCAGTTGGTCCCTGGTCTGCTGTTGGGGATGTCCAGGAGAAAGTGGGAGAGTAATATATTAAAGGAAGTGCAAGACACAAATATCAGAGGGAGGGAAATACAATTGTGTAAAGTTATGTAGTGAGAAGTCTTGGGCATAGTTGATCTACATTTAAACTAACATTATTGGTGAAAGGTGAGGACATGCCAGGTTGTCAAATTGGGGGAACACATTTCAGGTGACAAGGCAGGGACTGCGCTGTGGAATTCAGTCTGGTTCTCATGCAGTCCAAAGAAATTTAAGAAGACTGGGAGACAAAGGGAATATCCACCTATGCGTCCATTACTGAATTCAGCTCAGAGTTGTGGAGCCAGAGCTAATTTTGCAGGAACCAACCCTAGGGGCACAAGGCACACATATTAGGCATGTGGGACAGAAAATAAATGAATAAAATCATGTGATGGCATAGATAGAACATGTAAACTCTGCATGGGCAGCGACCAGGCCAAAGTAAAACTAAAATTTGAAGCTGTGAGGCACCAGCTCTATGAAAGGAATTGTTTACCCAAAAAGTGAAAATTTTAATTGAAATTTTTGAATTTTCAGTCTGGTTGACTCATTTTGTGTGCTTTATAAACTGACACCAATGCCCCTACTAATGTAGTCATATGGCCTGTTTTATTTCCTTAGGAATAGAATGTGCAAATCTGAATGCAGTGTCTACATAAAAGTGATTTACTGGATGTAAAACTGTATTTTTTGCTCACATGTGGAGATCTCTCAAAGTAAGACAAGTGAGAGATTTGGAGTTTTCTTTAAAATGAGTGGCTGGAGAGACTGACTTAGAAGTTGGACCAATGTTGTAAGTTGCCAAATTATTTAGATCTAAGGAAACCAAATTATTAGTCAATGTTCAAATGATAAAGTTATGAGTTGCATGCTCATGAGATGATGTTCTCATGAAAACAAATCGATTGATATGTCTGTCAATAAGAGTTTAAATGTTTAGAAGACACTCACTTTGGTGCTATAAGTGACCAGCACTGAAGTGTTAAAGGTCACATCACAACTTGCACGTGAGCTGAGGAGCTGGAGAGATTTGTGCAGAATTAATCAAGAGGTCAAAGAGTATGATGAATGAAAGAATTACAGCAAACATCAAAAAATATTTAAAAAATAATAACTAGGGGCAACAAATTCATTTGTACAAAAGCTCTGGCATGCCGATGTGTGTCTGCGGCTGCAGTGACCTGATTTGGTGACTGCCCTGTTGGTTAGTGCAGCCTTCGTTCATGAAGCGATGCGGCCGGACGTGCGGCTGAGGCAATGAGGAGAGACAGCTTTCCAAGCAGCGCCTGCGGGATTGTGTTATAGCTCGGCTGGAAAATGCTTTTTTTTTTAAGAGCTTATCTGAGGAAGCGCAGGAAACCAGAGGGTAAAATCCTAAAGACATAGAATTTGGGAACGTCTCATTTTTAAACAGGAAATACTACATTTACTTTTTTTTGTTTGTTTGTTTTTTAATTCATTTCCCACAGTGAGGGAAAGCTGAAGTAATTTCTTTGAGATTCTTCAGCATCTCAGCTTTAGTCCACCCTCTTACCTTTCTGGAATCTTCTGCATATTGTGTGGATTGACTGCTTATGCTCAGTATTATATAACATTAAACTGTGATGCCATACACAGTGACTTGATGTGTTCTTATTGAATTTCATCTCCTCTTTGGCTTATTTAAGAATACACGCCATTATCCACTGATGCAGACTTTCATTCTAATACTGTGTCCATAAACACTTAATACTTAAACTTCTGAAGAAAGAAGTTCAGCAAATTTTTCACCAAGTGTTCTAACACATCACCTGTAGAAAAATCGGCCAAAACAAAAGGCCACCTACACATCTTGAGCCTGCATGAAACACATCAAATAACTCAGCTCAGTGCCATTTAAAGTGCTTAAAAGACAAGAGTGAAAGAGTTTGGCTGTCATTAGTCCTTTCTCCCCTGGTAATGATGGTTTTACCAGGGCCCCATCCCTGGTCTCTTATTTCCATTCTTGTGTCTGTTTATTTTCTATTTTTTTGTTGATTATTTTTTGGCAATTTTTATCTTAATGTTTTTGTTGAGTCTTGTTATTTGAAATTTTCCCTATATTAGAGTTTGGTTTTCAAATTATTGTGTTGTTGAAATATGTAAATTCAGTGAATTATTTACCTATTTTTAGTCCTAAGGGACCCCTAAATGCTACAACTGTGGGGACCACTCTCAGTGTATCTAAATGCCTGTGATGACTGAAAGGATTCCACAAAAGCAAGCAACGATGTAATCATACCACTGCTTTTGTTATAGCCGAAGAAACCATAACACCAAATTGGAGCATCAGGTTGCCTGCTGACGACAGCATGAGTCTGGTAGCTCCTAGCTGACACCTGAAATTCCCCAATTCCCCCAATCTTGGCAACCACACTTAGGCCAGATTTGGTCCTTACAACTCAATCAACCAAGTAGGTTGTTTTGCTAACTGTCCCTAAAGAAGACTTGATTAGAGATGCACATGAAAGAAAGCAGACCAAGTATGGAGGGCTGGTGGCAGAGTGGCAGAGCAAGGAATGGAAGGCCAGGAGTCAGCCAGTAGAAGTAGTCTACAGAGGCTTTGCAGACCATTCCCTTTATCAAACTCTGTAACTCCTTGGTGTATCTGGGCTGCACAACAGAAAAACCATCAAGAACATTTCTGAAGCAGCTGAAAAAGCAGGTGGCTTTGGATCAGGAAGGCTGATCCTTGGTATAGCACTCTACTTGGACACGAGCAGGGGCTTGATCATCCTTTGCTGGGTTGCCTGAGTGAGACTGTCTGATGATTAAAGACGCAAAACAACCTGAGACTCTGGGTTCATCACTGATGCTAGTTGCACTACAAAGTGTTTTACAAAATCAGTAGCTTCTGATTGTGCTGCTTGGTTTAACTTTCTTGGATTTTCTTCAAGTTCTTATTTTGATTAGTTGGTTTATGCACATTGCTCTTTGACTCTGGATTTGATTTTTGAACTGCAGATTTGTATTTTGTTCATTTTTGGTTTGCTTATTGGGGCAACATTTTGCAGCCTACCCGGTTTATGGATGTGGTGAGAGAGGACATGCAGGTGATGGGTGTGACAGAGTAAGATGTAGACAGGAAAATATGGAACAAGATGATCCGCTGTGGCAACCCCTAACAGGAGCAGTCGAAAGAAGAAGAAATGAAACTTTGTTTTGTTCAATAGACAAGAGGTTTTACTGTTCCCCTCTCCCTTTCAGAAATAAATAGGTCTGCCATTTTTTAAAGATTTAGGCCACAGGACTGAATGTGAGTTTTAGGGCCAGGCCTACTTTGCATTTTGAAGCCTTTTTTAAGTTTTGCAGGCCCATATTTCACAACTTGTGTCTTTTTTTTGTACCATTCCAAGTGAATTACACTGCTCTTACTACCATTCAAAATGCCCTTTAAGACTAAAAAATGTTGGCTGTTGCTCACAATCCACCACTATGATTTCATAACATATATGGAAAATAGGTTGTGTTCTTGGCATTTCCTAAACACAACATAATTTTTTTGATATTTTGTACAATTTACTAATCCTCAAGGAGAAATTGTGTTTTCGCGTGACATGTGGAAGTCAGAGCGCAAGGTCAGCCACTAAACCATTTTTCATGTTAAAGGCCATGCTCAAGGGCCAAATGGAGTAGGATCCCTTCTGGAAGTAATAGGATTTGAACCGGCAACCTTCCAGATACCAGCATGGATCCTCAGCTCATAGCTCTGAGTCCAAAATATCAGAAACAATGGTGTATTATAGAGTGATGAAGGATGATGAGGAGGAGATGATTACAGGGACTAAACACAATAAATATTTTAATTTTCTTACGTTATGCTAATATTGTTTTTGCACTTCTGTTATTGTTTTGTTTCATTTGTAGAACTTTTGTACAGCAGTTTCTTACATCTTTATTAATACTCCTATCTATATCTTACTTTGTGGATGTGTTGTGGATTGAAGTTTTCACATTTTGTTGTATATCGATTATGAGTACATGCTTATATCCTTTGTAAACCCGTTTTAAGAGACACAAGGCATTCATAAAGCTCAACATAAATAAACAACTAAAGTAAGGGTTTAAAAATTCAGGCTTGTCATCCACCGGGAGTTGTTGGAGACCCCCAAACCCCAGGCATAATTACTTAGACTTCATTTTGGTTTTAATCAGATATTTGTTAGTTAAAGAGGATGCCTCTCACAGATTTGTTTTCCTCAAGACATTTACAATTCCTCCTTTCCTCCTCTGCTCCTCCCAGGCCAGCGTTGATCAGCTCCTCCTGACTCTGACTCCCCAAGCTGCATGGAGCGCTCCCTTTTCAACCTGCTCTAGGAGTACTTCTGTTGCCCAATCGTTGCCTCCATGAAGAACGTTTGGGTCAGAGTGAATAACTCTAAGACAAGGGACTCACATCACAAAAAGTCCTTCTGGTGGCATCAGCAGAACCTAACAGGGCAGCCCAACGGAACCACAACTCCTATGCTGCCTGTGGGTATTCAAAAGGGCATTACTTGTCAGAAGGGATTGTGTCCCCAAGTGCACAGGGAAGAGATATAAGCACAGGAGGCAGTCACCCAGTGCCTTTACTTGTATTGGCCTCCGAACTGGGAAAGGGAAAGCAAAACATCCAGGCCAGGATGCCCCCACAGTGTCCTTCAGGCCAGGCTGCAATGCCAGTCCTGCTGGGTCTTCTGTCACACTGATTGAGACCATCCGTTATGTTGGCTTTCTGCCCATGTAAGGGAATAGGGTCCACCTTTACCAGGATTCCTATCCATCTATGACAATTGGTTCTAATTAATCAGTCACTGCAGCCTTGTTGAGGTATTTGAAGTGCTTTTGAATGCCGCAAAGGAACCAACCAGCTTCTGAAATTTCAGAATCACTTTCAGAATAAGATTTATTCCTTGATATGGTTTAGTGCCATCCTTTCCTAACAGAATTTATTACTGCTTGTACTGCAGGGTGGACATTTCGATCTCAGGATGGATGTCTGCTTAAAATTCTGGAAATAAAGAAAACTATTCCAAGCTGTAGGGCACCCAAGCACTGGAATGATCTACTGTTATTACCAATTTTAGAGAAGCCTCATCCATCTCAGCATTTAGATTGGATGAACTCTTATTCATACACTTGTTAGAACTGCTACTGAGATTGTTTTATATTCCACTCTTATTTTGTTTTTTGTTTTTTTTAAATAAATGTAATAATTGTTTTTGTTTTAACATTTTTACATCTTTTCCATTGTCTTTTTCTTTTCGGTGCCCACTGTGGCACTTGGTGTGGCTTGGAGTGGATGCAGATTCACAAATGCACAACCTGATGTCTATTTCCTCCATCCAAACTAAACTTTCATCATTTGCCTCTCTATTCTTGTACAGAATGTGGCTAAACCAGGAACATTGGAATTTGGACTTATAAACACCCTGTAAATGTGTATCTCTTTTTCTTATGTAGTGTTTGAAGGAAATGGGCACATCAAGATCAAGAAGGTACAGTCTGAACACTATATGGAGACATGGATTGGTTTGAGATCAAAAAGGGCACATGTCAAGGATGCAGCAGTTTTCAACATGTACGCAGAAGCTGTCCTGTCGCAAGCAGACCTGGATGAGTCAAAGACTAGCGTGAAAATAGGTGGTAGAAAGATCAACAACCTCCAATATGCTAATGATACTGTCCTGCTGTCTGAAAACAAGATCTCGACCATCTGATCATGAAAGTCAAAGAAGAAAATGTGATGGTTGGACTGCATTCGAATATCAACAAGACAAAGACCATGACAACAGAAAAAAATGCAAATGTCAATATCAAGATGAACAATGAAGAAACTGAAGTGTATGAATGAAGATTTCATCTGCCTTGGCTCTAAAATTGATCAAGATGGTGAATGCACCCCTGAGATAAACAGAAGGCTGGCACTTGGAAGAAATGTGATAGTCATTATTAACAGCATATGGAAGAGCAAAGACAGCAGCCTGGCAACTAAATGTAGATTGGCCAGTGTGATCATTTTCCTAATAACAACATAAGCCTGTGAAAAAAATCTAAGGCTGCCCTTAACCTGCAATTGCTCCGTCCTGGGTATGACGTTAACAACTCGTGGGTTGGTGGCAGAATTTTCACTCCTGCCACAGTAAGAATAACCTCACACTGTTCCATTCCATTTTAACTAGTGTGGTGCTGAGATGTCACCCATTGCATGGCTACACTCGGATCCTAATTTGGGATTGTGAGGTCGTTTGTCTTGTGTGCTGTATCAGCGCATGTTGCCAACCTTCATAATATTGCCTGTCTCCAATAGCACAACAGACAGTACTGCCCTTACTTTTCTTTTTTGCTCTCTTGCTTTTTGTCTCTGTCTCCAGATGTGTTTGTCTTCTCTCAGGTCATTATGAGTTGCACTCGGCTGGGCTAATAAGACTACTTTTCCAAAGCTATGTTTTCACTAAGGAAAGACCAGACAAAGGATAAGCACATCTGTTAGGCAGCCCACCTAAATACAAAACACATTGGAATACCGCCCATAGGGATGGGAAGATTGATACCACGATAATTGATACCTCAGTATTCAGACTGTACTCATTTGGTATTGACTACCATTAAAAATACTGATTACAATTTTTTTCTGTAAGATTGGTAGCACAGTTCTTACAAACACATAAAATGTACTACCACGCTTTATACTCACACATTTTGGAATGAATAAACACACTGTAACACAAAAATTCCATAATTCCAATATGGAATACCAAATAGTAATTTAACCATTCTATATTTTTTGATCTAAAGTATAGCATTGTATAATGTTACTTTTCACAAATTGAGAAAAATACAGCCCAATGAAATTTTTGAGAGAAGACGAATGTTCAGCACAGCTGAAATATGAGCAACCTGTTTATACATTTAAAGAACACGCATCCTGACCAACACAAAGAAGTGAAAAAACATCAAAAAGATTCAAATCTGAAGCATCGGCTGCCAGAAAGTTTTCATAGAGACACATGACATTATCTAGGGAGCTGTGCTTCTAGCATGGTTATTTAGAATGGAGTTTACTAGAGACTTTTTAGGAGAGTTTAACAGTTTTCTATTTACCATTGATTAATAATTATGAAACGTGTAGCCCATTGTTAGCAAATTGGAGGAGATTAAAGTGTACACATCACTGTCAGACGTTCTACCCATGGTTTTAGTTTTATTGAAATGCAGTGCACATTATAACCAAAGTGCATAAATTAAGTATATGTCACATGCGTGTGTTTCTGAAGCAGCTTAAATGCTGTGGCGATTGTAATTATCTGCCAAACTAGGGGCTGGCGCTGTGTTCTAATACCTTCTTGCTTCCTCCCTCTGCAGAATGGAAGATTGCATATTCCATATGACCCAAAGTTCGGCCATTTTAAATAAGTTCTGTGTTGGACTCCCATCTGAAAATACATTTTCACTTTTGTAAATAGGATTATTTTGCTTTCTTTAATTTTTTTTGTACAGGATCACATATGTATCCCAAACCTTTTCCTATGTTTTCTTTTCTTATACATGTTAAATTAGAGCATTAGAACAATCTAGACGAGAGCAGGCCATTTAGCTCAACAAAGCTACCCAATCCTATCCATTTTCCCTCAAAATAAGGTCTCTAAAACCCTACAGTCTTTCACACTACTTGGTGACTTATTCCACAGGTCTGTGGTTCTTTGTGCGATCAAAGAGTTCAATGCTACGCAGAATACTTATTAACTGTGCCTTATTTGAAGGTGAAAACTTTGTCTGAAACTACTTTTTCTTTCTGAAAAGAAAAAAAAAAAATACAAGTAATATTAATTACATTACCACTTTAGTGAGTTTGACAGAATTTTAATTGCATTAATAAAAACCTCTCGTGTATAAGAATTTTCAGATTTAACTTTGCATTGTTTAAGTTGTATTGTGTACAGCAGGGTGGTGCAGTCATAGAGGTGCTGCCACACAGTTAGGAGACCAGGGTTTGCATTCCTGAGTTCCTGCTTCTTGAGTGGAGTTTGCATGTTCTCCCTGTGTCCAAAGACATGTAGTTTAGGTGGGTTGTTCGTGCTAAACTGTCCCTACTGAGTGAGTGAGTGAGTGAGTGTGTGTGTTCACCTTACATGGGCTGACACTCTGTCCAAGGATTGTTCTTGCCTTGTGTCCACAGAGGCAAAATAGAATTAAGAAGTAAAAACTGTCAACATGTTCCTTCTTCTAAATACACATCTGAAATTTAAGCAAACGTAAAGCTAATATGACAACATTTTTTCTCAATAAAAAAGATGGCAGAATATAATAGAAAATGGAAAAGTGAGAATATTATTTGCTTTTTTGTAACCTTTGCTGTTTTAAGGGTATACTTTCATAAAACAATTGTCTGTTTTGTAAGTACAAAACTACTTAATCTTTATGAAAATGCAAAAGTTCATGTTATATCATTGTGTTTGTATATTTGAATTTATTCTATTAATTTTTATTTTGTAATAACTTTATTATGGTGAGCTTGATCTTTTGTAATGATGATAATTAATTTAAATACAAACTGCCCAATACCAATTAATAGTAGCCATTCCAAAATACTATCATAATCATTTGATAAAAAAATTCTATGTTCATAATACTGGAATGGAATCGTTATCGGAAATAGTAGTACATAAAATACTTGTATCAGTATAGGCCAGGGGTCCTCAATCACGGTCCTGGAGAGCCGCAGTGGCTGCAGGTTTTTGCTCCAACCCAGTTGCTTAATAAAAAGCACTTATTGCTAAAGTAACACTTCTGCTTCACTTTAGTGATTTTGAGCCCTTATTGCTTAATTTTGTCTTAAACAGCTATTTTAATTGCTCCTTATTATCAATAACATGCAAATGACAAGAGAGAGCAGCATTTCTCCATTTAGCTTATTTACATTTACACCTGTGTGTATTTATCTGCACTATTGGGTTTAATTGAATACTTGGAAGAAAAATGAAGAGAAAAAAGTGAAGGACTGAGAATTACTCATCCATTTTAGCCTTCAAATCATTTGCATAATAGAAAGGGAAAGAAAATCTAGGATATGAGAATGACCTGACATAGCAGAGTTAATTTAATTTCATAGCTTGTTAGTGCTTTATTGGCAAGAATTGCATTCTAATTAAGCAACCAGGTCAGAACACAAACCTGCAGCCACTGCGGCTCTCCAGGACTGGGATTGAGGACCCCTGGTATAGGCCATCATTAGCAGCCCACTCATTTACAAATGGACAGTCATGAGCTGACATTTAATCTGATACCTCCATTTGAGAGGAAGATCCAATACACTCTTAAAAATAAAGGTGCTACAGTAACTCCTCAGAGCGTTGCCATAAGGGAACCATTTTTGCTTCCCAAAGGAGGCATCCAAATGAAGGTTCCAGAAAAAAGCTTTATTTATTTAGATATGTAACAGGCTTCATACAGTAAATAACAATAAATAACAGATTTGTGAAATACCAATGGCCCGTGATTTTAAAAGGACTCCCGCTGCATACAATAATACGTGCTAAATCCACATTTGATTAATCTGTTACTGTCCAGCTAAGTAGCATACCATAAATTAAAGATTTTCATTTTCTTTTTTCTACATATTAGGAAGTTTTTCAAAGCACAAAGAACCCTTCCCAGAATGAAATAGTGCTTTGTCAGGCAATGGTTCTTACTATGGAACCACAGAATCCCAGTAAAGAACAATAAAGTGGCATCATTTTTAAGAGTGTATCTGGACAAAAGACAACAAAGCCCCTGGGTGAACATCCAAACTGTGCTGAAACAGGGCCAGCCTAGGGTGTGCACTAACTATTTTGACATCCCCATTCATCTGGTGCTCTCCAAATCAACATTCTCAGTTTAGGACATTCAGCTCCAGCAGTTGTTCTTTTGGGCATATTGGTGCCATGTATTTAAAATTCTCCTCATGGTAAAAGATTTTCTAATCTTGGTGTGATATCTTAGCTAGCTTGCCCTTTTTGAACAAGTCGGCATATAGTAAGATTCAACAGATGGTTTCCTTGTTTTGTTTAGAATTTTACATTCCTTTATCAGGTTTATCAGTCATTTCTATTGTCTTAGTCTGACTATTTCCACAATAACAGCATCTTATATTTTGATTCTGATTTGTTTGCAGCTGCAAAGCCTGCCATGAACTATAGATGCCTGAATGATTTCCTATTACATTTTACAATATGAATTATGCAAGTAAACAACTTTTGATTTGAAAGAGAAGGAGTGGCAGAAAGTCGGAGATCGACTCAATGGCAAGAAAAGCAGCCCGACTCTGAAAGCAAGAGCCCATGTGCTCTTCGCTGCTGCATTAAAAGTCACTAATTTATTTTAGACACCTCTGTCCCTGAGAAGATGGATTGCTCCTCTGGATGCCTCACTTCTACTGAATATTATTAGTACATGTTTTATTTAAAAATATATTTCATTTTAATTAAAATATATTTTTTCATGTCATCAGATGAGAGGAACATTTTTTTCCTTAGTCCTTCAGAAGGCAGGGAGATTTCATTGGCTAATAAAGCTTTCTTCAGAAGTGATGATCAGACTGTAGATAATATTACGTCAATGACATCATTTTATATCGGCTTTGACATATCATAATTTGAGTGTATAAATAAATATGACATGCTGAGTTAACAGAAATTAATATTTAACCAAAGAAGGGAGGGAGGAATAACATTTATAGCTACCAGTATGTGATGTGGATAAAATACCCTGAAATAAAGGCAAATAGAGATTTTTCTAAACTTGCATGAATAGAAGCTATTCAAAGTGCTTTATACAGTATGTGGGCAGTTTGACAAGTGATGACATAGTGGGCTAGATTAGAACTGTAATTTCTTCTTCTTCTTCTTCCTCCTCTTCATCTATTCCCACTTCTAATTGGAGTTGATGTACAGTATTTTACCAACTTGGTCCAGCACCTCCTCACCAGTAAAGCTTGTTTCCCTCAGATCTTCTTTTACTCTCTGCTTTGGCCTCCCTCATTTTGTCTTCCCCTGAATTTCCATTCCCATCACACTTTTGCCCGCATACTCTTTGTCTCTTCTCATCACATGTTCATACCACTTCAACCTACTTTCCTGTAGTTTTTTAGGCATCTCTCCCACTTTTGTTGTACCTCTGATTTTTTCATTTCTTGTTCTTTTTTTGTACATCTCAATATTTTCATTTCTACCACATCTAACTTCTTCTCCTGCACTCCCTTACATCACTGCTGGTCTTACGCCTATTTTAAAAACCTTACCTAGAAGTTTTGCCCTAATTCTTCGATCCAATCACATAATACTCCTAATACTTTCTTCCAATTGTTCAAATATATGTCTCAACAAAATAAGAGAAATGTTTTGAAGCAAACAGGCCATTCAGTCTGACTTTATCAAGAACTACACTACTTGCTCACTTGCTCCATGTTTTTGAGGTTTTAGTGTGTAGTGTAAGATTCACTCTTAACAGCTTCCATCTGTTACCATTTGTGCGTGATGAAGAACTAAGTTTAAAGCAACAGCTGGAAACTACTATGATAACTCCCATAATGAACTCGGGGGCATCTGACTTATAGGCTGGTGAATACTGCTTTTAGTGAAATAAACATTGTTCTTTAGAGTAGTTTGTGAAGTCACACTGGGCATGATAAAGGTGCTGCAGATCCATTAATTTTCTACATCTGTACTTTACATTTTAGGGTCACAGAGAAAGCTCTCCCAGCAACAATGGCATCAGTCTTGAGCACAGTTATGGGTCCACTGCAGAGCACATCCACACAAGTCACAAATCACATTAAACATGGAAAGTGGTGTACCAAGAAAATACCTGCATGGGCATGATGAAAATATGCAAACTCTACTGACCTGACCAAAGATCTGAATGCAGAACCATGGATTTGTGAGGCAGCAGTACTAACCAACTGCACCACCTTGAAGCCATATAGTGTATATCAATTACAACTCTGGAGGAAACCTCAGAAGTCAAAACATCGACTTTCCAACTTTTTAATATTATTTTTGCAGTTTATTTTATAGGTTTATAGTGTCATTATTACAGAGTACAGTAACATTCTTACTTGTAGGTGCCAATTATCATGCAAAACATTGCCTCTCTAGACCACCACGATTAGTGAGTATATCTGTCTTACCTTGAAATGTTTGTCTTTCTCACCTAAAAAAATCTCAGAACATATTTGTCATTAACAAACAAAAAACATAAGGAAATTTATATTATACATATAGGAATATTGCCATGCAATTATAACTTATTAGTGAAATAAATATGGGCCATTAGAATAATGTGTAAAGTCACACTATGCATGATAAAAGCACTGCAAATCCATTACTTTTCTACATCTGTATTTTACATTTTAGGATCACAGAGAAGACTCTTCCAGCAACAATGGCATCAACCGTGTACATACAGTATATATATATATATATATATATATATATATATATATATATATATATATATATATATATATATATATATATATATATATATACACTCAGCAAAAAAAGAAACGTCCTCTGACTTTCAATTGTTTTTACTTTCAGTAAACTAAATGTGTAAATATTTGTATGAACAGTAAAAGAGTCAACACCATAAGACATAAACTAAAAATGTTTCACAATGTGTCCCTGAATGAAGGGAGGCTCAAAATCAAAAGTACCAGTCAGTATCTGGTGTGGCCACCAGCTGCTTGAAGTACTGCAGTGCATCTCCTCCTCATGGACTGGACCAGATTTGTCAGTTCTTGCTGTGAGATGTTACCCCCCTCTTCAACCAAGGCACCTGCAAGTTCCTGGACATTTCTGGGGGGAATGGCCCTAGCCCTCACCCTGCGATCCAACAGGTCCCAGACGTGCTCAATGGGATTGAGATCCGGGCTCTTCCACTGCGAGGATGATCAGCTGTCCTTCCTGTCTCCCTGTAGCGCTGTCTTAGGCGTCTCACAGTGCGGATATGGCAATTTATTGCCCTAGCCACATCAGCAGTCCTCATGCCTCCCTGCAGCATGCCTAATGCACGTTCACGCAGATGAGCAGGGACCCTGGGCATCTTTCTTTGGGTGTTTTTCACAGTCGGTAGACAAGTCTCTTTAGTGTCCTGCGTTTTTAGAACTGTGACCTTAAATGCCTACTTTCTGTAAGCTGTTAAGGTCTTAACGACCATTCCACAGGTGCATGTTAATTAATTGATTATGGTTAATTGAACATGCATGGAAAACATTGTTTAAACCCTTTACAATGAAGACCTGTAAAGTTATTTGGATTTTTAAAACATTATTGTTGAAATATACAGTCCTGATAAAGGGATGTTTCTTTTTTTGCTGAGTATATATAGTGGTTGGGTGCATGTTTTCCTTCCCCAATTGTAAAAGAATTTGGCAATTTGTTGTCCCAGGTGACCATCGGTTCACAGGTTATAACATAATCAATATAGCTTGAGGCATCTCCTGGTTTTGTGGTCCATTTAAACAGATTTTAACGTGACTGATACTGGTACAATTCAGGAGAAAAGGATGACCGCCTCCGTAAAGGTAAAGTTTGTCCTGTCCATTTGAGCAAAATGTTTGTTTTAATGTGATACAAATTGTTAACTGTGCTTGTAAGATTAAGTTAATGTTTGTTTGTTGAACAAAAAATATGATATAAAATTTTAAACCATGATACTACAATAAGATCAAACAAGTTCAGTTCAATTCAGTTTATTTTTGTCCAGAGCTTTTCACCAAGCGCATACACAAAGAGTTGTGACAAGTTCTCAAATAAAATGCACGTATAAATTTTACAAATTACTAATGACATGAGTGCACACAGAGATGTAGATTTGTTTAAACAGAAAGGAAACCAAAGTAGTTTAAAACTGATTGACATAAGTGGAACCCAACAGTATTAATTAATTGTTGAACAAGGGTTGGTTGTCAATGGTGGAGAGGAAAACAAAAACTTCAGTCAGTAGCATCCTTAGATAAAATAAACCTCTCTGGAGGTCCATGGTTTTATGTAAGAAAGAACATCAAAGACAAAGTCAGACTCACTCACAGATCTGGAGACCGAGGCCAACTGTCCGCCAACCCCCTCTTGGACTTTTCACAGAAGTCTGTGCTGGGCCATCTAATCTGATGATAGGATCATTCCAACCAATGACTCCAAAAGCTACCAGTACCTTAGATAACTTTTCCATGGGCAGGAGAGCAGCTTGGCAGAAGACAAGTCAAACAAGGGACCAAACCGCCTATAGTAAAAAGTATTTTATTGCGGAGTCAACGTGTATTGTTATCTGTGCTGGTTGTGCCATCAGTGTGGTGTCAGTGTCTTTTTTGTTGAGCACCATCACCTTACTGTGATTATGACAACTATGAAGTAGCAGGGTGAAAATAGTGGCTGCTGTCAGAGTAATGGTAATGTGATGGATACATTTGTACACTGTCTTGGTTCGCATTTCACCCAATCTAATTTGGCTCTATTTCATTTAAAACGACATTTTTATAATACAGGGTTTTTTTATTGTCTATTACTTGCAACTGTATTCAGGCAGGCATATTGGAATGATCTATGATTTTATTATTGTAAAATGAATTATTTAAATTCCAACTAAAGCCAATAAAAAGAGTTTTGGCAGAAGCCCTTCGGATACATCAAAAATTAATCAGCATTTTTTTTTCTTCTGGAGCTGCTCAAGTTTGCCTTTGCTATTTATTCTGTATTGCAACTGCTTTCGTCCTCCTTTCAGAACATAACTAATTAAAATTAAGATATTGATATCAAATATAAAAGTATTTGGGCTCTTGATGAAAAATAAAACAAAGCAAGCACACTTCTGAAAACCATAATTATTTTCTTCTGTGATACATAGCTGTAGAGCTGCACTATATCAATCAGCACACTGAGCGAGATTTTCTGACTCTCCTGTATGTTACCAGAATTTCAATTGTGTTGTGTAAAATGGTCTGCTGTATTTACACTGAGGCAATTTTGTCAGAACATTCCATTCTAGTTTATTTTGTCTTGTCAGGTCTCCTTTATGAATATTGCAATAAAGGACCTAACCTTTTTTTCAATTAAAATGCCCTGTAACCAAACCAAGCTCAGAGAAAGCTTATCATTCAATTGAAGTTTTCCATTGAGATATTGGCATCTCCAAACTTGAGATTGGTGTGACCCCTGGAAATAATGAATGTTTTTGTCTAATTAAAATTTTATTTCAACAGGCATTCGTCAGTGATTTTCTCTTTCTGGTGGGTGACCCAAACAGTGAGATAATGTCTTATATGTTTACAATGGAATATTTTTTTTTATTTTACTCCCAATATATTTAAAGTTTAAAGGCATGTTGATCTGTCTGCCTGCCTTCTTTTCATATAATTAGCAAACTAGCTTTTGGTCCTGCAGGATACCAGACCCATCACAGAACACAGAAGGGAAAAAAAACAAGACAAAAGTGTCAATTGCATGCTATAGATGCTGTGAAAATAAAAAGAAATTATGATGTGATTCTGCTTCATACTTATGTTTCAACAAGAAGACATTTGGCAAAATGTCTACTGAATATAAAACTAGCTGCAAATCTATAAATGGCAAGAAAGTGGATTACAGTTCACTTAAATTAATCCTTTGCATCTGTTAAGAAAAGAATACTTCTAACAGAGGTCCTAGGTAGTGGCTGCCAGATCACAGTGAGGTTGTGATTAACAATACATACCTGTAAATCCATCCATTTTCTAACCCGCTGAATCCGAACACAGGGTCACGGGGGTCTGCTGGAGCCAATCCCAGCCAACACAGGGCACAAGGCAGGAACCAGTCCTGGGCAGGGTGCCAACCCACCACAGGACACACACACTAGAGACAACTTAGAATCGCCAATCCACCTAACCTGCATGTCTTTGGACTGTGGGAGGAAACCGGAGCGCCCGGAGGAAACCCACGCAAACACGGGGAGAACATGCAAACTCCACGCAGGGAGGACCATACCTGTAAATACATACTGTATTCTTTTTCATTATAGAATATTTCGGGTTTTGTTGCTGTGCTTCACTACATTTTATGTATATATGATGTATATCATGACTGAATCACAGTTCCACAAAACAGAATTCAGATCTTAGCCTGGTTAGTGTTTTTGCAGAGTTTAAACATTCTCCATGTCTGTTCTGGTTTATGTCATGGTAGGTTAGTTGGATTGGTGACTTCAGGTTGAAGCTGGTATAAGCTATGTGTGTGAATCCTACATTTGAATGGATCCCCTGCTGTATCTAATGGATCATATGTGCTTTGAGAATTTGAATTGTAGCTCATGTGGCATATTAGACAGGTAATAATAATAATAATACATTTTATTTATACAAAGGTGCCTTTCTAAGCACTCAAGGACAGTGAACAAACAATAATTTAAAAAGCACATTATAAACAGAACTTAAAGCACCAGAAAATATAAAAAGTTATAACCAAAAAAAGCCATTGTAATCATTGAGAAAAAGCCATTTTGAACAGATGGGTTTTAAGTTTACATCTGAAAATTGAGAATGATTCTAAGCTCAGTAGGTAATGAGTGATTAGACGAGCGAGAGGAATGGTCAAGTGAATCGAGGAGGAGGATCTAAGGTTACAGAAGGGAATGGCAATATGAAGAAGGTCAGACAGATATGGAAGGGCGAGGTTAGGAATGGCATAAAATGTTCAAATGTTAAAATTAATTTCAAACTTAATTGGGAGCCAAGGAAGCTGCTGCAAGACTGGAGTAATATGGTGAATAGGCCAGAAGTCCACATCACTATTGTCATCAAATTCTTCCATGAGAACCCTGAATACCATGAGGACTGATTGAGGTCATTTATGTTAAGTAGAATTCTAGAGGGGGCTGGGTGGTCTCATGGCCTGTAACCCCTGCAGACTTTTTTTTCAGACCTTACTTTTATTCTATGTTAATTAGTATTCCCTAATTTTAATTATTTTGTCTTTTTTCTCATCATCATGTAAAGCACTTTGAGCTACATTGTTTGTATGAAAATGTGCTATAGAAATAAATGTTGTTGTTTCGAGTAATGATGCGAGCAGTAGAATTCTGGACCAGTTGAAGCTTATGGAGAGCTTTGTTAGAGAGACCAAAGAGAAGTGAATTGCAATAGTCCATACAAGAAGTAACAAGACTGTGAATAAGGATGGCAGTGGTATGGGGAGTGAGGGAGGGACGGATGCAATTAATATTACGTAGGTGGAAGTAAGCAGACAGGGTGACGTTATTAATGTGAGATTGTAAAGATTGTATTGTCGAGGATGACACCCAGACTCTTGACCTGAGGAGATGGGGAAACAACGGAGCTATCAATCACAAGTGAAAGATTATCAGCTTTAGATAATGTTGATTTTGTACCAATGAGGAGAACCTCAGTTTTGTCACTGTTTAAGAAAATTTGAAGAAAACCAGGATTTAATTTCAGCAATGCAGTCAATAAGTGAAGATGGTGGAAAAGAAGAGGTGGGTTTACTAGTAAGGTAGAGCTGGGTGTCATCAGCATAACAGTCAAAATTAATGTTATATTTATTAAAGATATTGCCAAGGGGAAGAAGGTAAATAATAAAAAGAAGAAGCCCCAGGAGTAACACCTGAAGTAACAGCGGGTTGGGGTGTGAAAGTTTTAAGCTGAATGAACTGAGTATGGCCTCAGAGGTAGGATCTGAACCAATCTAGTATCATGTAGTGGATAAAGCTTTGGACTTTGGATTTCAAACCCTGAGGCTGTGGGATTAAATCACAATATTGACACTGTGTGAGCATGAGCAAGTCACTTTACCTGCCTGTGCATCACCTGGAAAAACAAAAGAAACATAACCAATGGTATCTCAAATGTTGTAAGTTTCCTTCAACAAAGGCATCAGGCAAATCAATGAAATAATAAAAACAACACATATCCCTTCCCAATAATGACGGCAGTTATATTAAGACTAAAGAAATATGGTACCAGGACCGAGACTGCTCTCAGATGGTTTGAGTCCTATATCTTGGGCAGATCCCACCATGTGTCCTGTTGAGGAGACATGTCAAGGGTGCATCAGACATTCCTTGGTGTTCCCCAAGGATTGGTGCTGGGTGTTCTACTCTTCTCTCTCTCTACATTACCTCATTAAGCCCTGTCATTGAATCCCATGGCTTCTCATATCAGTGCTATGCTGGCTGATGATACACAGCTGTACAAGTTACTCTCTCCTGAGGACAACATGGCATCAGGTAAAGACTCAGCATATCTTACTAATATCTTAGCCTGGAGGAGGGACCACCATCTGCACCTCAACCTGGCAACAACGGAGCTTCTTGTATCCTGGCCAGGTAGTCTATTCAACTCCCCATCACTGTTTAGTTCGACTCTTTGTCACTGACACCTGCCAAGTCAGCACAACCTTGGGAGGATGAATGATGAGCAACTAGCTTTTTCTAACCACATTTCAACACTCTTTACCATCCACAAAATCAGACCTTATCTGACTGAATATACAGCACAACTTCTGGTCCAGGCTTTGGTCTTATCAAGTTTGAATTACTGATACTCACAAATAGCAGACAAACCCACATGTGCAATCAAGCTATTGCAGATGATCCAAAATGCAGCTGCCCATCTTGTATTCAACCAGGCAAGACAGAAAAATGTCACTCCTCTCTTCAAATCGCTACATTGGCTTCCTCTAGCAGTATGCATTAAGTTCACTTGGTCAGCACCTGTGTATATGGAAACGCTGGTGAGATCCTATGCTCTTTCTCACTCACTCAAGTTTGCCAATGAATAACATCTGGTGATGCCACCTCTACGTGGTGTCAAATCTTAATCCAGACTCTTCTCATATGTAGCTCCTTGGTAGTGGAATGAGCTGCCCACCTTTACCCGAACTGCTGACTCTCTCAATGTATTAAAGAAGTGATTGAAAACCCTACTGTTCTGTGAATATCTGTCAAATTGTTAATGAATGTTTTTGCTCTTCAGATAGCTGTTTGATTCTTAATTGATATTTTTTTCTTATGCTGGTTTGTAGCTCTTCACTTGTACTGATCAACTTTTATAACCTGTCCTCCTACACTTATTCAAAACAATCCCAAGACTGATGTTGCTCGATTATGTTGACATACGTTGTAAGTTGCTTTGGAAAAAAGTATCTGGTAATGAAATATGCAAAAATGCATACACCTGCCTTGTGTCCATTACAGTTGGGATGGACTCCTGTTGTTTCAGCTCTAAAATAGATTAGGCAGGTTCAGCAAATAGCTGAATAAATGGAAAATAATATATACAATCACAATATTACAATTTCTTGCTTATTCCATCTAGAATTAATTCACTTACTCAGGTTGGCATAGCAAGTCGGTGTTCCACACATAGAAGAAATGAAGAAAAATAGTATATATAAAATCTACACTACTGTGCATCACCAAATATTTTCAAGATAGACAGTTGACAAATAAAGAAAAAAGAAAGAAGTTGAACAGAATCGGTCACCAATTCTGTTCATAACTTTAATGGACAGAATTTCTAGGTGCAGCCAGGGTGTTGAGGGGGTCCGGTTTGGTGGACTCAGGATTGGGTCACTGCTTTTTGCAGATGATGTTGTCCTGTTTGCTTCATCAGGCCGTGATCTTTAGCTCTCTCTGAATCGGTTCACAGCTGAGTGTGAAGTGGCTGGGATGGGAATCAGCACCTCCAAATCCGAGACCATGGTCCTCGGCCGGAAAAGGGTGGAGTGCCCTCTCAGGGTTGGGGGAGAGATCCTGCCCCAAGTGGAGGAGTTCAAGTATCTCGGGGTCTTGTTCACAAGTGAGGGAAGAATGGAGCGTGAGATCGACAGGCAGATCGGTGCGCCATCTGCATCGGTCTGTCGTGGTGAAAAAAAAGCTGAGCCGTAAAGCAAAGCTCTCAATTTACCAGTCAATCTACATTCCTACCCTCACCTATGGTCATGAGCTATGGGTAGTGACTGAAAGAACGAGATCGCGAATACAAGCGGCTGAAATGAGTTTCCTTCGCAGGGTGTCTGGCCTTTCCCTTAAAGATAGGGTGAGAAACTCAGTCATCCGTGAGGGGCTCAGAGTAGAGCCGCTGCTCCTCCGTATCGAGAGGAGTCAGATGAGGTGGCTCGGGCATCTGATCAGGATGCCTCCTGGACGCCTCCCTGGTGAGGTGTTCTGGGCATGTTCAACCGTGAGGAGGCCCCGGGGAAGACCCAGGACATGCTGGAGGGACTATGTCTCTCAGCTGGCCTGGGAATGCCTTGGGATTCTCCTGGAAGAGCTAGAAGAAGTGGCCGGGGAGAGGGAAGTCTAGGCCTCTCTTCTCAAGCTGCAGCCCCCGCGACCCGACCTCGGATAAGCCGAAGAGGATGGATGAGAAAGAAGTTAAAAAAAAAACCCTGTCAAGCCCTATTGGTACCAGAAAAAGTGCTAAATTACAAGACCTTATGGTTGAATTGATAAGGATCTGCTTTGCTCTCTAGTTCCTATAAGGGCAGACTTGAAGAGCTGCCTAACATTATCTAGTTTCTAAAGACCCATAAAAAGTTTACCAGGAAAAAGGTAAAAGAGACACATACGAAATAAACTGGAGCATCAAGACCATTACACTATCAAAGAACACAAAACATGAAAAAGGTTGCTCAGACACAGGAGAGTAAATTCTTCTCTTCTTCTTCTTCTTTTGTCATATCTCAGTGTTGTAATTACACGTCGACGTGGGCTCTAACATGAGGAGACATCAAATGCCACAGATCTCTGTCTTGGGCCGTCCGCGTTATATCTTGCAGTCCCATGTCATATCTTGAGAGTGCCGTCGACAACCACTCTTCCATGTAGTGTGATGTTAGCAATCCTGTTCTTGTCCATCCGGAGTACATGACCTAGCCACTTAGGTTGTCGTTCGTGCACTCGTTGCACTATCGTTTCTGTCTGGTTGAGGGCTGTCCTGATGTCTTCGTTTCTCATCTTGTCTATGATGCGTACTCCAAGTATCTTTCTGAGCGCTGTCATCTCGAACACGAGCAGTTGTCTCAGCACTTCTAAGAGTCCACGTTTTGCATCCATACAGGGCAATCGGTACTATAAGCGAGTTGTATAGTCTCATTTTGGTTATCTTATTTATGTTCTTGTTCTTCCAGATACTGTCCAGGTCACTCATTGAACTTAAGGCTATGGCTATTCTCGTTCTGATGTCTTTTGAGCTGTCGCACGTTGTGGTTAAGGTTGATCCTACATACTTAAAACTGTCTTCATGCTTCAGTTTCTTTCCTCTGAGCAACATGCCCTCTTCAACTCTTTTCTTCGTTTCTTGCTCAGGCTTTGAGCTCAGCAGCATCCATACTGTCTTGGTGTCACTTATCTCTTGTCCGTATTTAGAACTGACGCTTTCCACCTTATTTAGCAGGAGTTGTGCGTGACTGCGGAGTTCAGTTATAAGACCGATGTCATCAGCAAAACGAAGATTGTTAGTCGTTCTGCCATTCACGCATGCTCCTTTGCTTTCTAGTCCGTCGAGTGCCTCCTGCATAATATGCTCTAGATAGATGTTAAAGAGATCCGGCGACAGTATGCAGCCTTGGCGGACTCCGATTGCTAGTTTGAACCACTCTGTCACCTCTCTTCCGACTCTTATGGCACTCTGCGTTTGCTTGTACAGGTTCTCCATCAGACTGATCAGCTTTGGGTGTATGCCGTAGTGATGTAATACTTTCCAGAGGCCTTGGTGCCACACTCGGTCAAATGCTTTCTTGAAGTCGATGAAAATCAAGTGAAGCTCTTTATCCTGTAATGAGAGATACTTTTCACATAACAGTCTGAGTGAGAAGATCTGCTCAATTGTACCACGTCCTGACCTGAATCCGGCTTGCTCCTCCGCCATTTGCACTTCTATCGCGTTCTTCATCCGGCTCCTGATAATCTCCAAGATGATCTTACTTGCATGACAGATAAGGCTTATCATGCGGTAGTTCTCGCATTTAGTGGTGTCCCCTTTTTTTGGAATAGTAACTGTAAGAGACTTAGTCCAAAGCGTCGGAAATTTTTCGGTGTCCCATATCTTGTTGCAGATCTTGTGCATGATTTGAACCATTGCTCTTCCGTCGCTTTAAATAGCTCTCCTTCAATGTCGTCGATACCAGGAGCTTTCCGTATCTTGATCTTCATAAGGGCTGCTCTTACTTCGCTTTCAAGAAGGTCTGGCTCTTCTTCCTCTCTCTTGCAATTAGGCCATAATTGTTCAAGAACGTCACCATTCGTTTCAATGTTTGCATTGTAGAGGCCTCTACTATATTCATACCATTGCTTAAGAATGTCGATGTTCTTGGTGAGCAGGTTGCCATCCTTGTCTCTGATGTTGTTGCACCTTTCATTCAGCTTGACTCCTTTCTTGAGCGTTTTGAACCTTTGAAAGAGAGTGTGCATATCATTTTTTCGGCTTGCTTTCTCTGCCTAGCAGCACTGTCTGTTAAACCAATCCTCTCGGCACTCTTCAATCTTTTTGTCTATGATGATCCTGAGCTGTTAGTTTAGTTGTTTCAAATTCTCGTCCTGTGGATTATTGTTCTTCATTGCCTTCACAGCTCGTCGTTGGTCAGACAGGTCGAGCACTTCGTCACTAATCCATGGGGCCTTTCTGTATCTCTTAAGGCCAATTACCTCCTCCGCTGTTCTCTTAATCGTGTCGTTGACAGCCTCCAGTGCTTCGTCCACGTTCGTTTCTTCAACTAGACCGCCAAGTGCCTTAAAACGATTTTTTAGTTCAATCTTATAACTTTCTTTGACTTCGGGTATTCGCAGTCGTTCGATATCCACCTTCTTTGTGACCGTTCTTTTTTGGATATTGAATCTTAACTTGAAGTTGCCCATCACGAGGTTATGATCGTTGTGCACATTCGGCACTATTGCGCTTGGGAAGCTGCATGTGTTATGGGCACAGCTACGCCATCTCTGATCTCTGCTGGGTTCGATCTCCGGGTGAGCTCCATGTCCGTTTCCTTGATGGCTTATGGTTGAACCAGGTGTTCATGATGTTCAGTTTATTGAGCCTGCAGAATTGGAGAAGTCGTTCCCCTCTTTCGTTCATTGAGCCGTAGCCAAAGTGTCCCAGCACGCCTTTCCATGTGTCGTGATTGATACCGACTTGCGCATTGAAGTCGCCCATTATAATCTTGACGTCCCTTCTTGGTTCCTTGTCGATGACTTGCTGTCAAAAGTGATTGACAGCCTCATCACTATGTCTTGTAGTTGGTGTGTACACTTGAATGATGGTGATGTTATGGCCTTGTCCAGTGAAACGTGCACTGCTGATTCTTGGCGAGGCTGTGTTCCAGTCGATTAAGCTCTTAACTGCCTTTTTTGAAAGTAACAAACCGACACCTCCTTGATGTACTTTCTCTTCACCTGAGTACAGAAGTTTGTGTCCATCGTGTTCCACTAAGCCCTGTTTCATTCTTCTCACCTCTGACAGACCGATGACATCCCATCTGAACCCCTTGTTAAGATGGTCGACAAGTAGTTCAAGGCTCTCGTCATTCCAGAGTGTACTCACGTTCCATGTTCCGATTGATGCATAATGTTTTGCATCAATCAGTCTCTCTGTTTGTCTGGTCCTTCCCTGTAACTCATTTAACGAAGTAAACCCCAGGGTTGCCCTAAGTCTACGACGGGGCACTTGTTTATCCAGGCGACCGCCCAGCTGGCATTCCGTTTTGTTAAGTCGTCCTCCCATGTTTTGTTTCTTGTGGATTGATTCATGAGACGGTTCCACAGTCCTCTCCTCGCTAAGCTAGTTCTCTAGCATAGGTAGACGCCGTTTACCTCTCTGTTAGGTTCATCCGCCGTTTTGGTAGCTTTTAACTACCAAGGGTATCACCACACCCTGCTCGCAACTAGCGAGTTAGACCAGTTATTTGATCGGCGCCAGTCGTTCGCCGTTGTTATTCGGCTCGGTTTAACGTCATGAACTGGACAGTAGACAGGAGAGTAAATACTACTTCAAAATTTTCAACAAAATAAAATGCAAATTTAGCACTACCAAGAAGATTATATGAGTTGATTTAAAGTGAGGAAAACAGCCACTGTGATATGAAGTGTGAATGAGGCAGAAGTTCCCACTACATTCACAGCCTCACAACATCATAATATCGAGATGACCATGAACCCCTGGAAAAAAGGAAAAAGAAAAACAAATAAGAAATAACTTGATCAAAGGACATGATTGAAAAAACAACTTCAAAAAAACAGATGCAGGTGTAACTAATAATTTATAATAAAAATAAATAAATAAAAGACAAGCTTGGAAATTCCAAAAAGATCAGATGACTGAAGTGAAGGTACTCATTGCATTTAGCACTCATGGCTTCTTGATATAACAACCATGACCATTCTAGATTCCTGGAGAAACATGACAAATGAAGAAGATAACATGGGAAATGCACGCTTAACCGGTGTTAATTGCTTATACGTTGGTATAATAGTATTTTTGCTTATTATACTAAACTATGCTGGTCATTATGCTATGCATACTAATATTTCTCAACTGTTTGTCTGCCTGCTATTATCCACAGGGTACTTAGAAGCTTCTGTTGACCTTATATGAATTTTAATAGTAATGCTACCATCTACAACTCATCTACAACAAATTCAACCATTTTTAGACTAATGCACCTTTTCTGTATTCACAGCGACTACATATCTCAGTCCATTCATCCATCCATCTAAGCCACCACATGTGATCTCAGGTGTTGGGCTTCTTTACCTTCACTACTGTTCTTGTTTTTCACTTCTGTTATCTCATTTCTGTTTCAGAGTTTGAGTTTTTTTATGTTCAGGACTAGCGGTTATATCACTTGAAGATGTTGGGCTGTTTGCTACCACTGTGTCCTCCTAAATGTCTTAGACTTAGATTACATTGCCTTATTATTTTGGGTCTTGTATACTATCATTTAAACCCAGGATCCACTTTGGGCTCTTGCGACAGTTTTTAGTTTGCCCTAGATCAGTGAGATTGGATACAAAGGTAACCAATCTGAAATTGTGCCATTTATGATTTTTTTCCCATAAATTGATCAGCATCACTTTTATGATAAGCAATCCCAAAACCCAGTAGTCGTGTTTTTCTGACCATGAAAAGCACTCCAAGATTTCAACAAATTTTCAATGTCATGCTCCATTCTTGTCTACATTCACAAACTGTCATGTTTACATCCTTGGGTGTGCCTCTTTTTTTCCACTACTATCTGTGGTTGCTTGGTGATGGAGTATGCAGTGTACTCACCTGAGGCTCATCCATTATTTGTCTCATTGCCTCAGCAGAACTCCTTCATTAGGGTTTATTTTTAGAGTCCTTTAATTGTGTTTCTTCTATCTCATACTACTGTGTCAGGTGTATATCTTGTTTTATAACTCCTGAATTTCATTTCTCAGATATTTAGTTTTCACACAGCAACTAGACTTTTATTATTATCATTATAAAGTTAAAATACATGCAGCTTTATATATATGTATATGTAGGAAAATCCCATCTTCTTATTTAATTCTACACTTCCCTACCTCAAAAAAAGCTGGCAAGAAGGAGCAAGCAATGCAAAAGTCAATACCAAGAAATCTGAGAGTAAAAACACACTAGCAAAGAACTGAGAGGGATCCATTCTAGAACAAAGTATCTTAGCCAGGCGGCAGTTAAAATACAGTCACACAAGATGTCAGAGACTTCCAGGACATGATCACTAACAGGCACACCATCATGTCGTCATGATCATGCCAGAAAAAGGTGACAACCATTAACAAAACAAGATGACATTGCAGGGAATAGCAATTCAATTTTGACATTCCTAAAATAACACAAACACTAAAAATTATCAACAGAAGTGGATACAACATTATGCAATACTCCAGAAAAGGTCTGCAACAAATGCAAAGAGTAGTAACTAAGGTGCTAACACTGCTATTGCCAAGTCTTGCACGTATTTGACTTTTATGTGCCATTCTTTGACTTTTTTGCCACACTTTATTACTGTTATAACCCTAATAACAAAATGTGGCCTTATACTACTCATCGCTCTTTATCATCCTCCACAATATAACAGATCTTTTTAAAGTAATCTGATCTGACTGAACTACAAACTCAGACCCACTTTTGAAACAGTCACTCTTGTGGGTGATTTAATATTTACACATATATTTCTATGTGTAACTTTATACAAAGTGTGTTATTTGCTTATGGTTCTGTTCTAGCGTTTTGTGTTTTTGTATTTTTTCATTCCTACCTGTTTTTTTTCTTATACAAATTTTGGGTTTCCTATATTAATCTTATTATTTGCTGTTTAATGTTTGACAATAGCCTGTATCCAGTATAACTAATTTGATCTTTTTCTGCGCTATTACTCCTTTAGGAACCTATTTAAATGTTTGTGAAGTGCTTTGAATATGAAAAAGGTGCTATATAAATAAAATTCATTACTGTTATTAATTCATTTTTGAAATATTAATTGTATGCCAACACATTGGCAGAGGCTAAAGAGCTCTGTGAACAAGTATACATAGCTGTAGACATTTCATGGCATGTTAGATGTTTTTATGTATTTTATAGTGTTTTTATCCTTGGGTAATGATTATGGCTTATTCTTTATTTTGATATGATTTACATATTTTATATAAATGCAAAAATTATTTTTACATAGTTTATATTATATAACAAACTAGCAAAATACCCGCGCTTTGCAGCGACAAAGTAGTGTGTTAAAGAAGTTATGAAAAAGAAAAGGAAACATTTTAAAAATAACGTAACATGATTGTCATTGTAATTGTTTTGTCACTGTTATGAGTGTTGCTGTCATCAAGCATTTGATTATCATTATTTCTTTCAATCAGGTTCGTATTTGGAGGACGTGTTGTGTTGAAGTTATATTTCGTGTTTGTCAACCATTGTAAAGATAACAGGTTTCATTCATCGAAGTGTTCACTACCCAAATCAGTACTCGTGAATCTAAGACGTTTAACAGGCATTCCCGGTATTAAGTTGTGGATTTGCCTGCGAATATTTAGCGTCAGTGTGTCTATGAACTTGTGGAATCGCCTGTGAGTATTTAGCGACAGCGTGTCTATGAAGTTGTGGATTTGCCTGCTAGTATTTAGCGACAGCATGTCTATTAACTTGTGAATTTTTCTGCATTTGGCGGCAGCGTCACAAAGTTGTTTTCGTTTAGCTGCATCAGAAAATGTACCATGACGTCTGACACGCCTCCTTTTTACTGTTTTCTCACAGCTTGGATTCCTGCTGTCATAATCGTTTGAGTTTCATGGTTTGTTTCAATTACGACAGTATTTGCAGGACTTGTGTTGAAGTGACATTTGGCATCTGTCAGGCGTTGTAAGCATACAACTGGTTTCATCGATAACTTCGCATCCAGCTTTTAAGTTTAAACATTCATAAACATCAAAGTGTTCACTACTGAAATCGTCACCTGTGAATCTAAGATGTTTAAGAGGAATTGGCGGTTGTCCAAAGGTGTAAAATATTTGGCCATTTTGGTACACTTGAAAGCGACAACCAAACAATTCAGCGGCAGCCATCAACTCACATGCAGAAGCATAGGTGAAGGGCTTAAGCATTTCACTCTTATAGTGCTCCTGTGTAGTATAATTATCTCCTGTACTGTCATCAGTCCACACCTTGAACCTGTCCCAGTCATTCAATACATAAGACACAATGTTCCTCCGGATATCAAGATTGAGCCTGATGTGGCCGTGCAATATGTAACACAGAGATGGTGATCACCTTGATAGACATCTCACCACCCAGATCATTACTCATGAATCTACAGTAAGATGTTTAACAGGCTTTCCTGGTATTAACTTGTGGATTTGCCTTCAAATATTTAGTGGTAGCATGTCTATGAACTTGTGGAATTGCCTGCGAGTATTTAGCGACAGAGTCTCTATGAACTTGTGGATTAGCCCACAAGTATTTAGCGGCAGTGTCTCTATGAACTTGTGGATTTGCCTATGAGTATTTAGCGACAGCATGTCTATTAACTTGTGGATTTTTCTGCGAGTATTTGGCCGCAGCATCACAAAGTTGTTTCCGTCTAGCTGCATCAGAAAATGTACCACGACGTCTGACACTCCTCCTTTTTACTGTTTTCTCACAGCTTGGATTGCTTCTGACAGACGGCCTTATATGGGCAGACAGTCAATTACGTGGGAGGCGTGGGGATGTGGGACGCAATATAGGCAGGCAGCCGACTACGTGGGAGGCGTGGTGATGGGGGACGGAACTCCGCCTCACACAGCGACCGAGCTGCAGGCTATGGACGTATATATGTACGTAAGTAGGATTCAGTTATGACCGTTACACATAGAATTTCGAAATTAAACCTGCTTAACTTTTGTAAGTGAGCTGTAAGGAATAAGCCTGCCAAATTTCAGCCTTCTACCTACACGGGAAGTTGGAGAATTAGTGATGAGTGAGTGAGTGAGTGAGTCAGTCAGTCAGTCAGTCAGTGAGGGCTTTGCCTTTTATTAGTATAGATACCATAATGAAAAAAAAAAGGTTTTCTCACTAGAATGTGCAACAATTGGTATTACATTTAAAACACATTCCTAATTTTGATTTATCTGTTGCTCTCCAAATAAGATACCACAGTGCTTAGAAAAGAATGTCACACACAAATATTAATATAGAAGTAGTGTAAGCAAGAGCAAACTTAGTGCCAAACGATTAAGTAACTAGCTAAGCAGTCATTTTTGTCTCAATTGTCAGAGGTTTGATCACTTTGTTATCTTATGAGTGATTTTAGCTCTCATAGCAGAATGCCCTTTGAGACTTCAGTTGGGAAGAAAGTTTGAGGCAAAGTCTCATTGATAGGAAGAGTAAGTGTCTGGGGTTGTGAGATGAAAATGACAGAAAAGGAGATGAGAAAATGACCACTTGGTATTTTTGTTGCTATTTATTTGTGTATACGCCTTTGCATGTATGTTATTTTGTTGCTTTGAATTGTACTCTTGTTTTTTGGTGTTGCACCTCTAGAGGAATGTGATTTTATTATTGTAGCAGATGTTATATTTCTTGTTAATGTGTTAAGGATTATAAATGATATATTTATAATAAAATAAATCTGGTTAAATTGTAATGGTTAAATTGTAAGTGCACTTTTGATCTCTGGAAAAGAGGCAAGAGTTAAACACAGAAGGAGGATGTGTTAGTAGAGACAGAAGGCACTTTCTCACAGAAAGTGTTTTTCTGCAGTCAGAAGAAAAGACAGACATCTTTTGCAGACAAGCAGGATTTAGATAAAGGACACAATTTTAAAAAGCAAAGTTATATTTTAAGTAAGGTCAAGTTCTAATGGTCATATTTCCAGGTCTTTCCACTTGTGTAAAAAGTGATATCCTCAAACCATTGGTTATCTCGGTGAGCATGTGCTAATATGATCAGTTGAAATAACATTGGACAGAGAGGGGTGGGAAGAGTTCAGCTTGGCCCTGACAACCTGTAAAAATGCATCAGTTTAAAGTGAAAGTATGACTTCAAAAGAGAGGCAACCATAAATGAGGAGAAGCACAAAGAACACCACCAAGAAGAAGTGTAACCTTAACAGAATGAATGCCACACACATGGAGTTTGTCAGCCAGCATCATCTATGACAGTTTTTGAAATATCCAGGTTGCACTATTGATTCTACCACACAGATTTACTTTTATTTGCCTTGACTTTTTGGCACATTAAGAATATTCAAGAATGTTAAAGACTGGATGACCAAATAAAAGTAGAACTGTTTGTACTTATAAGTAAGAAAATAAGTACCTCACTGTAACCTTGCACCACAGTTGTAATATTAGACAACCTGAGTCATCTATCCTTTCATATTGTATATTTTTCATTGTTTTTTATTGTATTATTATTATTTTTTTTTTATTAGTTATTTTATAATATGTATGAAAATAAGTTTGTGGAGGATTTGCATATTGAATCTCATTGTACCATACAATAACAATAAAGGAATTCAATGCAGTTCAATACAAGAGAGCACGTATTTACAAGTGATGACGAATGGCTTGCTGGGACTGGCATGACCCTGGATTGATGGATGGATGGATGGAATAATTAAACATGCTCTACGGAGATATTTCAATGTTCCTTTAAAAGTAAAGCGCCGCTGCATTGGGGCTTGTTTTGCTTTGGACGTGCTCTGTCTCTGGGTATGTCAGAGGACTGGGACTGTGTGAAGTGGGTTTTAGCCTCACTTGGGGAGGTAAAGGGGGGAGAGAAAGAGAGCAGGCCTGATCTATACCTAATCTATCCTCTCAATCTTTATAATTATAATAACACTATAAAATGACATCAAAAACATGCAAAAAGACTGGACTGGCCAAATGTTCCATTTTAGTTTTACGAAGAAAACTAGAGGTGTGGGAATTCTCATACATAGAACTGTACCATTTATAGCATCAGATGTAGTATTGGATCCTGAAGGGAGATATTTAATGGTCATGGGAGACTTATCTAACTGTAAAATGATCTTGATAAATGTTTATGCACCTAATGTTGAGGATAAGGAATTTATACAAAATTTATTTGCATCCATTCCCAATCTGAACACTCATAAAGTTATAATGGCTGGGGACTTTAATTGTGTTCTAAATCCACTTTTAGATAGGACTTCCTCCACAGGGGGAACGGCATCTAATACGCAAAGATAATTACAAAGTTTATAACTGATCACAACTTATCAGAGCCCTGGAGGTTTTTAAACCCAAATTCAAGAACATATTCTTTCTACTCACCAGTACATCATTGCTACTCAAGGATCGATTACTTCTTTGTAGACAACTAGCAAAATACCCGCGCTTCGCAGCGGAGAAGTAGTGTGTTAAAGAAGCAATGAAAAAGAAAAGGAAACATTTTGAAAATAACGTAACATGATTGTCAATGTAATTGTTTTGTCACTGTTGTGAGTGATGAGTGTTGTTGTCATATATATATATATATATATATATATATATATATATATATACACACACACATAAACATATATATATATACATATCTATACATATACACATATATACATACATATATATATATCTACATATATACACATACATATACATACACACATACATACATACACATATATATACATATACATACATATCTACATATATACACACACAGCTATTTCAGTATCAGTGCAATACGCTGCTTGTTAAAACGGATAACTCCCGCTCTTACGTGCAAGTCTGCGTGGATATTATGAACTATCATATTTGTTCAAGTTCTATTTAAATTTTAAATAGAAGGAATTTTTATTTAGTCGACAGAAATATCTTTGGTAGGAATGGTAAAACAGACAGGAATATTATTCCTGAATAAATCAACTCAAACCTTAAACAACTTATAATATTTTGCTCTCCATAAAAATATATCCTGTCTAAATTATACAAGTTAGAAATAAAGTAAACGTTAAAAGAACAAACATTCAAATTTCTTTACTCTTATGTAATTTTATATAAAAATAAACTTAGATTTTAAATATCCCAAAAGATTTTGCTCTCCATAAAAATATATCCTGTCAAAATTATACAAATTCAAATATGAACATGCTGCATAACAAAACCTGGAAATATAAATAAAATGTGTTCCTTTCAGCAATAACAAATCAAATCATTCAGTTGTCTTTGCTCATATGTCATTTTAGAGCTGGACGCCTGGCATCTTTTTGGCAACAGGTTCGTTTCTGTTTGGTGTGAGGTTCTGTGTTGTGGAGATTCTCAGGATGGATTGCAGGTGCTCATCAGTGAGGCGACTCCTGTGTGCTGTTTTGTTAGTCTTTATCACTGAGAAGAGCTTCTCACACAGATATGTGCTACCAAACATGCACAAGGTTCGAGCGCATGTAGACGGACTTTTTGTTCTTCAAAGTCACCAAAGCGCCGTGCAAACTCAGTGCGCTCAGTTTATCAGCAAAGTGCGATTTGGGAACACCGTAGTGCGACTTGGTTTAACATTACTTGGCAACAGGGAAAGTGGGGCAAGGTGCACTGGTGCATTTGTGTCTCCCATAAAAGCAGCTTCACTTGAAATCACTTTGTGATTGTGCACGGTTAAAGCGTCCGCTGAAGTGTCAGATTCTTATTTAATTATTCTGCTTTCTGTATCTTCTGCATTGCATTCAGGTTACCCTGATGTTTTGTCTCATAGTGCCGTCTTAGATTAAATTCTGTAATTACAGCCACATTAGCTCCACAAATGAGACACACGGGTTCAGTAAACATATACTCAGCCTCCCATCGGTTTTAAAGGCTCTATTTTCAGAATCAACTTTTCTCTTCAGCATCGTGTGAGCTAGCCGCAATAACTTGCAGCATCATAAGCTAGACTTGATTAGCGGTAAGTGTTGGCAAGGCAGCTGAAGCGCTGCATTATGGGATCTGTAGTTTATTGTGTTACCAGCGCTTCATATACCGGGCCATTAATAACAATAATACAGTATATAAAATGATCTCGGGCGGATATAATTACGCCGGGCGGATGTGGCCCGTGGCCCTTGAGTTTGACACATATGGACTAAATAGAACTTGAAAAGATATATTTTTCAAATGTGATCGCGCAATTCAGATAGAGTTGACGCACTACAGCCTGCATGCCTCAATAAGTCATCCTCCCTCGCTCTTACTTTTTACCGTTCATCTAATGAATACACTGAGTATGGCTTTACCAAAACAATCATTGATGGCGAATAAAGTATCCATTATTCGAGTATGTAGATCGGGATATATATATACATATATATATACCCGCGTATCGCAGCGAGAAGTAGTGTGTTAAAAAGCTAGAAAAGAAAAGGGAACATTTTAAAAATAGCGTAACATGACTGTCAATATACAGTATTTGTTTTGTGAGTGTGAGTGTTGCTGTCATCAAGGATTTGATTATCATTATTTCTTTCAATCAGGTTCGTATTTGTAGGATGTGTTGTGTTCAAGTTACATTCCGTGTTTGTCAATCGTTGTAAAGATGACAGGTTTCATTCATCGATTCGTTTCTTACTGCATCAATAAACAGCTCGTCTTCTTCTTTATCTGAGACCTGACACACTGCATGCACGGGTTTTTTACACTGTCTTCCTTTAGCGGGACATTGACTTTTTCCACGTGTGCTTTGTTTCCGCAGTAGCTGGATTTATGAATATGCTTATCAGGCGCTTCATATTTTTGCTGCCTTTTCAATTGTGTAATTGGTTTTGTTCAGCGCTCTTTGGAACTGTTGCTTTTATCTGTGCACGCGTCAGTTCACGTGAGCTGCTCGGTGTACATGCATCGAAGGTTCCCAGCTGTGCTGGTGCCATCTCGTGCTATGTCCATGGCTGTATTTAATGTTACCTTAGTCCTGGCACTTAAAACTTTCTCTCGCAGTTTCGCTGAGTTTGTGTCAAACACCACCCTGACCATCTCATCTTCCTCTCCATAAGCACAGTCCTTCACCCGTGAATATTTAGTGGGAGTTTGCTATTGGATTGCCGCTGACGGATGGCCTTATATGGGCAGGCACTAAATTACAAACGCCAGCGCAGCCTGTCTATGAACTTAATCTAAAGTGTAGGTTTACATCGTGCTTTGTTTCCGAAGTAGCAGAACTCATGAATATGGTTGTATATGTCACTCGCCGCTTCTTATTGTTTCGCTGCCTTCTCAATTATATAATGCATGTTTTCTTCAGCGCTTTTTGGAGGTCTTCCTGGTTTTCTATGTACTGCGTGATTACGTGGGAGGCGTGATGATGTCACACGAAACTCCGCCCCATGGCGTTCAAGCTCATCTCCATTACAGTAAATGGAAAAACAGCTTCCAGTTATGACCATTACGCGTAGAATTTCGATATAAAACCTGCCCAACTTTTGTAAGGAAGCTGTAAGGAATGAACCTGCCAAATTTCAGCCTTCCACCCACACGGGAAGTTGGAGAATTAGTGATGAGTGAGTGAGTGAGGGCTTTGCCTTTTATTAGTATAGATAACTTCTTGCCTAAGATTAAATCTTGCAAATACGATGCTATTGTTATTTCTGACCATGCACCTATGATCTTGGAGCTAAAATTACTAAGCCCCATACACTCACCCCGCAGATGGCGCCTCAACCCGCTTCTATTAGCTGACAAGAATTGTACTGAATTTATATCCAAACAAATCAAATTCTTTCTAGAGACAAATACATCCCCTGAGATCTCTGCAGGAATACTCTGGGAAACTCTTAAGGCCTTCTTAAGAGGGCAGATTATCTCATATCTTTCCCACAGAAATAAATCCGAGGCCAAGAAAGTAGCAGAGATAAAAAGCGAAATTATTAAAATAGATGAAGAACACGCCAGACTACCAAGCGAGACTCTAAATTCACAAGCAAGAAGTGCGCAACGCAATCTCGGTAATCACTAGCACGAACGGAGATAAAATCGTCGAACACAAAAATATAATGCACACTTTCAGAGACTACTATAAATCCCTATATACTACTGAGTTTAAAGAAGACAATACACAATCTAATGCATTTCTGGATACATTACAGATACCACAAATAGACGCTTCTAGTGTGGAGGAACTTGATAAACCTCTGGCATAATCAGAATTACTAGAAGCTATAAAGTCACTCTAAGGCGGGAAAACAGCAGGCCCTGATGGCTACCCTGCAGAATTTTACAAGAAATTCTCCACTCAGCTAGCTCCCCTCCTATTAGCAACATTTACAGAAGCCAGAGATAACCAATCTCTTCCACAAACCTTTCGCCAAGCACTAATCACTGTCTTTCCAAAACAAAATAAGGACTTATTACAATGTGCATCATACAGACCAATTTCACTTCTGAATAACGACGTTAAAATACTCTCTAAAATCTTAGCCAGAAGGATGGAGAAAGTGCTCCCCTCAGTAATATCACAAGACCAAACTGGATTTATTAGGGGCCGGCACTTATCTTCAAATCTTCGACATGTGTTTAATGTAATATACTCACCAACTAAATCAAACACCCCAGAAATATTATTATCATTGGATGCAGAAAAAGCATTTGACATGATTGAATGGAAATACCTTATTACTACATTGAAGAAGTTTGGGTTTGGCCCAACATTTGTGCATGGATTAAATTACTGTATACTAACCCAGAAGCTTCAGTTTGCATCAACAACATTTGCTCAGACTACTTTAAACTAGAGCGTGGCACTAGACAAGGATGCCCTTGTCACACGCTGCTGTTTGCGATTGCCATTGAACCACTGGCAATACATTGTCGAAATACTGATCAGATAAAGGGGATTAGCAGAGAAGGACTGGAACAGAAAATCTCATTATATGCAGATGACATGGTACTGTATATATCAGACCCAGAAAATTCTGTGCCTGCAGTCTTAGCAGCACTCACAGAATTTCAAAAGATCTCTGGTCTCAGAATTAATCTGAATAAAAGTGTACTCTTTCCAGTGAATTCTCAAGCATATAATATTAGATTAGATACCCTACCTTTTATCATTGCAGAACAGTTTAAATACCTCGGGTAAACATCACAAGTAAACATAAAGCTCTATATCAACAAAATTTCGCGTCTGCATGGAAAAAATTAAACAAGACTTGCATAGATGGTCAACCCTTCATCTCACACTAGCTGGAAGAATTAACACTGTTAAGATGAATATTCTTCCTAAGCTCCTTTTTTTATTTCAAAACATCCCAATATACATTAATAAATCATTCTTTAAGCAATTAGATTCAACAATAACCTCATTTATTTGGAATTCAAAACATCCACGCATCAAAAGAGAGACCCTACAAAGACAAAAGGCAGAAGGCGGCATGGCTCTACCTAACTTCCAGTTTTATTACTGGGCAGCAAATATACAGGCGATAAGAACCTGGACACAAATAGAAGAACATACACAGGCTTGGACCGCAATAGAAGTAAAATCCTGCAGTACTTCTTTGTATTCCTTGCTCTGTGCTCCAATAAACACACGTTATCGGCAATACACTAATAACCCAATTGTGCTCCACTCACTTAGAATCTGGAACCAATGTAGAAAGCATTTTAAGACGGAGAAGCTTCTATCTGTGGCACCCTGCAAGAGAACCACCTCTTTCAACCTTCACAAACATATGCAGTTTTAATATCTGGAAAAATTTGGAATTAACTTGCTTAGAGATCTTTATATAGACAACGTCTTTGCATCCTATGAACAATTACATTCCAAATTTAACATTCCAGCTACACATTTCTTTCACTATCTTCAAATCAGGAACTTTGTTAAACAGAACCTTCCAGATTTTCCTCATCTTGCACCCTCATCCATGCTGGAAAAAATATTGCTCAATCTCAAGGACTCCATCTCTACAATATATAAAATCATTTTACAATCCCTCCTTTCAAAGATCCAAGAGGACACTGGGAAAAAGATCTCTCAATTAATATATCAGAAAAGGAGTGGAAAGTAGCAATGCAGAGAATTCACTCGAGCTCCATATGCACAAAGCATACAATTATACAACTCAAAATTATATATCGAGCACATCTGTCTCACTAAAACTCTCCAAAATGTTTCCAGGGCATGATCCAACCTGCGAACGTTGCAACCAAGTCCCAGCCTCACTAGGTCACATGTTCTGGGCCTGCACCAAATTAACATTATTCTGGACAAAAATTTTAATTACCTTCAGACAGCCTTGGACTCACAATCCCTCCTAACCCATTAACAGCTGTGTTTGGTGTTCTTCCAGATGGATTTAAAGTGGAGAAAGACAAAGAAATTGTGATTGCATTCACTACACTGTTGGCACGCAGACTTATTCTGATAAACTGGAAGAACCCAAACTCTCCTCTTTTAAGTCAGTGGGAAACCGATGTGTTATATTATTTGAAATTGGAAAAATCAAATACTCAGTTAGAGGATCCGTACAGACTTTTTCAAAACATGGCAGGATCTAATCAGTAATATTTTAAAATAAGTTCATAAAGCACAGAGAATTTATTAATTTAGGTATGTTTACAAGCCTTAAATTTAACGCTGTTTGGCTTGCTCTCTCTCTCAGGGGTGGGAATCGATCTGTTCTTAACTTAATTTTTCTTTTTGTAAAAACTTGATTGCTTTGTATGGATTGTAATAAAATTAATAAAAATATAATTAAAAAAAATAAAAGTTTTAAAGAATCGCTGTTCTGAACTTACAGATGACTTGACATTTATTACAGAGCTTATTGTGTGGCAATTGGTTATGTTAATTGGTTGGCAATTGGTTGGTTAAAGGAAAGGAAGGGCAGGAACTGGGAGTTAGTATATTTGAAAGAGACAGTACTGCTGCAATAAATTAGTTCATTGTGGGTTGTGCATAGCCTAGGAACAATCTCTGGACAGGGCGTCAGCTCATCGCTACCACTGCGCCACTGTGCCCTCATGTTCAATACATGCTTTAATTCCTATTATCACGAAAATGATATTAAGCATACATGTTAGTATTTAATTTGTTCAGAGAGCTGTAATATCATGAATGTAGTATATTCTGTGTCCTGATTCACACACATAGAGTACATAGAAGAACACATAGAATATGAAGCATTTAATGTGCTACTTTAGTTATGATGGGATTTGAGAAACTAGTAAATTAAATGATTTTAAGATGAAATTTATGACATTATACTTTAATGATGTGACATTTCAAGCTTTTTTATCCACTCTGTCCCTATTTTTTTTCTTTTCTCAGTAAACTAAAAAGCTTCCATATAACACTCACCTTTTCACTGCGACTTTGATATCTGACCACTTCTTTTTAATTTCGGGCACTGTACGACTTTCTAAACTTGAACTTTCAATCAACTTCCTTTTGTTGTTTATACCACTGCTTAATCGAACAAATAGTATGTTTTCCCTTGCCTCCACTTGGCATTCACTGAAATTCTTCTTTTTTCCCTATGCTTTTGCCATTGTCTTTTCACAGAACGCTGAACTTAAGGGAATATTTATATTGATTTGCATATTCAAAGAGGTATAATTCTGGGAGGAGTCTGGGAAAGGAGGGAGGCATGTGCACAAGTGCTACATTTAATTTATGTAGTGGAAGTGCGTGGAAGTTGGCTTACACATGGTTTTCTGCATCTGAATTTTTTTGTGCATATGCACATTTCGACTTATGTCCATACACCATTGTTTACTGTGAATTCTATGCACGGCGTTATGCATGAGGCCCCAGGTGAGTGTAAGAATAAGATAATAATAGTTGGGTTGGAGGACAAATGTGTGGGTCTGTGTGAAAAAAAAAATCTGGGAGTAGGACTAAAAGATTCTATGTGATAGGATAGGGTCACTCCAAAAAACCCTTCCATAATAAAACAGCACCTCATGACAGAAAGATGCTAAATAAAATAAAGACTGATTAACAAACTGATTTAATCGGTAAGGTGAGGAGTACAGTTCCTCAATAACTGGAACACACCTTTTAGTTCCTGTAATGGAAATGGGACATTACTTTATTCCTAATTGTGATTGGTTTAAAATGCTCACATAAAGGGCACTCCAAAAGCTGAAATAGGAATAACTTATTTTATGATGCATCAATAAATAGAACATAATTTACTTATATGTGACCTTGTGCAATTTTTAAAACTTAAATGATCAAAATGAATTTTGGGAGTAATTTTTACTTCATAAAGTGTATTTACAAGAGAGCATGAGCTGGAACTGAAAAATTACACAGTGGTTGCAATAAGTGCATTATCTTCTGAAAATTCCTCAACAGTTCCTCAACTGTATTAAATTCATAGTTTATTTCTACTTTTCATTTTCCAAAATGTTGTCTTCATGATGTTGTTTGCACTTAATTGATGAACCATCCTACCTGTTGATATTTATTGAGTTTGCATTCCAAAAAGATGAGGTGAACTGGTGGACAGGGATTTCACCATGCATGCCATTACTAGCAGATACTGTAGATATGGATAGGTCTTCTCTCAATGCAGCAAACACTGTACTAAATTAAAATAAAAAGCATAAAAATATCCTTTTAATTCCTGACATTTACTGAGAGAATTTACCTATGATCAAAGGGTTAGTTCTTATGAATGTCTTTGTTTCATTTTACTTTCTTTGAATTTCCATCATTAT
Source organism: Polypterus senegalus (assembly GCF_016835505.1). Taxonomy (NCBI): domain Eukaryota; kingdom Metazoa; phylum Chordata; class Cladistia; order Polypteriformes; family Polypteridae; genus Polypterus; species Polypterus senegalus. The sequence continues at coordinate 99,869,166 of NC_053154.1, read as the reverse complement.
TTATACATTTGCGAAACCCTGACAGTAAAGATATGCTCCCACTTCTATTTGATTTCCTCCTAATATATGCAGGTTACTGCCTGCAAGAAAACAGAGACAATTAAGTCGATCAATTCAGTTTGGTTACATAATAACTAATGTTGTCCTTCTCTGTCTTAGAGCTGGATTTTAAAACCTGAATTAATTCCCCATGTGGCCTTCTCTGCTCAAGGCTAAGGTGCCTTAACTTACTTTGTTTGCCCACATATGCCAAGGATGCACTTATCTGGTCCTCTCAGAACTACTTTTTGTGCTATGAATTATTTTATTATTATTTTTGTGCTAATTAGAACTGCACATAATATTTCAGATAGGGTGTCACTAGTGCATTAGGAGTTTATGCAATAGCTGAAACGCCAGAAGTCATGGGTGAGTTGCAAAGGCTGAAAAAACAGTCAGTTCAACCAGGAAATAAAATTCTTACTTTAGGCATTTTCAAGAATACAAAGCCAAAAAAAAAACCAGAGAGAAACGTCTAACCAATACCAGAAAAAGATGCGCCAAAACAAGAATTGTGCAAATAAAGCAGCACCTAACTATGTTTTTCAACTGTTTTTATTGAAATTCGGGGCATTTGGATGAATACAGTAGTAATATGTGCCACCATCTTAAATAGTGGTGACATGATGATAATGTACCTTGTAGACACAGTAATCAACATAAAACATCAGAAAGAGAAAAAGCTCAGTCTTAAATCTAATAATAATAATCACAGTAAATAACACTCAGCGTAACATTACATACACAAGAATCACAGAAGATGTGGCACTTCATTTGCTCAACTGATTACAGATAGTTTATCACATGTGACAGCTGATCAGCCATATTATCTAGAAATAGAAACTTTTCTCAAATTGTGCAGTCCTGGTGTTAATAGTTCTATAGTTCCTATCTGATGGAAGGATGGAGACAAATGTCCATGCTGGGTGACTGGGGTCATTTATAATTTGTTTTGCCTTTCCCAGACAGTACTTAGCAAATATGCCCTGCTGAGATGGTATCTGTGTGATGATCTGCACTGTTATGCGATATGTCACTCCCACATTACCTGCAATAGTTGTCTTTAAAAACAATATGCCAATGATGTATAAACACTGGAAAATGGTATTGTCCATGCAAGCAAATTGGCAGCATGATAGTTCTATAAAATAAAAGTGCAACAATAATAAAACATCCAAGAATAAATAAATCCACACTCTTTAAGCCTGGCATGCTTTATTAACAATAATGTCTAATTTTGTGACCTGCTTATTCAGTTCTAAATCAAAGAGACTTTAATTCATATATCCTACATTTATTTTATTTTTCAATTGTTTCATTTCTTACACTTTAGGTACAGCACACACATAAGCAGCCAGTAACACAGATTTGCTTGTGTCTACTTTTTATATACCATTACTGATTCTGGTGCTTTGAATTTCTTTGCTCCTATGTCTGTAAGGTCTTCTACTGTTGCTTTAAAAAATGATCTTTGAGCATCGCTTCCTCATAGGGTGCTCTGTCTCCTATTGTCACATTTGTTTGAGGGCTCACAATTATAATCATTCATGCTTCCTGTCTTTCTTCAACATAAAATAGTACTGTGGGGATTTAGCCACCAAGTATTAAATGTAATATTTTACTGATGGCTTGACTAAGGAAAGCAGAAAGCCTCTGGCAAAACTACTTTAATGCATGACTTCCCTGGAGGAATGATCATTTACATTAGCTTGTAATAGTCTCTTCTCTGGAGGGGACTGTTACTGTTCCCTTTATTTATTTATTCATAACTCCCCAGTGTTATCCATTTGTAATTGCAGACCAGGGCCTCATATGAACTGGTAAAGTTTACTTGTCTCCCTTGCTGCTCTTTATTTTTGTAAATATTGCTGACATACAGGAATACCATGATACTACTTATGTGCTGTTTTAATCATTTGATTAACTTATTGACTAGGGCAAGTGACATTATTAGCTGTATGCTCTGAATCTGGCTTGTTCCACACCAAGTCCAGGCCTTCATTTGGCTTCCTGTCTGATATTGTTGATTCATCTCTCCAAAGTCAAATCTCATGCATATACTGTAAGTGTAGAATGTCTTGTCTGAAGACACATCTGGCACAATTTGGTATTGTCCTTACTATGGCAAAGAAAAATATGTGAACCCATTGAATTTACTTGACCTTATGCATTAATTTGTCATAAAATGTAACATGATCTTCATCTGTATTACCAATATAGACAGACAATTTGCTTACAATAATAACACATAATTATAATCTTTCATATCTTTACTGAACATACCCATCAGACATTCACAGTGTGCTGTGGAAAATGTGAAACTCTTGGATTGAATAACTGGTCAACCTCCTTCGGCAGCAATAATCTCAAAGAAGTTCCTTAGCAGCAGATGATATTTGCACACCATTCTGGAGGAGTTTTAGACCATTCCTTATTACAGAGGTGATTTAGCTCAGCCCTATCCTTAGGATGAACGGCTCTCCTGAGTTAATTCCACAGTATCTCTATTGTGTAAAGGTCTGGGCTCTGACTAGGCCATTGCATAAAGCAGATTTTCTTTGTTTGAAGCCGTTCTCTAGTAGATTTACTCCAGTGTTTAGAGTCATTGTTCTGCTTCATCACTCATCTTCTCCCTCAGGTGGAGGACAGCCATCGTGACATTATCCTATAGGATACCTTGATAAACTTGAGAATTCATTTTCCCTCAATGATGAAAAGCTGTTCAAGACCTGAGTCAGCAAAGCAGCCCCAAATCATGATGATGGGATGGTGAGATGATGTTTTCATGTTGATATGCAGTGCACTTCTTTTGCCATATGCACTGTTGTAAATTCTTCCAGCATAGTTCAGCCTTAGCTTTATCAGTCCACAAAACATTTCCTAAGGGCATTGTTGAGTGTCAGGCATTCAGTGATGTTTTTTTTTGAATAACAGTGGTTTCCTAATTGGTGTCCTGCAATGGACACCATTCCTGTTCAATGTTCTGCATATTGTAGATTACTTTTAGATGTTACTCTAGGTTGTTTTTTTACCTCATTGAGCATTTTGTATTGTGCCTTTCTCGTCATCTGAGCTGGCATCCTCTTCTAGGAAGATTACCCAACCAGGGAACTAAATCATCTCCATTTATACATAGTTTGTCTAGTGTGGACTGATGAATACCTGAGCTCTTTGAAATCAAACATTCTTGATTGTAGATCTCCTTAGATCTCATTGTTTGCAAGGCATGATTCACATCAGCAGATGCTTCTTGTAATAACAAACTCAAAATAGTTGAGTCTTTTTTTATAGGTTAATTAAAGTAACTCTAAACCACACCTCCAATCTTGTTTCATTGATTGAACTCCATGTTTGCTAACTCATACTTTTTCCAGCATACACTGCAAATGTTTGAATGATGTATACAATTTGCACAAGAACAATAAAATAATGTGCATATTATTGGTTAAAACAGATTGTGTTTGACTTATTGACTTATTTCCAATGGGTCCACATACTGTACTTTTTCTTGCCCCTGAAGGTAGAAATTCACATGTCTAGAGATAAACAGCATAATAAACAGCAGTCACACAATTCAAAACTCAAAAGGGATAATATTTTCCTTCTCTGTTGCAATGAATAGTACATCTGTATAATTTGTAACATTTTCATCATGTATGCGCGTGCACATAGCCTATTGTATCCCATTTTCAATCAGAGATTTTTATAAAAAAAATGAATTCCCATTGAGAAAATAAAAAAATCAAGGATGCCCATAAAGAGAGCTCCTCTTACAGCTATTTTAAAACCTAGTTGATAAGCTCAAGCCTGATTTGGCCCTTGCTTGTTTGGCAATACATGCTGCAGGGTAATTAATAGTATAAAAAAAATTGATTGATTACATTATTCATTTTTTTAATTTACAAGATCTTTCCAGTTAAAATTATTTAAGCAGGAAACACCAAGAATTGTTACTTATTATGGTGCTACTGACAACATGTAAATAAGCAGGCTAAAAAGAAACTCAATTTTATAACTTGTGTAAAAGAAACAAAGGACAATGATAAAGAGTTGGGGTTTCTACCCAGTAACCCTGCGTAATTAGAGCATAGACAACTTGAAAAAAACAAGCAAGTTATTGCAGAGATGTCTTAGTTCAGGACAGAACTGGCAAAGTTGGTGGAGCTTCTGGTTTTCAGTCCTCCAGGTGGGTCCAGGTGGACAGGCACCAGAAGTGATGTCAGAGATGTTCTAGCCATCAATCATTCAGTCAACAGAGTGAGGAAGAGAGAAAGGCATTAAGAAACAGCACCAACCCCTGGTGTGGTGGGAGAATTGCAGTCAGTAGGGACCTTCAGCGTATGACACCTGTTTACTCAGCTCAAAGTCATGGTGGGCTATCTCCGATCCACGGCATAGGATGCAATGCAGGATCCATGGACAGGGTGCCCTCATAGGTCATACTCACACACACACACACACCCACTAAGCCATTTCAGGGTTAACAATTTAACCCAACACGCATGTCTTTCAGATGTGAGAAGAAAACTGGAGAACTAAAAATGAACCTACTTACAAGCAAATATATGGTTGATTCTTTTTAACAAATAGAAAAAGAATTACAAATGTGCAATACAACCCCATTCATTTCTCAAGAAGTCGGGACAGATAGAAAGTTGCAATTGTAACACGGTACAAATTGAAACAAAAGACAGGGAGTTCGGTAGAAAGCCCCATTTAATCTTAATTTTTGAGGGAAAAAAGAAAGCAGAATAGTGCTAGAATAAAGCACTGTGGTTTTTACAAAAAAGAAAAGCACTTTAAAGGTTCAAAACTCTAGGTTTGTCCAAAGCTGATCCCTGAATGATCTTCCAATGGGACTGTTGATTATATACCACCCTGACTGGAAGGAAAGGATGTCAGTTGTCCTGCGCATTTTCTCCTTCTTTACTATAAGGAGACAGGCGGAATAAAAGTTAGCAGTAGTATCACACTTAATTTGTTTCCTGCATTTGTCCATCATAGACCCGTAAAATGCTTCCTATGCCCAAGTGTTTGAGAATATTTACAGAAAATCATTGTCAGTCAACCATGATAGTATGAGATCGAGAGTTAGGTTATTCTGGTCACCTTTATCTAGAAATTGATATCCAGGTTATCAGAATAACTTAACTCTGGGCAATGGTTTAATTTTACTTTGTTAATTTTTCCCAATTTCTCTCTTTTGGCTATTTGTACTTAATTTAACTGTTGCTAAAAATTATTGAGAATTATTTTTATTCTGTATTTGGTTTTTATTATTGCAAACATTTAATCTAGCTGTGAGTTTTGCACATTTTCTTTGCAGTTGCACCAAGTTTGACTGAGGAAAGGTACATAAAGTATGAGCTCTTGTCTGCCTTCTTAAATCACCTGTTAAATTTCTTTATTTTAAAGGAGACTATCATTCTAATGAATGAATAATATGATATATATCGCTTTAAATAAGTACTTTAGTTATAACTTGTCCTTCCTTTCTTTTCTTTTGTCCTGTGCATGCAGCAGGTATGAGTGACAAGAGGCTGACTGTTTTTAATTGGTTTTATTGCTGTCATGTTATTCAGGTAGGCTTTTGTGCTGTTAAAATAGACATCTTATTATGTTTGATACAACAGTGTTTTTGTTTATTGTGATTTATATGTGATATTAATGTATATAGCGTTTTAATCCATTTCAGCTTGATAAATTAACAAATTAATGAGTCAACTGAGGAGAGCTGTTATGAGTAACGAGAAGCTGACTCCTTTTAAGTATATTTTTTTGTTGCCATCTTATTCGGGCATATTGGCTACCTCATGGAATAAAAAGAGATTTCAAATAGCAACTCTGTAATCTCTTTAGGTTTATTTAATATTGTGAATTATTGTTTGTGTTGTTAAGATGTCATTGCTCTGCCATTTTGTATAAGTGATGCAATATTGTCTACAGCAATGACACTGTTGCTGGTTACGTGGACATGGTGGATGTGACGTGTGACATCACCACATTGCCACCATAGGATAGCAATGCATTCAGAAAGGCAAACGTTAGAAGTGATGTCTCTGAAAACACTAGTGGTTAATCAAAGAATTATAGAATATATAATTCTATTTGGCCATGACTATGTGACTGTTTTTGACTACAACAAACAAAGTCAGGAAAAGAGTCAAAGCACCAGCTGCTTATCCATTGTGGCTGGGTGCAAGAATGACAGGTCTCCAGACAGCAAAAGGAAAGTCTGGCGCACCAGCCGGGTCATCCCTTTTATTGAGACAACAAGGAAAAATAAAACAAAAGAAGTAACACTCTTTGGCAGGTGTTCTGTATGCGGGAATTCAATAAACAAGAGAAGCAGATTGGATTCACTTCTAGCAGAACTCTATCTGGTGGTTTGATGTAGCCAGTAGCGACTTCTCTTTCCAGGATGCCTGGGGGCTATATGGATTGCAATGGATGTGGTCAAATGCCTTTACCTAGAGGCCTCTCACCACTGTAAAATGGGAAATAAAGAGATAACAAGTTTAGTGGCAGTGCCCCCTTTTGGCAGGTTACTATATACCTCAATTGAGCCTGTGAGGTGGTCCTCAGGTGCCCATGTGTGACAACTATTATATTGTAAAGGTTAAGCTTATGCAGGAAGGTCCATATAATGAAATGCTTCCATAATTGCATAAGGAAGGTTTTGTGCCTTCAGGGCAGGAAGAGGGGGGGTCTGACAGACAGAACTGGAAGTGACCCCATGAGCTTCTGGTCTTTTGAAAAAAAATGACAAGATGTGAATATACAGTAAGTGCCCCCTCTCGAATCAAGGTGGAATTATTGACTCTACCCAAGCCTTTTAAATGCCTCTTACTCACATGTGCATGACACTTGAAAGCATTGTTTACATCTTTATTTTGGCTATTTAGTGATTCCTGACTGCTTTATTTGACCTTTTCTAGTTTTTTGACGATTCTTTTATTGCTCAATCCTATAATAAATCAGTCCAACTTGACTCATTATGTGGGAGGGACACCAGAGTACATATGAACTTGGGAACATGGAGAGAAAATACAAACTCTACACAGACATTACTTGGTGATATTTCATTCCATTCTCCCAGTGCTTTATGGCTGTGGCATTAATAATTGTGCCAACATATTGCCCTATAACAATCCAGAGCATTGTAAACTGAACTAATACATCTCACAAAAAATGTGAATGTGAAGCATGTCATAGCATAACACTGACATTTTTGGACAAAAATCTTGGAAATCAAATCAGATTTCAGTTATTAAGGAACAAGAAAAGAAATTAAGGAAAGAATGATGGCTTTTGAAAATACTGGCCATAGTATTCTTTCACACAGGAAACACCTATCCAAAATAATGTTTGCTGCAATATTCTGCACTGTAAACCTGTACTGCGCTGTAATGCTGACACCATTTCTGATTGTACTTCACGTGAGGGCTGAAGCCTATCATGACCGCACCAGACGCTTGCTGGCTCTCAACCTTTGGCATCATATATTTAGTTTATATAAATTCAGCAAGTGAATATATTTGTTTTAACCTATACTTTCTCATTACCGTTAAACAAACCTGGATCTGCTTTTTCTTTCACCTTTTTAATTCAAAGTTCTGCAGCACTGCAGGGGGAGATGGAATGCTGATTAATTGCAGGCTGAACATATTGGTGGTTATTAGCAAGTGCTTTACCTCTTATTTATTATTAATTCTCAACTACAGTAATATCCATTTTCACTAGTAGATGATGTTACAAAGAGCAGATGTCTAATGCTTCACCCCAGGAATGTTTTCATCATAATCTAAAAAAAACTTTAATGGACATCATTCTGCAATGAGAATTTGGCCACAGCTGCTAGAAGGTATATTTCATTTGTTTATAGTGTCATGATTAGGGGTTGTAGATTCAATTTATGCTTATATTGTGCATTTATACCTCTGTTTTTGACCTTGTTGTTATGTATTTAACATTGTTTTAGTGACATTCCTGTACCAGAATTTCGTGTTTTGATTTTGATCTCTGGTTCCAAAATGTCAGACTTTTTCAGATTGTTAGAGCCATATTATTGTTAATATCGACGAGTGGAATTTTCAAAAGTAATATGCCCATATGTCTGAAGCAGAAGTTTTTAATTGACGTGTTCTACCAGTTATGACATTTGAAAGTGAAACAGTGAATCTAAATACAAAGAATACACACAAACTTAGAGTTAAGCAATGAGCAATGGAGAGATGCATGCCTGGAATTACTAGCATAAATAGAAAGAGAAATTATTGAGTTAGGTCAAAAATCAATGCAGAGGCTGTCTTTGCCGCCATTAATAGAGTAGAAAATGTATGCATTGAGATGCGCAAAAACGTAGCTCACTGATTTGTACAATTTTTTAGTTACTTCTTTTTTTTATCACATTCTTGCTCTTTAAAAAGAAACCTAAAAGACAATGGGAGGATCACGATTGTCCATTACTACGCATCACCCTCACAATTGGAATAAGATTCAAACCAGTGGGTTACAGTTTCTATCTGGATGTATATGCTGTCTGTGTGCTTCCTTGTTCATGTGAATTTGTCTTGATTGGATACACCTTCATCTGGGGCACCATGCTTAACGCCATGCGTAGAATTCAAACTATAACATGGCGTGCAGACAAAAGTGGAAATGTGCTGACACACAAAAAAATCCAGATGCATAAATCTGTGCGTTCGCCCACTTCCATGTTCTTCTGGTACATAAATCCTGGTCAGTGTGCAAAGAAATGCACGTGCACGTACCTGCTGTCCCACTCCGTCTCCTCTCAGAATTACGCCTCTTTGAATATGCAAATCAGTATAAATAGCCCTTAAGCTCAGCGTTCTGTGAAAAGGCAATGGCAAAAGCACAGGGGGAATAGAAGAAGTTCAGCGAATACCAAGTGGAGGCAAAGAAAAATGCACTATTTGTTGGTTTAAGCAGTGGTATAAACAAGAAAAGGAAGTTGATCGAGTGACATAGAGTGTCAGAGAAACTCGAAAGCTCAAGTTCACAAAGTCACACAGTGCCCAAAATAAAAAAGAAGTTTTCAGATATCAAAGTCGCCGTGAAAAGGAGAGTCGTAGCCCGCCGTCTGAGTTTCTTATGACAGCTTATTAGGGTACAGAGAAAAAAAAAATAGGCACACAGTGGGGAAAAAAGCATGAAATGTCAACTTTAATCTCAAAATTTCACTTTAATCACGTAGTTTATTTTGTTGTTAAAGTAGAACATCATAAACTTCATCTTAAAATTGTTTAATTTACTAGTTTCTCAAATCTTCTAGTAACTAAAGTAGCATGTTAAATGCTTTGTTTTGTATTTGATCTTCTATGTGCTCTATGTGTGTGAATCACTACATGCTTCCAGGCTTTCTCTTCCTCCGACCGGGCACAGAATCCATTACATTCGTGATATTACAGCTCTCTGAATAATTAAAATACTGAGATCTATACTTGATATCATTTTCATGATGATAGGAGTTAAAGCATGTTATTAAACATGGGAAAAGGGTGGCGCAGTGATTGTTCATGCCTCACACAAGATGCTTGCTGCACTGTGTGCTACCTTCGATGAAATAATTTATTGCAGCAGAAATGTCTCCAAATACCCAATCGCCACACAATCAGCTCTGTAATAGCCGTTAAGACATCTATAAGCTTAGAACGTCGATTCTTCAAAACCTTTAAGGAACATTGAAATATCTTTTTACATGTAAAATTATTCTATCCATTCAGTGTTGCGCCACTCCCAGAAAGAATACAACGTGAGGAAAGAACGATCCGTGAACGGCAGCTTATTTATTAACAATATACAGTAGTTTATTTAAATTAAGTTAAAGTTTTATTTTGAGAGGAGTTCAATTGACATCATGGCTGAGGCAGCGTGTCTGTGATGCTGTATACTGATAATTCTCTTTCAGATCAGCTGCTGTACAGCTGTGATTCCCCACTCAGATACAGTGATATAAATACTCCGAGTGGTGCAATGAGAATAATATGAAAAAAGATTATCCGATGTGGCATCCCCTAAAGGGAGCACCTGAAAGAAGAAGAAGAGGAAGGTGCAGTTAGAGTAACAACGCTAAAGCAGCTATTATATTTAGAATAGTTTGACCATTCTGTGTACCATTATATTGTTACAGGTTAATTACAATAAGATGAATTAAACTAATAAACAATATGCAGTTAATTTCAGTGTATTTATAAAGCTGCATCAGGAATATAGATCTAAAAAAGAAATGAAAACCACACTGGAACAGTAGCACTGCTTTGACGCTGGGTGCCGCTAGTCTGCAAAACCAAGTGCAGAACTTGTGTACAATAGAATATGAGCTACTGTGAAAATGTGCGTGGCTTTCCACCAAGTTTAGGTTTTATACATTGCGATTTGAACATGGAAACGTTCTTCTACCACATTTTTGTGTGTACACACCCTTTATACATTAGGCCCCTGTAGAGCACTACCAGTCACGGCAAGTCTTCACGCCCACAACTGGAACCTGGTAGAACAAAACCTGACATTGCTTTCAGAGTGAATTCTTTTCCTCATTCATCATCGCCTGCTTCTGCTTTACTGGACAGTGTTGGACATTGTTGTTAGTGTTTATTGTTTGCTGTGTAGTATTGTAATTTATTATTGCCATTGGGGTTCCGGGGAGGGCCTTTGCATATGCATCTTTTGTAATATTGAGTGTTCTTTTTTCATTATTTGATGAATGTATTCATTATTATATGTCGGTTTATTGTGCTTGTCAGTATCTCAGTGTGTAAGTGTGTGCATGCCGGGTCAAGGATGGGTATGTTCCTGGGGTCCCCACTATAAACTAAACAAATCACCATCCTCAGATGGTGTGAATCTTAGCATCCTCGCAAGTGCAAAAACTACTATTCAAAAATAGCAGTAATAAGAGAAAGCAATTGTGTTAGTAGACTACAGTAAAACATGGCTTATATCAGCGCTTTACAATAACGTAGTTAAAATGTAGTCCAAATAAGCTTGTAGTGGCTCAGTAGCTTTCACAGACAGCAGATTCCAATTCAAGTGATGTAAAATTGGCTTTAATTGATGTCATGATGCAATGTTAGTTTCTAGTAGCGGAAGGTCTGTGACTAATTACAGCTCAAATTTCTTAAACGTAACATTTTATTTGAAAGACATCCCCAAAGAATTCAAATTTGTTTAATTCTCAAGGTAAACCTGTTATCTACTTTTGACCATAAGGGCTGGAGTTTTGCCAGTATATTATGGTGTTAATAGAAATCTCTATGTATTTAAAGCAGTAAAACATCAATCCATCCAGCATCCGGGCCCTGCCCTTTCTAGATGTAATGATGTCTAGCATCCACAAGAGGGTGGGAATGTCCGATGAACAAAGGTAAGTGGCTGCCGTTAGCTAGAAAACCATACAGTGTATGTTTATGCATCAGATCCTCCAGTGTCCACAGCAGAACTGGAATATCAGATGAAGAAAGGCAACAAAAAGCACAAAGAAAGAGTGACTTACAGTATATCCAGTGAACTGAGATTCATAAATGCTCAACGCACTCAAAAACATATGGACTTACAATTGTAACACTGCTATTCTAGTGCTGAATAATTATAATGTGCACATAATGCAACTCTCAGATTGTTTTTATTGTAACATACAAGTGTATATTTGAACACTCTTCACTCACAGAGTTAAGCTTATTTGTAGATATGTGATGTTTGCTATTTTTTACTTTTATGTTTAACATACCTCAAGCAATAGGAGAAATGAGCTGGTGTACATGTGGCTGCCTCGGTTTTTGACTAACTTGTATTAAGAACCTGTTTTGCTGTCTAGCCTGGATGCTGTACATTTCATATTATTTCATTTTTTACTTTTCAAATTGAAGTGACCTCTCTCAAGGTAAAATTGAAACAGTTAGCTAATCCTTAATTAAAGTCACAGAGAATGCTTCTCTAAATTAGAAAAGATGAGTTTGCAAATTCGCCAATGCTTTTCTAAGGGTGATTTTAAAATTTGAAAAACGGGCACAGCATGTTCCATTCAAGATATCTCTGTGAAAACTGAACTTTCTTGACAAATTTCCTTGAAGAATAAGCGATAAATTTTAACAAAATTAGTCCACTGTGAACTGAGTTGTTTCATATGGACGGACAGACAAACATGGCATTCACAGTAAGTGCTTTTTGCCTTACATGCAAATGCACTTACAAAAACAAATTTGGATTGAAAGGGCATGTAACTGGAAGAAATTATGGTAAATGCACTAGAGAAGTTTCAAATTGGATTGCTAGAGATAAGAAGAGACTAATGAGAACAGCCAAATTTGAAATGGATGGATAAGGAATTTTGCTAAAACAACCAGGAGGCAGAAGACCAGAATTGTTCCATATGAGGAAAGCTGGTAGAGTCCTTAGTCCAACAGTGGACATCTGAATGCTCCAGATGTTGAAGATAATGATGGTTGTATGGGAAAGATGATGAAAAACTGGCTGAAACAAAGTCTCAATCTTTTGGTGGATGGTAAGAAGGCCAGAGGTAGGCTAAAGAAATACTCAATTGATGAGATGAGAAATGATATGAAGAAAACACAACTTACTTTTTCACATTTAGTCGAAGGAGGAGAGGAATTTGGGGTAAAATGGTTAGCCCACATTATCCAGGAAACTATCTTTAAAACTGAAGTGATGCAGATGATCTCCAATTGCACAATTATTCACATATCCAGGCCCATTGATGCATACATTCTGGTTTTTCATCCATCTACTCATCCAGTGAATAGACTGCTAGATGATTTTTGTAAAACCATCCCTTGTTAAACATTCTCAAAATCAGGGACTCTCCCTCCTCACTACCAGTCCTAGACAACTATTCCTACTTTTCCAAATCTGTAGTTCCATTTAATGAAACATTGCTTTGAAGCATCTCTTATCTTTTCCACACCTGCATCCCTTACTCAGATTTTTCAGGCAGATCCACCCCTGTTTCATTGTTTGTCTGGCTCTTCACCTCATGTTCTGTCAGGAGGCTAACTGAAAACAAAGCACTAAGGCTGTCTGGAATGCATCCTAACCCTAACCCCTTAACTACGTTATCTCTATGATACTTGGACCAGTTAAAATTTTGTTTTCATTTTCTTTATTATACAGTTTTATCCTACAGTTTCTTCTTTGCCACTTAAATTTCTTCACGTGGCTTCTTGCTTATTGTTGCTTCATTTGACAGAGGTGAGATTGCCATCATAAGCTGACAGTGTTTTTCATTTTTTTTCTTGTCATATATGGGTTCCTTCTAACTGTAGGATAAATCATATGCCTGACCTGTTTGCGCATGCCACATCTCAGAAGAACTTAATGTTGTACACCAGCTCTGTAAGCACGCAAGCACATATGGATTTATTCTATGGCGGGTGCAAATAGTGTGCCGCCTTCCTACCTCACATGTTTTACTCTTAGTTTTACAGTAACTTGCAATTTTGAATCCATTTATAAAATCTTTAACCTTTATAATAACTTTAACCTTCTTGTCATTCATCCTGCATACCATACAGGTCATTTAGTGATGTTTGCTCTTAGACTTCACGATTTGTGTTTATTCTATCAAACTTTAAGAACAGGCTGTGCTGTATTGGAATGGAGCTACAGTACTTACACTATCCTCAGTATAAAAATTTAATGCTCTTGCTCATTTCCAAGTTAAACCCAAATTTTGTTTGATTATTTGAAAGTCACCTCCACGTCTATCACATTCTCTGTCAGTATATATTGAATTCACCTTTTGTTCATACAATATTTGGTTTCAGCCATTTCTGTTTCTATTTTCTAATTTGCGTGTAGGTTGAAAAGGACTGGTTTTGCTAGGTTTAGGGTTTGGGTGAAACTAGAAATATGCCATTTAAGCCCACAACATAATTCATTACATTTCTGGGACCTTTCAAGCTGGACATTAACACATTGGAGTTCACACTGCAAGACAATTTCTATATATATGACAATTCTGAGGCCAACGTTGGTCAATTCAAAGTTTTTGTTTGAATTACTTTTCATTACTCACAAGATCTATTTCCAGTTTTCCTTGACTTCGGAATCAGATAGTGCTGCATACTATTATAGGATAAAATTGAAATGATAATGTTTCATACATACTTGCATTAATTGTTTGTCACATGTTGATGATTGCATTTAAGAATGTTATGTAATCTAGAAATATCATGAATATATATGTAATGCAATTTATTAAGAGATTTCAGAAATTAATAAGAATACAGTATTAGGATACTAAGACATTTTTAAGTTGATCTTTCAGACTTGACAATTGGATCTGTATTTTGATCCTATGTTGACTTTTGCTCTTAATTAAAGAAAGATTTGTATAGTGCCTCGTCTTGTTTGACTACATTTATTCTAGAAGTTAAAGTTCTCATTATCTCATGTGTATATAACATTAAGAGTAAACACTTGGAGGAGATATTGCAAAAAATATGCTATCTATCTATCTATCTATCTATCTATCTATCCTCAATGACAGTTATTTAATTGAGAACAACAAATGGTTAAGGAACATAAATAAACAGCCTCTGCCATGATTCTAAATCTGCCTGTATTAGATAAAGTACAGGAGCTCTGCCTGTGTATGTTGCGGGTCCTAGAGTGAATGCCACTTCTTGTGAGAGGTCGAAATTTATAAGATTTCTCCCGGTAGGGTGAAGCTATTGGGATAGGGTGGAAATTAAGCCGTTGTCTTGACTTTGCCCCTTAGAACTGCGGATGGAAAAGAAGAGGAAGTTAGTAACAGTGCTCCCCTCATCTCACTTAATTCAGAGGCGCCCTGAAGGTGACTCCTAGATAGATAGATACGTGTGTGTGTATATGTACTCTATGGATGGCATACGGGACCGTCTTCAAGGCTACCATCAGGTAGGAAACGGGATAATGGAGAAGGAAATCACATAGTTGGTGACTACTACACTGCAAAAATGATATCTAAGCAAGTGAAAAGTTTTCATATCAAGCCATTAGACCTTGTTTCCCTATTATAAGATTTATTGACTTATCAAGACATTTGTATGTGAGATTACTTAGCTTATTTAAAGGAATCTTATCAAGCTAACTTTGCTTAACCAATTAGTACAATGTTTTGCTAAATAAAACAGTTGTTTTGCTTTACTTGATAAGTCAATAAATCTTACAGTACAGGAAAACAAGATTTAATGGCTTGATATGGAATTTTTTCACTTGCTTAGATTTACTTTTTTTTTGTAGTTTTCCTTTCTCACACACAGAGAAGATGATGAATTCAAAGGGTAGCTCTGAAGTCACTTCCCCCACAGACCCAGAAGCCCTGCAACTTTTCCCCCATTAACTATATAAGAAACAAAAAAGCCAGAGGTTGGCATTAATTTCCAAATTTCCAAGCCAAAGACTGATGGTAAAGTAACATCTCTCAGAAGCATGTTTCTGAACCTTATTTTAGTTTCACTTTGTTTAATTTACTATTGGCAGTAAACAAGGTCAACATCTTAGATTCCAACCCTTTATCTTGTGTTTCTTGTCTTCATTACAATATATATATATATATATATATATATATATATATATATATATATATATATATATATATATATATATATATATATATAAAATGTACAGAGGAGTCTGTATATTTTGAGAAGGATATTAAGGATAGAGCTGCCAGGCAAGAGAAAAAGAGGAAGGCCTAAGAGAATGTTTATGGATGTGGTGAGAGAGGGCATGCAGGTGATGGGTGTAACAGAACAAGATGCAGGGGACAGAAAGATATGGAATAAGATGATCCGCTGTGGCAACCCTTAACGGGAGCAGCCGAAAGAAGAAGAGGAAGATATATATATTGTTTGCTAAAACCAGACACAAGAGTCATAAAAAGGTTTGGGGCAGCCACCCGTATATTGGTATCCTGGCTGCAAACTTGCAAAAATGTATAACAGAACTGATGTGCACAAAACTGAGTCCAAAACAGAACTGAGGGAATAGGAAAAAGGTCGAGGCTTCTAAAGGGGAAGACAGGAAGTGTGATCAAAGGGGTTGGGCTCATGCGGGTCTTCAGCCATAGGCTCGAGCTCGGACGTGACATCACAGGGGCCGGAGCCAGCAAGGTCTTCTTCCATAGGCTCGGACCTGGAAATTATGTCAAAAGGGCCAGGTGGAATCTCCCGTGCATAGTCTGCAAGAAAGGGAGAAAAAGAATCGGTGCACTCCGCCACATCCCAGTCTGATTCGTAATTGCCCTTACTCAAGCCCTTTAGCTGCCTCCCATGCGCATATGTGTGACAATATACACTGTATATATATATTTAATGATATATGTTTATAAAGCAAAATTTCCATTAGCTTGTTTTATTTTCTATACACAGCCTTGCTTTTTAAGTGAGAGGCACACACATGTCACTACCCCATGGTAGTGGAGGGAGTGACTCAGGGTCAGAAAGAGGGCCAAGAAATACTCTGGTGTAATGAAATAACATCCAAAGGTCATGTGAAAAGACAATTTTCCCTTAGGAATTAATGTAGGATGTCAAATTAAAAAAAAATCTAAATCAGTGTAGCGGTTAATAAACTTACCTTTCAAGCAGGTAATTCAGGCCTGATTCTCACTTATGCCATTTAAATTTTTGTTTAATCAAAGATTTCTTCTCTTTTAGTTTCATGGTCCGACTTCACACTAGGTGGGACAGTATTACCTCCAGAGTTATCCCATACAGTTTCAAATTGTAAGTGTAACCTGTCATTATTCCAACACCTTTGACACCTGTCCATGTTGCTCCTCTGTCATATTTGAAGCTAACCGCATCACAAGGTCAGAACTCCACAGCTCATTGAAATCTTATTACGAATTGGGATCACTGATTTTCCCACTTTACAGCAGATTTATGTCTGCATGTATTATAGGGCTGGGGTTTGGAACTCCCATCATGGTCTACAATGCTGCAGACCTCGAACAAGACACTTCACTCCTTTGTCTTCAGGATACAAGTTGGAATTGGAGATTAGATAGTTTGTTGTGGTTGTTTTCATATTCACATTTTCCTTCTCCTGTGATATTAAAGTTGAGTTGCCTACTATCACTTAGAAGTGCTGCGTTATGCACATGCCTGGGTGACTCAGCTACAGAAAGTTGTCATGCTAATGCCGTGTGGGGCAGAATATCCATCAGTGGTGCTGTCAGTGTAATTGTTTATGCAAACACACATAAATATTTTCATGACAATTAGAGGAAATGTCAAGAATGGTCTAACTTAGAATTCAGGCTAAATGTTGTTTTCATGCTGTGGCAGGCGGTACTCCGTAAATCTAAAATTGTAGCATTTTTGTTGTCAACCATTAAATCCATCCTTTATGATGTCAGAGGACAACTATAAAGCTGATTAGCTGAAGGAAAATAACAGTCTGACCAGGGCAGCTCAGGGGCAGAGTGAGTTGTTGTGATCTCAACAAGATGTGACAAAGGAGAATGCATATTTATAATGCAGATTCTGTCAAATGTCCCTTTCCATTTTAAATGGCTGCAGTGTGTATAAGTTGTACAAGCACAGATCTCTGCTGAAGCTGCTTCTCTCACTGGCTACTGTGTGCCACTTGCTCAGACGAGTGTAAAATGAAATTTACTGCAATGTTTTGAAATAATAACCCTGCAAAGCCAGGAAACACAGCTATCATTTATATTTGTAGGTCATGGTACCATAACCTTTTTGCAGTTTTTTATTGCATTTTTGCCTCAAATGGGCCACATGTTAGCTATTTTGTCAAATTAGTTGCCTTAAAAATAAAAACAAAGGGCAGATTTCCTTAAAATTCAATTTTGGAGAAATTTCCATTATGTTAACAATATACAGTTATAATATAGTATTTCAGTATAACAAATGCTTCTGGCAGTTCAACAGATGGGCTCTATCCCTGATACCTGAAGTAAGAAAATCTGAAAAGCTTAGTTAAACAGGAATTACTTTCTAATTGTAATGAATTATTATTATTAATAATAATTAAAATATCACTCATAATGGATACCTGCTTTTTCCTTGAAAGTCACTCTTTTAACGTATTGTATGTCTTATAGAAGCCATGCTGAATTTCAAACTGAAGTGTACATTGAATAGACGTGATAAAAGTACTGCTCTGCAAGGTGCCTCTGAACTTTTGCATTTAGGGGCTTCTAACAATAAGAAGCCCCAATATATTTTGTTTCAAGTATAGGCTGCTGATTTTTCTAATAATGTCTTGCTACTTTTCTGTGGAAATATGAAGCTGACATCAAAAAAGAATGAAAATGTTATGCAATCAGAGACATTCAAGAACATAATTTTTATTAATATTAATAAACTCAGTATCAGAGTACTAATGATAAAATAAGAATGATGAATGATGTAAAATTAGTGAAGTTACTTTAAATGAATCACACACAACCTACGCTCTATATGCTTGAAGCTTTGTGTGCTGTTTTACATGTAGAGTTGGTACTACAGACAGGGATGATGGCACCATTAAAACAAATTAAAAACCCAGCCGCACAGGTTAGCTACTGAACAGTCTGTTGTCACATTAATAAGCTTGGCCTAGGGTGCAAAATGACCAACACTTGGCACTGACTACAGTTATTGACAAACTTTTGCAAGAAGTGTTTGAGGGATAAAAATTCTGACAACAACTTTATTGACTGTAGGTGGTTGCAACTTAATAAAAAAAAAAGTGACAAAATTTTATGATTACCTGTATGTACAAGGCAGAGTGGTGGCTCTGAGGCTAAGAATCTGCACTGGCAATCGGAAGGTTGTCAGTTCAAATCCTGTAAACACCAAAAGTGACTCCACTCCATTGGGCCCTTGAGCAAGGCCCCTTAACCTGCAGTTGCTCTGTCCTGGGTATGATGTTAACCTGATGGATTCACCTGAATCGAGCTTGCAGGGAAAATATGGGGGTTCGTGGCAGGATTGGCACTGACAGCCGCCATAAAAAATCTCATATTGTTCAGTGTGGTGCTGAGGTTTCACCTGATGCACGGCAGCACTCGGATCCCAATATGGGTGGTTCGCTGTGTGGTGGGTGCAGCAACGTGCTGTAATCAGTGCATGATCCCAACCTCTCTATGTGTATCATTTTACTGCTGAGCAACAAGACCTAACCTATCTGTACAAAGAACATCAAAAAAGGTATTCTAAGGTGTTACCAAAATCCTTTTTTTTTTTACATGTATGTCCTGATAGGATCTTGTCTGTTGTTATAATTTCTACAAGGTTAGGAAATGTTGGAAATTAGAAATTCTTCAGCAGAATAAAGTCAAGTATATTAAACAAACATTGATATCGATCAATTATCACTTAAAGGTGGATATTATTTAAGCATTAATTTAATGCTACCAATTTGTTACGAGCAAAGGCAATGTCTAATAATGGAGGTCATTCTCTTTCTCACAGTTTCTGAACTATGCTTAAAGGACGAATCTGGGTTGACGTTGTATGATGTATCGTCTGACTTAACCGAGTATCTTGGGGCTTTAATCTGATTTGTTGAACCGGGTTATCATTTAGCCAAAGCCTTCCATAGTGGATGTTAATAAAAACCTCTAGGGCCTCATGCATAATGCCGTGCGTAGTATTTGCACTATAACATGACGTACAGTAAGCACAAAAGCTGAAATGTACTTACGCACAGAAAAATCCAGATGCAGGAATCTGTGCATACTCCAACTTCTGCGTTCTTCTGCTCCATAAATCTGGGTCAACGTGAAAAGTAACGTGCATGCGCCTGCTGTCCCGCCCCAACTCCTCCTAGAATTATGCCTCTTTGAATATGTAAATCAATAAAAAATGGCCCTTAAGCTCAACGTTCTATGAAAAGACAATGGGAAAAGCACGGGGGAAAATGTAAGAATTTCAGCGAAAACCAAGTGGAGGCAAAGGAAAAACATACTACTTGTTGAATTAAACAGTGGTATAATCAACAAAAGGAAGTTGATCGAGTGACATAGCGTGTCTGAGAAACTCGAAAGCTCAAGTTCACAAAGTCACACAGTGCCAAAATAAAAAAGAAGTCACATATCAAAGTCGCCATAAAAAGGCGAGTTGTAGCCCACCGTCTGAGCTTATTAGGGTACAGACCAAAAAAAATAGGCACACAGTGGGAAAAAAGCACGAAATGTCAACTTTAATCTCGAAATTTCCACTTTAATCACGTAGTTTATTTTGCCATTATTGTAGAACATCATAAACTTAATTTAACACTAGAATTACCAGAGCCTACGAAAAAACTCGTAATTCCGTCCCACCTTAAATAAACTTCTTAAATCCCTTCACACCTCTCTGCCAGCGTCCTTTGTCTTCTAAATGTGCTGATAAAGAGAAGCTCGGAGCAGCCGGCTATTCCATCCCCCACCAATTTAGAACGTGCGAACTTCTCTCAGCTCATGCCTTGATTGAGTATCTGGGAGTGAAGTGGAGTTTTAGAGTGGAAATAATAGATCGTTATTTGGAACACACGCATTTCATGTCTGTTCCGTTTCTACAGTAATCTGTGTCAACACATTGTTAAAACAGAAACGTTTTTTATATTCTAGTAGTAGATAACAAAATGTAGGCATAAACTATATAGTGTATGAAGCCTGAAGTCCAAATAACAAAGAAACATTTTCACAAGAATAACACAATTGCGCTTTTATTCAAAAATATAACTGCAGAAACAAAAAGCCGCCTAAACATGCGGCATTGACACCACTTTATTGTAACTGCCTCCGTGGTTCAATAGACTCAGCCCCCGCTTGGGAATCAAAAGGTCACGATGGATTGATTCTGAACGCGACTGAGAGAATGAAAAGTGAATAAAAAAAAAAAAAGCTGACCTTTACAAGGATCATAAATTGCACCGGCTGTTACAGACTGAAATCAAATGTATGCTTTTATTCTAAAACAGTAAGACTAAGAGCAGTTTACTTCTCAAAACGGAGGGGCGCAGGATCTCAGAATCAATCCATCGTGACCTTTTGATTCCCAAGCGGGTGCTGAGTCTATTGAACCACGGAGGCAGTTACAATAAAGTGCTGTCAATGTTGCATGTTTAGGCGGCTTTTTGTTTCTGCAGTTATATTTTTGAATAAAAGCGCAATTGTGTTATTCTTGTGAAAATGTTTCTTTGCTATTTGGACTTCAGGCTTCATACACTATATAGTTTATGCCTACATTTTGTCATCTACTACTAGAATATAAAAAACGTTTGTTTTAACAATGTGTTGACACAGATTACTGTAGAAATGGAACAGACATGAAATGCATGTGTTCCAAATAACGATCTATTATTTCCACTCTAAAACTCCACTTCACTCCCAGATACTCAATCAAGGCATGAGCTGGGAGAAGTTTGGCACGTTCTAAATTGGTGGGGGGATGGAATAGCTGGCTGCTCCAAGCTTCTCTTTATCAGCACATTTAGAAGACAAAGGACGCTGGAGAGGTGTGAAGGGATTTAAGAAGCAGTTTAAGGTGGGACGGAATTACGAGTTTTTTCGTAGGCTCTGGTAATTCTAGTGTTAATTTACTAGTTTCTCAAATCCCATCATAACTAAAGTGGATTGTTAAATGCTTTGTTTTGTATTTCATCTTCTATGTGGTCTGTGTGTGTGAATCACTACGTGCTTCCGTTCTTTCTCTTTCTCCGACAGGACACAGAATCCATTACATTTGTGATATTACAGCTCTCTGAATAATTAAAATACTGAGATGTATATGTGATATCATTTTCATGATGATTGGAATAAAAGCATGTTATTAAACATGGGAACACGATTGTTCATGTCTCACGCAAGATGCTGCTGCGCCATGCGCAACCTTCGATGAAATAATTTATTGTAGCAGTACTGTCTCTTTCAAACGTACTAACCTCCAATTCCTGCCCTTACTTTTCTTTCCCCAAATACCCAATCGCCACTCAATCAGCTCTGTAATAGATGTTAAGCCATCTATAAGCTTACAACGACGATTCTTCAAAACTTTTAAGGAACATTGAAATATCTTCATAGTACGTGTTTAATTATTCTATCCATCTATCTTTCCAGTGTCTCGCCAGCATTAGCAAATATACAGCACGCAAGGCAGAAACAATCCGTGAACTTGCTAGCGCAGCGGCACCATGTCCTCACATGTTTAATTATTAACAATACAGATTATTTAAATGAAGTTAAAATTATCTGTATAATATAATCAACATATTTTGCTGCATTTCATCTTAAAAATAATATCGTCATCATATGTAAATACGTGCTTTATAAAGTGGTGCAGGTTGTGCAATATTATAACTGTAGTGCAAGTTCACAGTGGGGTAATTGTACTTATAAGTACAAACAGTTCTACAAGGTGCAATTGATTGAGTGCATTTATAGTTCTTGGGATGAAACTGTTTCTGAACCGTGAGGTCTGTACAGGAAAGGCTTTGAAACGTTTTTCCGTGGCTGAGGCAGCGTGTGCTTGATGCTGTATACCAATAATTCTCTTCCTGATCAGCTGCTGCTGTGATTACCCACTCAGATACAGTGATATAAATGCTCAGAGTGGTGCAATTAGAGTAATATGGAAAAAGATGATCCAATGTGGCAACCTTTAAAGGGAGCAGCTGAAAGAAGAAAAAGAAGAAGAAGAACATGGTGCAGTGAGAGTAACAACGCTACCAGTTATGGTATTTGGAATACTATGGCTATTCCCTGGGCCATTATATTGTTACAGGTAATCTACAGATGCATTACACTAATAAACAATATGCGGTTAGTTTCAGTGTATTTATAAAGCCGCGTCAGAAATGTGTTTCTAAGAAATAAAGGGTAACCACACAGGAACAGTAGCACTGCTTTGACGCTGGGTGCCACCAGTCTGCAAAACCAAGCGGAGAACCTGCTTATGACAGAGTATGAGGTACCATGGAAAATGTGTGTGGCTTTACGCCAAGTGTAGGTTTTATACATCGCGATTTGAACGTGGAAACGTTCTTACGTAACATTTCTGTGCATACGCACCATTTATACATGAGGCCCCTGGGCTGTAAGACCCAAATCCCCACCCCTTAAATGAATTAATCTCTTACCTACATACACTTCAATTTTCTACTCCATTAATAACAACAAGTTATACATAGTCCCTTTATCGTCCTGTTTCTTTTTTGAGTTCTCTTTCTTCCTCTTTCCATACCTGTTGTTTTCTACCATCCTCACTTTATATTTTTTCTTTCTTGTTACCTTCACATTCATTCATGCATTCCTTCTCATTCATTCCTTTGTTTCCAACTAGTTAAACATCATACCATCTGTATTATTGTGGTATTTCCCTCCACTTGCCCTTTTACCTGTTTCCTAAAGGGTAAGGGTTCTCGTCAAGTTCGTTATCGGGTTGGTCTACTGTTGCACTTTAAGATGAACACACACACACATAGATAAACACACACACAGACCCTAACCACAACAGTGCTCCATGAATGACACACACACGCTGATTAACCCTTAGCACTTTAAACCACACAAGTGCTATAGGAATAACAGCCTGTCATTCAGCACTTCAAGAGACTTACTTATTTTCGGCACGAACAACAATACAATGTTTTAGTGATATCTCAGACCTAAATATTACTTTTGGTCTACAAGAATACATTTAAACGTACAAAGACTCAGCACTCTTGACTATAGGCCATTCATCAGCCAAGAATACCTTCTTTCTCGTATTTGTCCCTTCTGTTGAGTATAGCGCTCTTCACTCTCAGCCATATAAACCTTGCAGCACAGAAATAATGGCAAAAATCCGGCTGTCACCAGGTGCTCAAAGAAATCTAACTTATTACTTCAATCACTCTAGACGTTAAGACAAAGCATTGAAAGTTAAAAGCAGCATGGTATTTATTACAAGAATAATAATACCACAAGAACAAAGAATACTAGAAAATAGGTAGTGATAGGAAAGTCTGAATATATATAGTCTTTAGAAAAAGCTTATGAAAAAGTTACAGATGACAAGGATAAATGTCCCAGGGAGGCGTTTGATTTAGCAATCGATGTTCATGATGCCTTTCTGACGGCCAGGGCCGTCTTCGTCCGTTCCTCTTCTTCTTTCTTCTTCTCCCTTTGCTTCTCTTTTTTCTCCCTTTGCTTCTCTCCTTCTTTCCAAACCAAGGCATATTTATTATGAAATGTCAAGCCTTGGTTTCACAACGCATGCACCTGATTGGCTGGCTGTCCAAATGATTGATGAATTAATTCAATGTCCGTTTTCCCACACAACAAAACCTTTGATGTACTCGGAGGCATCAGTAGTTCTTCCTGTCCTAGGCTATAAAGCAAATTGTTGTTGCAGATGTCCATCCATCAATAGCCTGAGGTATCAGCTCAGCATCCTTTCCCAGGCTATAAAACCAAATTAGCACGAAGCTATGAACAAGTGTTATAAAAGTAAGGTGTAAGGGAAGAAACCCTGCTTTAATTTGTTAATTTCATCTGTTGTCTTGTCTTGAACAAAATATAATGGAAACCAAAATGTACAGATTTTATACACCATAACACCATCTTTTTTACTTCCAGTAAATTCCATTTTGTTCAGTCTGTTATTGTATATAGCGATTCACAGAGAGCTGCCATTTCTACATATAACAAATTCTTTCGACAGCCTGGACCACATCTTTGCCAGCTCATATTTTTCTGACAGTTCAGAGCTATTGCGGTGCTCCATTCAGTGAAGCTTCCATCCCTTACAGCTATGTGGACATCTTCACTCATTTGGGGTGGAAAGATATGCATTGATATGACAGCATGGGGCAGGCAAAATCAACTTTGTACAAGACAAATAACCAATGAGATTTTAACATTGTGGACTTTGCGTGGGTCAAAATGAGCATATTATGTAACTTCTCAGATAATGCATGTGGTGACAGTCTACTGGAGTGCAGCACATGCTGTACATTTGTGCCCCCTGTTTTTCTCTTTATATTGTATATGTGTCACAAATGATTAAAAGTGGCATTTATAAAAAGTCCCAGTAAGTGCCTACAGCTCACACTTTACGGCTCACACCTTTTGCGTTTTCCACGGCATTGCTAGGACACCATATGAGATTTGATCATTACTCAAAGTCTCCGCAACGGAGACAGAGTTTTGTAAAGTCCTCTCCTAGAAATCATGCAGTGTCTATAAGTGGGCTTGTGTCACTAGGCAGTCTGTGGATGTCTATACACCAGGCCATGATGCTTACTGCCATGATCCTTACTTTGCTTCATGGCTGGTTTTCTCTTGGTCTTATTTGTTTTCAGCCCTTGTTAAGTCATGGTCTTTTCGTTTCTGAAGTTTATCTCTTGTAAGAAACATTTTATTCTTTAATTCTATCCTTAATTTTATTCTTCAAAATGATCTGCTAACTGGCAAAAATTGGAAACCACTGCTTAAATTGCTTTCACCATAAAGGTTTAATGGCTAGCCCCTGCCTAATAGTATGCCAAAGATTTCTTTCTTTGTCTCCACAGTACAATGCCATTTATGATTAATTTGAGAAGCTCTGCTAATAATGGAGGTGTTCTAAGAAGTGAAGTAGCTGTTTGGTAGAGCCAGTGGTCCACCCTAAGGCCCATATCCAAGAGCATCCAACAAACAACTGCAGCTTAGCATTTGATGCCTCACATACCATCTCTAAATTCCAACGTTCACAGTCCAAGTCTCAGAAATGCTCCCGCCCAATTCATCCATTACCTAGTATTTTAAGATTCTGTTTCACATTAAAATAAACATCCAAAGGAGGGGAACTGATCTATGGAGAGTTAAAGAGCAAAGTAAAGCCTTAGATGGAGTTTGAACACTCAAATCAAAAATTCCATTGACTTCTGTTTTAACATTCACAATGGTGAAGAGTGCAAAGAGTGACCTGGCTTAGCTGTGTACAGGAAATCAATCGCTATTCTGAGAATGTCCTCACTGAAGTGCACTTAGTGGATGGATAGCACTGTAATCTTTTAATCCTGCTTCAAAACTAATGATGATGGCATATAAGTTAGTGATGTAGGATGTTTTATAAACTGCTTGATGATTTGGGATTTCATTTTTATGTAAGTATTTGACCTTATGATAGCCAGAACAGTGGTGCATTGGTTAAGGCCGCTGCTTCACAACACCAGAGTGCTGAATTCAAATTCCAGCTTGGACACTATTTGAATTTAGTTTGCACGTTTTCTGCATGATTTGTTTTTCCCCAGGTACTTCTGTTTCCTGTCACATCCTAAAAGTGGGTAGATTAAGTTAATTGGTAGCTGTAATGTGTTGGAGTAAGCCACAGATATAGTCCATATTTCTTGGGACAGCCACATCTATTACCTCCAATTTAAGTGTCCTGGCTTATTTTTCATTTTAAACATTAGAAATTTCTCAATGTGCATTTGCAGGTATTTTGCTTTGCATGGACTTTCACAAAGCTCTTTGCTTTGCACACTGATGCTCTTATTTAATCACCAATTACTTTAGTTCTATTCAATTCAGACACAATATCTGACCATTCAGATTTACTGTGACACCAATAACAAAACAAATGTTGACCAAATATCTAGTTTTCTCATGAAAAATTGCTTCACGTGGAAAATAGAGCTCTCAGAAGGAGTATGAACAGTGTAGCACCTCCATTTAATGCAGATCATTATAACAATAGAATAATTTCAACCAGCCTAACAAAGTTCACCAGTCCTATCCTTCCATTATTAAACAGTGCTCTTGAAAATTGTAGCACAGCTGTCATTGAAGCTGCCAGTTACATTTCTGACTGGTTTTAATTATTTTAGAGCTTGTAGATGAGATGCATCCATTTTTTTTTGCCGATGATATTGTTGGTCCCAATGTTTTGACTACAGTATGCTAATAATGCAGTGTACAATGTTGCTCAATAAGTTAATGCAACTTGTGAGAGTACGTTTTATGCTTTTTTAAAATTTGTATTTCTCTTCTATTGCAGAGGTGTTAAAAAAGCAGTGGCGTTGCTGGTTGGTTCCTTAGTGGGAAGAAGGACAGCATGAAATATAACAGGAAGATTTTGATGGAAAAGCTGTCTTCTCAAGTGCCTATTTTAAGAAAGAAAGTAAACCAAGCCTGTGTGTTTCTTTTTAGTCTGTCACCTTGCTGAAGGTAACACACCCAGTGTCTTACAGTAGGTGATGTAATTCAAGTGGCCGTGTATGAGCTCCATTGAGCTCTGCAGTGTTGTTGTATGTGTGAGGGATGTGATTGTGGCTGAAAGATACAGCTGTGTGTTCTTATAGCAGCATTACAGCAGAGAAATGTAAAAATATGAGAAAAATGTTGAATAAATTGGTTCCAGGGGGACCTGGTCACCCTACATGTAATTGACTAGGTACAAATCCATGGCTGTTCTGTACTGTCTGGATTGGCTATATCAGAATAATAAATGGTAATAAGTGCATTCTGGAAATGAATGAATGAATGAATAATTCTCAGACAGCGCAGAAGGTATTGTCAAAAGGCTGCACCGGGAGACGAAATTGATTTTTAACTTCTCTATGGAGTTTCCTCCTACAGCCCAAAGATATGAGGTCAGATTAATTTGCATCTCATTGCTGCTGTGATACGCTGCAGAAGCCAGTAACCCTGTGATGACAAAAGTGAATCTAATGTTGTTCTGTATCTTTAGAATGGTTTTTAATTTTTTATCTCAAATAAATTTATTAAAAAGTTGTTCATCTTTTAAAAATCACCCTGTAGGCCTTTACCTAGCACAATAATGAAACTCAGACATTTCATAGTGCTTCTTCTGTCAGTTTTCACTCAAGCTAATGAGAACAAAATACTTCAGACAGGAGTGTCTTGATGAAAATGTGTTGGTCAATTTCAAAATAAAAAAAAGTTTAACGTACAATGTGTCATCAAAAAATGAACCGACAACATGGACTGTTATCACTCTAGTAACTTTACAGAACATGATTGTAAGAACCATTTACTAGATTCATAAATGTTTTACTAAATGACAATGCATAATCTATGGGAGGTTCCTATAACCCCCATAAGTTGAATAGAATTAGTATATTCTAGCTATTTCTATCTGCTCTGACTAAGCATTATTCTCAGTTAGTGACCAGCCTTGCCATGTGTAAGGTGTAGAGGGCACATGGTTTTAAACCGTGCCCGTGCCTACTTGCCTAAGGGCCTTTTTGAGTGTGTGAAGTAACTCACTTATTTAAGTGCAGAGCCGTACGCTTAAGGCATACAGAAGAAGAAATTAAGAACTTTTAACTACAGAAATAACTACAGTTTCTCAAGAAAAACTAAGTTTAGAGAAGATACATTTTTCTTTTTTTTTTTTGCCATTTATTCTACGAGTGTAACTACTTTTTCCTTTATTCTTGTATGGATTATTTGCTTTTAACTTTCACTAAATAACAAACTTTTGGACTGAGAGATTTCTTTCGGCATGCGTTTTACCCGTGCTTGATCTCGCCTTATACTTTGGCGGCTACAGTGATGCTTGTCATATTATATCTAGAATATAACCTTACAACTCTTCACCTACTCTTCGGCCTTCCATCATGGATCCAACCTCCTATCAGTTATAGGACATGTCCAGTTCAAAGATCTAGTGCTGGTTTACTGAGTGTCTACTTGTGCCTCGAGAGTTTTTTCATACCGTATATAACAGCCTACAGTTTGCCAGCTCAGAGTGGCACCACCTCAGTTGCTTGATGATTCCTAGGCTTTATACGTCAGTAGTGAAGCACTCCATTATGATTATGATAAAGTAATCTGTCTCCAAATTGGAAAAAAAAAAAAAAAAATCTTTGGTTTGGATATCTGACACTCATGAAATTGACTGTTTGTTCTTGTGCTTGGCCATCTGTAGTATTTGGATGAAATTGCTTATTTCTTTGCATTTTATTTATTTATTAAAAATGTATTATTCCTGCATTTCTGTTATTGAAATCCTTATTTTTCTCTGCAATTTGGCTATGTTTGCGTATAGGGAGTGAAATGACTGGAAGGCCAAATGTTTTTTTGCTGCTTCAGTTTAGTTTATAAGTGCATACTATTTCAGCAGGAGTTAAATGGTTCACTCTGGTGTTACAGGCTTCAGCATGGCTTACAAATGTAGACATGATGTTTTTGGTTATATCTTTTCACTCAGAAATACATCCAGATAATGCACTGGTTTGTATTGATTTGAATAGGCCTCCCCATTCTGAAAAGGACAGATAAGACCATTATTGTGATTAGGAGTCAGGAACATGGTGACAGGTTGTGTGAGGCCTCCATAATGATCTTCACTGACTTGGTCACCCTGAATCTGCCAGCACTTCTACTGATGGACGCATGCTACAGCCTGAGCAGGCTCCAAAATGAGAAACTGATTGTGAAAGATCCAAAAGACAGCATTACCGGGGCTCCTTTATACCAACAGAAATACGTCTGCATAATGCCTCACTGGGACTAGGACAGCCAAGTCAGAAGTTTTCTTTCTTTTGAATTTTCTTACTTTATACTCATTGCAGTTTGTGTTCAGACCAAATTGTATGTGTATGTTTATTTATTTATTTACTTACTTCCTCTATTTATGTATTTATTTATTCAAAGAGCTTCTGTAAAAAGCCAGATTTTCCCCTGGAGACAAATAAAATTATATCTATCTATCTATCTATCTATCTATCTATCTATCTATCTATCTATCTATCTATCTATCTATCTATCTATCTATCTATGTTTCATAAAGTATACAAAAATGCCTAATAAGAGAGATTAACATCTGTAATTTTTATAAATTGAGTTTATTGACAAAAATAGGAGAATTAACAGAACTGCTCTAAATAGAAAAAAAGATAGAATAGGCAAGTTCCAAAACACTATACAAGAATCAAGACTACAAAAAAATAGTAATTCTAAAGAAAACTGCAATACTTCTTAATGAATTCAATAATTTGCTGCTAAGATCCTCTCATTGACTCAATATATATATATATATATATATATATATATATATATATATATATATATATATATATATATATATATATATACAGTATAGAGCCAGAGGGAAATCCCAGAAGCAGTAATGTTAGGGTGGCCCTGCCTCCTGGGGCTCTACTCACATAGTTGTGAACAAAGTTAACAAAAATTACATAGAAATTAAAGAAAAAAACAGCCAAAACATCAATAAACCATAAAATAAACATGAGACAGAGAATAAACTGTGGCTGAAACACAAGAACCACTTTTGGGCTAAGATTAGGTTCTGACACCATCAGTCACATTTACAAGCACAGGAGGATTTCCTCACTAATAAGATAAGAAAACAAGTGTCTAGCTAGTTTTGATGGAAATGAAAATACTTTGTAACCAATCAAAATCTTTGATAAACATGCCCTCACCTTCACGGAAAGAGAGCTAAAGACTTACAGTCCAATGGCAATGCAAAGCTCACTCATGGAGGACCTGAAGGATGTGTGCACACTGACGTTCAAAATAAGAGAGCCAGAACTGCCATGGGCTTCCTTCATTGGCTGATACTTGTACATGTCAACCTTTATTTAATTTTACCTGCTCAGTATCCGTTGATGTAATATCTTTTTTTATTTATGAACTGTTATATGTGTAAACCAAAGACTATGAAAGATATATTGTTCATTTAAGGGAAGGAGTAATCCTTGCACATAGCAATTTTGCATGCCAATATATGACTTTAACCTGCTTACTTGCAAACTACCTTTTGTTAGCACTTACCTGGAAGCTTAGTTTTTGTGTTTAGACACTTAAAAAATTTTCGGCTAGTAATAAATGAATAAATATATAGACAGTGGAAAGATCAACAGAAGATATAAAGAAAAAGTTCCTTTTCTAGTGATAAATGTATTTTAATGACATTGTCATTTCTGCAGTTTGATGGTTATGGCCCTTTAAACAGAAGGATAGATTTTTGCTCCTTCCCCTCCTCCATAAATGTTGCATGTGAATTTGTTTTAATTTGTTTATATATATGTATATATATAACAATGAGAATTATATTATCCCTCAAAAAGAATAAAAACAGCAAGAGGACTAACATCCAGTTTCTGGATACTCATTATCCATCACACAAGTTTCAAGTACAAAGCAAAATCAAACTCTGGATGGAATGCTGGGTGGAAGTCGATTATGGGTATCCTCACTATTTTACCATTGTAAAATCATTGTGAAAAACTACTTGAGCCCCAAACTGGAAATTTGTCAAAATCACCAAAACCCATAATGTTAACCAGGCTCTTAGTGGGAAAAACACACAAAATTCTGACTCTACAAAGTGTTTTGAAAGTAGCTAATGTTGTAAATGAAGCTTTTCACAATATCTAAAAAAATGGATTCTGTAGTCGGCATGCCTCTATCCTAAATACTGTTGTAGAGGTGACATCATACTATGTGACTTCGTCATGAAGTGGTAATGGGACTCTGCTAATTTTTACAACTGGAATGTAAAACAGCAGGGAAATTGGGCTGCTAAAACTATAAGGAGCCTGTTTTATAAAATGATTAAATTTTCTGTTTAATGTTGGACACTTGAAGCTACAAGAGCAGATCTGCAGTAACCCTTCTCCCAAAAACAGTTTGTTTTGACCGTCATATGAGGTTGCTGATATTGAGTATTGTTGTGTGTTAAGACTGCAAGCATGTGCTCTGAAAGATAATTGAATGTCATCAGGATAAAACACATGCTGCTAGCAAATATCTAACTCAATTTAGAGCAAATCCTTTTGGAAGCAGTGATGTCAGTGAGCCCAGACGCTATTCTGAGAAAGTGTGAGGGGTACAGAGGAATCCTCATTAATTCGAAAGACATGAGACAGGTGAAGAACACTTTACTAGTGTAGTATTGCTTAAAGAAATAAATAAAACTGATATTCCTAGTTTTTTGGATGCAAAAAATGACCAACATGGAAAGGGATGCTTGGAAATGCATTTGGATATTTCAGATGTTAGTTAGTTTGATCAAGCATAGTTCTGTTAAATATTTTATAATAGTGTTGTCTAGGTCATTTTACTTATCATTTTCAATTATAGATAAGTGATGCAGTGGTTAGTTCTGCTGAATACAGGATCCAGCATTGTGAGTTTGCATGCATCAACAACTCTCTGTCAATGTATTATTTGTACATTATCCACACATTTCTGTGATTCTTATGCTGGATTCTGCATACATTCCACATAAATACAGTATATTACATTTACTGGACACTCCGAATTGGCTTAATGAGGTGGGTGCGTGCATGAGTAGGCATAGACTGGTCTTGGCATAGACTGGTGTCCTATTGGGCTGGTTCCCGCTTTGCACCTGATGGTTCAGTGTTTCTGCTCCCCCAAGTAACCTTAATTGGGAGCAAGTAGATTTGAGAATGTTATAAATAGATTTTATGTAAAATTGTATATCTTACACAGCAGAAACCATAAAAATACCAATGATGAAGGACCTGTTTAAGTCAGTAATACACAAAGGATGGTAGCATTAGTACCCAACAGAAATTGATAGGTGTCAGGATCCAAGGAGGTATGCTTAAAGAGTGTTTGTCTTTAGAAGATAACCTACTTATTTTTCCTTCTCTTTTCTCACTATTGTCATTTGCTAGGATTTCCTTGATTTCCCTCTATTTTTGTTTAGTTCTGGACTAATTAGTCTGGTGGTTTTATATTTATTTTTATGAATGCTACAACATTATTGATATCAAAGGTGCCTGTTATTAGCTGCAGGCGACTTCCACTGCCACTATAAAAGATGGTGGCACACATTTTCTGGCATCTGAATTTTGGATCAGATTCTTAAAAGAAAACAATGAAGATTAATCTAGATAGATAAATTAGGAAACATGTGATATAGATTGTGATGATTTAGTTAATAATTTTGACAATTAATTTGTTTTATGTATTAGCTTCGTTATAATGTGATTCTGAACTTTTGTCTGCTCAACAACTTTCCCTCCAAAGGAATTGATGTTATCTATGCTGATTGAACCCTATACAGGTTGAAAACGAAGGACCATAACAAAAGTGCTGCTCTATCCTGACCCTGGGAGCCCACTGGAGTTTTGATGCTTCTTAACTTTTAGTCACTGAATACCTCAGTAAATGAGGGTAAGAGTTTATTTTAATCACAAATTAATGTTTATAATTGTTTTCATATACATAAAAAAATGAAAAAATCAGTCTATCAGAAATTATGGTGTCAGTTTGTGAAGGGGAGCACTCTTTCAAACAGTGAAATGTTAAACTTTATTGAAACAATTGGTGGATGTTATCAGATGAAAAATGAGAAAATAAGCACAGAAAGTATATTCTTAGAGGTACACCTCTTAAATATGAGTAGAAGTGAAGTGGGAATTGATTGAAAAATGTTTAATTCCTAATGGAGTAATGTTTTAATTAATAGAAGAAAGAGCCAAAAAAAATTACCTCTAACATACCTGATGACGATAAACATTTTATTACTTGTCTTTATCTTGAAGGAAATTTAAGAAAACTACAAACCATGAAGTCCAGTTTGATAGAAAATACAAAAGTTAAGCCATGAAGAAAGTTTGCAGCAGGCTTGTAGAAACAGATCTGCTACAGGACAATTGAAATGAACCTCGTTCCTAGGGTGATGCCAATGTTCATAGTTAATCTGAAGAAATATTAAGGCATTTCAGTTTTCTATTCATCCTTCTGTTCAATAATCCATATTGATTTTTTAACATACGTAATCCAGGACTATACACTGAAGGTGTTCTCACCACATACACACCTAAGGGGAATTTTTGTACATCTCTTAAAACATCCGAGATCAGATGCCTCATCTTGGATGAGTTAATGCTGGTGAAACTCATCCGGGATAAGTCGGTTTTTCAAATGCAGCAGTGTAGTAGATTAGTCTAGCTGGATCTAATCATCCGAGATGATTGCGTGTGCCCGCACTGATTGAAAAGCCCATATATATTGAGTCTAGAAAACATGATCAGCAAGTCTTTGATAGGCTGAAACAAAATGACGAAAGAACGGGCACATCTTTTCACACATGCGGAGCAGGACCTTTTACTCGAAGGATATGAAGAATTTCAAGATTTGATATGCACAAGGGGTAACACTGCAAAAGCAGCCCAAACCAGAAAAGACGGCTGGCAAAAAGTGGCCAACAAATTAAATTCGTGTGCATTGTACTTACTGAAAGCAGCGTTTCATTTCCTATGTGTCAGATTAATAATTACTATTTAATATGTCATAATTCTAGATCAAACGTAAGCACAAGGAGAACATGGGAACAGGTTAACGTGAAGTACAAGAATATACTTCAAATTGGTAAATATTGATATATAACTATTTAAAGAATTGTTGACATAAAGATTTATATATAATATAAAAAACATTAATTTTAAAGCTAATAAGAAGGCAGACAAACAAAAAACAGGTGGAGGTCCACGCGATTCTAGACCTAACCCCTGCAGAAGAGTTGGTTCTCCAGCAAAATGCCCATCGCCCTGTTTCTGAGGGCATTCCAGGGGGAAGCTCCTCCTCAGAACCAGTGGCAGGATGCAGTGGTCACTTCATTTCAGGTGAAGGATGGTCATTGCATATATTTGTCCTCAATGTGTGCCATATGTAGGTTCCATATAGCCCTCTTTTTTGTTGGGTCAGTTGCAGGGAATGTCATATCCCTGTGTCTGACCAACGAAATATTGACAAAGGTCAAATATTTGATGAAGACACTGTGTCTGATTATTCATCAGGAGGACAGGTACATTTTCCAAATAATGTTTGATCAAACTCCACTCTGATCAGTCCGATGTGCCCCAATCACATTTGGAAATCCTGAGTAATGAGAATGTTAGGCTGATTGTGAGATTCTTTATGGAACTGTGGGAGTTTTTGCCTGTGTATTACCTACCTGCAATGGCATGAAATGCCTCTTTAATTGTCTGCACACACAGGTCTCCAGGAAACACTATGAAAACCCGAAAGAAATATTTCAGAGCCAAACGGAGTTTACGAATTGCCTGGCAAACTGCACTTTTAGATAGATTTTCATCATCGCCAACATTATACAAAAAAGTGCCGCAAAAAAACTCAAAACAATGCATACTGTCTGTGTGGTTGTGAGAGCCCGACTTTGCCTAGTTTGACTTCAAATATAAGGTGCTAATAAATCTTTGAGGTACAATATCCCCCCTCCCCTCCGGCTAAAGCGGTATCTTTCGAAAAGAATTTCCTCCGGGAGCAATAAAGGATCTTGCCAATTGTGCAAAACCCTCGCTATATGAAATTCTCTTCTTAAAATTTGCTCTCCGATAGCAATTGGTTGCTCATTCATGAACGGCGAAGCTATGACTGAATGAATTCCATGCACGGACACTGATTAAGTGTGTGAGCTAATCCTTGTTTACATAGGATTTGGATGTGCTGCTATGACAACACATCCAGCAAGAGTTTCGAAAAGCCAACAGATCCAAGATCATGCGAAATAGTCAACAATTACATCCAGCTAAACGAGTAATCCACGTACGAAAAATACCCCCCTAAACTCACTCATATCAGACTAGCTTATAGTCCTCAAACAATCCAATGAGAATGGTGTTGGAAATTGGGAGAAAAATGGAGTATGTGGTGAAAATCTGCCAGAAAAGAGAGGAAGAATGTGCAAACTATGCACAGACAGAGATAGGGCTACGGTTAGCATTCCTCTACCTGGAGTTGCAGTGTTAACTACCATGACTCCCTGTTTATTACTTCATGTGTTGCAATGACACTACTTCCTGTTAAATTTAATTTCTGTTTCTTTCCAGGCCATATCCTTATTTAGCTGACTCCATCCCTAGTTGCATAGCAACAACTATTTGTGAAAAGCTTTCTGAATACAGTAAGAAGCCAGCATTATTTTACCTACCACTTCTTGATTGTGGAGAACCCCTTGAATCTTTCAGCCTTTTCTTTAATGTTGTGTTATTCCAGATTTTCTGGCGTGTTTCCCATTACACTTGATCCCACCCAGTTCTGCTCTGAATTTCTTTTATTGTTTCAGCTTGTCCATGTGATGCTCATCTGTACAAAACACAATGCCACAAACAGTCATCCCATTAAGTGAAGTCTTAACATCTACTAAAACTACCCAAGATTCAATTAACTGTGAAATGTGAGGGTTATAGTATAAATGTAGATCTCCAGACTCTGGCACTGAGCCATTCTTACTTTGGCCATGGCATCACATACCAACTACTATATGTCTTATTAATAAATGTCAGGACTTTAAAATACTGTACATTGTGTAATTTGTGTTAAAAAATATTGACATATCTGTCAACAGCTGTGCACCGAAGGCAAAAGTAGCCAGCATCTTCAGGAAGTTTCCTCCTTTCTCCTCTCACTCCACATTTTCCTTGAAGCTGGCACTAGTTGATGACGACAGCCAGTGAATAAATAAAGGTGATATGTTATTCAAGGATGGTCTAGAGCAGGAATTTGGAAGAAGTGGGGCAGAACTAAGGTGATTGGCTCAAAGACAGAGATACACTGCGAGTGAAGGGCAATAACAGATTGCAGGTGAGGTACATTTTGTTATTTAGATGGCATCTCCTGTAGCCCTGCTAGCAGAAGTAGTACAGATTATGGCATGGATTACAGTGAGGAAAGAAAAGGAGGTGAAGTAAGTTTGGTTGTTTTAGTAGTGTCTCCTGTGGTCTTGAAAGCAGGAGCAGGAGAGCTTGTGGAAGATACTGTAGGATATAAAAATACAGGATGGGAGGCAATTGAGGTTTACCAACTGTTTTCTGCTTCTTCCTGCTGTATGCTATAACATCTAATGCATTTCTTTGAGTAAAACCAAAAAAACCTGAAATAGCAAAGTGTAAAATTAGAATAATTGTTTTAAACACTGACTGCTTACATGGACTAAAAATATACACGCACACAAGATTATTTCAGTATTGAAAACATGCCCAGAATCTGGCCAGCACTAAGTAAATCCACATAGGTGAGCCAAAGCAAACTGTCTGATTGCAAGCTATTAGCAGAAATGTACTGTAATGACCAATCGAATACATTTTGTAAGCCAACAGTCTCTTTTGAAACTATTTTTTTACAGATTCAAACAGCTGGCTCTCCTTCAAATTGTCTGTCTCTGCCTTTATTTCTAGTATCATTGCCATTTATGTAAGCATTTTTTGTTATACCAGCATATTAACAATTAAGATGACACAATCTATTAAGTACTGAACACAATCCACACTGGATTGCACACTATACCCAAAACAAAAATTTGGGAAGAAATCATTAAATAATTAGGATGGTTAAGTGGTATTTTGCTGCAATTTCATTTGATTTCATTATTCTTGTGCATCACCTCAGTTCATATATTATACTGTTTTACAGTATTAATCTCGGTCCTGGGTGCCTTCTGAATAACACATTGGTATCTAGGAAAACACATTTTTGTGATTAAATTGATTTTAATTTTAATCACACATAACTAATAATAATCAATTCTTTTTTTTTTTTTTCAAAAAAATATCTAGAAAAGCATCCTATCCCATAGATGCCCATTGCAACCAAGCCTTAGAGGAACTATATGAAACAGAAAAAAAGTAAAGGGAATGTGATTATTTGTGAGTGCAACAGCCAACAACCAGATCTCAGGTACAAAAACAACTTAGGAAGATCAAGGTCCCATCATCACTGACCATCAAAATTCCAGCTACCCACATGACCACTTGTAGAGGATGGGGTGAAATAATCCATTCCCTAAAGCATAAGAATACCCTGACGACTATCAAAGAGTGAAAAGTAAATGATTTAAGAACTTCCCAATGG
The DNA here is from genome assembly GCF_016835505.1 of Polypterus senegalus. Lineage (NCBI taxonomy): Eukaryota > Metazoa > Chordata > Cladistia > Polypteriformes > Polypteridae > Polypterus > Polypterus senegalus. Next base: position 99,831,302 of record NC_053154.1, on the reverse strand, counting down.
AAGGACTATGCCTCCTTTGAGGTGACGGTACCTGCAAATCATATTCCTTAGTGGATATGACCGAGAGAAAACACAGAAAGGTCCAGGAGAAAGAAGATATGAGGTCAGAAATAAATTTCAACAGAGACGGAAAGAGAATTGATGAAAGTTTGAAAGAATGGACCAATAAAGAGTGACAGAAGAACGGTTCCAAAACAAGTAGAGTAAAGTTCTGAAAACATTTTGGAAGCAGTAGTGACAAAAAGGGCCAGGGGATAAATACACTGCAAAATGAAATGTAAGATATAATTGCTTTGTAATGAACAAAATTAAACTGAGTACACTATTTCCTGGTGTACAGAATGATATTCTTAAAATGGTATGCCAGGCTTGGGGATTAGAGATCGAGCTGCCATATTAAATTAAAAGGTGAGGGCTTATGGGATGTTTTGTGCAATACAGAAAATAGAGTGGTGGCTACCTTTTAATTTGTGGAGCAAGAACAAGGAAATAAAGCGGAGGGGAGAGGATAATGACACAACCCACGGGATAAAAGAACTAATCTTAGTTGAAGGAAAAGAAAGGGGTCGGGAGCCTTGGTATTAACTCTCAGGAATGACCATGGTGGAATGGAAATGTTTGGTGTAGTGGGTCCACAGCTCTCGTCAAAAAGGCCACTTTTTAAATAAATAATCGCCGCCCTCGCGATTGGCCGAAGTGGTTCCCGGGGTGATTCGTGACAGTCCTCGCTTAACTCCTCACAGGTGAGGAGTCGTCCGGATCCGTAATGGTTGCCGGGAGCCGCTGATTGCTACACCTGATCCACATCCCTGTAATAAATAGAAGTGTGAGGCGGCTGGGAGGAAGGACAGAGATAGAGAAAGAAACGGACGGAAGTTGAGAAGGAGAGAAGACAGGAAGCAGGGAAGAGAAATCCAGTGCATGAAGTAGAGAACACCTGCAGCTGAACAGTGAGCCTGAGTGTTTGTCCGGCACCCTAGCAGCAGGTGGTAGTGATCGCTCCCACTGAGCTTTAAGGAGGCGTGGAAGTGACCAGAAGGAGGATGGCTTGCCGCATAAGGCTGGGAAGGCAGCGGGAGTTGGGACTTGGGACAGGAAAGCCCAGCGTGAGCACCCTGGTTGCTGGGGAGCCCAAGTCATGTCTGGTGAAGCCCACCGGAGCCAGGGTTCGGCGAGGCAATCAAACCAGCAGGAGAAGGCAGAAGGTCAGCTGCAGGTAGGGTGGCTCCCCTGGTGCATAGCCTGGATGGGAGAAGCAGGGAAGTCACCAGTAGAAAGGCACCGGGATCTGTTTTTAAAAGGACGGCTTCCCGCCATTGTTTTAACCTCGTTTTTAAAGGATTTTTTTTCTATTGTGTTTTTAACTTCCACCTATCACCCGTTTTTATGGATTATTTATTTAAAGACTTTTGCAGCACTGCACTTTACATTGGACACTGTTGTGATTTTGTTTGTTGTTGCTGTTTTTAATAAAAGCACTTTGGACTTTTTGCACCATCCCCTTGCTTCATTGTTGTGCCTCACTGCCTAGCTCATCGGTGGTATTACCGACGATGTAGGGTTCAAGAGCTCCCAGAAGGAAGATAGGAGCATGGAGTGGAACCCGCATCGTCACAAAGTGAGATATCAGCTCTTATGAATAGATTCATTATGAGAAATAGGGATATGAACGTGCCAGCTGGGAATAGAGCCTAACCACATTTGTACTTTAAGCATAACAGCTGAAAGGATCAGAGATGGAAGGAATACACCTTTCTCTCAAATAAGTTAAAATGACAGTCAAAAAAAAGGGAAGCGAAAATGGAAGGTTAGTGGGAGTGTTAAGCCAGCAGGCTGGAGGGTATAGGCCCAATAAATTATTTCCAACTGTGACCAACATGGGGCACACAGCTCCCCAAGCAACCTGACACACCAGACACAAGTCCCAAGTCTCTGCAATGCACATTTATTTTTCCACTCCCCACTTGCTCAGCATGGTACAAAACACCAATAAATCACACAGTCCCCAACATAGAATAAAGCACACAGAAATATTCTTATCTTTGTCTTCTTCACCACTCCTCTCCACAAGCTTTGTCCTCCTTCCTCCCAACTCCAGCTCCTTGAGCAGTAGCAGTTGGCTCTTTTTATGCTGCACCTGGAAACACTTCAGGTGGCTCGTTTACAAGATCTGGAAGTACTCCTGGGTACGGTCGAAGTCCAACAAAGTATGTCTTTGCAGTTCCCCGTGGCGGCATTTCTGGAACCCAACCCATAAGGAGGTATTTCATCTTTCAGGGCACCGTGGATATCATCGAGAGGAATTACAGCACACAGCTGGTCTGTGCCAGGAACCTTTGACTAGGACGTTGGACATCTCTGGGTCCACAGTTGTTGAGACTGTTCCTCCAATTAGCTTTGGACCACCCAATCTCACTGAGATTAGGGAAGGCTGCAGGGATCTGTTGTATCTGGGGTGAATTTCTCCAGACTGGAGGTAAGTCTGTCCTCCTGGCATTGAAGCAATATTTCCTACATTTTCAGAGACAGCATCATCCCATCTGACTTGAAAACAGGACTTGACGTTCCTATCTGGAAGGGGAAGGGTGATTGCCTGGATTGCAGCAACTACAGGGGGAGAACACTGCCCTTGATGCCAAGTAAAGTCCTTGCTAGGGTGATCCTCAGTAGGATCCGTGATGACTTGCTCACCTATCAACGACCAGAGCAATCTGGTTTTACGCCTAGGAGGTCTACCATTGATCTCATCCTGGCATTGAGGGTTCTCATCGAGGGCAAACAAAAATATCAGCGTTTCTTTGCAACCTTTGTTGATTTTTGTAAAGTGTTCCACTCAGTTAATCGTGCTGCCCTGTGAGACATTCTGACTTTGCAGGATTCCCCTGGTGATGTTGCAGGTCAGCTCCATGCTCCCACGTCAGCTTTGGAAACCTCTTGAACCCAACATCATCGATAGTCATGACTGACATGAACTTGGCAGATGAGGGCAAACACACACAAAGCAAGGGGATAGTGAAAAAGTGCTCTAGTGGTTTTATTATAAACACCCATCAAAAACAAATCAGTGTCCAAATAAATAGTGCAGTGCTCAATATGTTCAATAAATACATAATCCAAAAACAAAAGGTGCTGGTGTAGGTACAAAACAGTTAAATAAATAATCCTTTAAAAATAAGGATGTTAAAAACCAGAGAAGGTCCATAAAAAAACTGAACCCCAATGCTTCCCTTTAAACCTGGCCGCTGACGCTGACAGTTACAGTCAACCTTCATATCGGGGCTCTGTTCCCTGCTGCCCTTCCTTCAGCATATGCAGGACAACCAGTCCATTACAGCCTTACATGCCTGTTCTGCCACTCAACTTCTGAAACCAATTTCGGTTATGGGTGATCCTGCACCTGTGCACTAAATGCAAAGCCGTCCACACCCGCATCACACATGGGAACTGCTCTCATCACGCTACCACGCCCCCTCCGAAAGACATGAGTGCAGTAATTATTTATTTTAAAATACAACAACCAGCCATGGACCTCAATTTACCACACCCCAGAAGTTGCTCGATATCATGGCTGGCCTGTACACTGGTACTGTGAGTGTCATGCTGATTGAAGGCAGAACCGCTGCATTTTTCCTAGTTGATTCTGGGGTTCGTCATGGGTGTGTTCTTGCATTGTGCAGGGTTGTGGAGTCCAGCAGCTCTGAAGCATCTGTTGATGAAGAAAAATTCACTGATCTTGACTTTGCTGACGATGCTGTGATCTTCATGGAGTCAATGGAAACTCTTATCAGGGTTCTCAAAAAACTGAGTGAGTTTGAGTCTCTGGGCTTGTGAGTGTCCTGGATAAAAACCAAGATAGAGGCATTTAATGAACCTTTGTGTATGTCTGCGGCCTCTGGTGACTTTTCCTATGAAAGCAGTAGATGAACTGGGAGAACATAAGGGGTCATGAGGTCACTGAAAAGGGATGTGTGGTGCTCCCGATATCTCTGCAAAAGGACAAACATCCAAGTCTTTAGAGTCCTGGTGCTTCCTCTCTTGCTATATGGTTGCGAGAAATGAATTATATCCAGTGATCTGAGACAAAGACTGGACCGCTTTGGTAATGTGTTTCTTTGGTGAATCCTTGGGTACTGCTTGTTTGACTTTGTGTTGAATGAGCAATTGCTCATGGAGTCCCGAATGAGGCACATTACCTGCATTGTGAGGGAGCGTCAGTTACAACACTATGGCGTGATTCCCTGAGGGTAATTTAGCTTGCAGGACCTGAGTGGCTGGACCAGACCAAGGGGATGCTCACATAACACCTGGCTGCAGCAGATAGAGGGTCATTTCTGGGGTGTGGGATTGGACCTGTGGGGTTGCCAATCAGGATCCCAAGCTGTTTCATTGTGTAGTTTGTGTGGCAACACGCTGTATCAGTGCATGCTCCCCCAACCTGACCTGACCTGGGAAAATAAGTAGGACGGTTGCAAAGAAGATGATGCACACCTGCAACCAACAGAAAGCTCTTTTTATGCATCTGATCTCAGTTAGACAATAGCAAAATCTGTCTTGTACAGTACTGAGTTTTGAGAAAGAGGCATTAATTATAAAATTAAGGCAAAAAATAAATGTATGGTGCCTGTTAGGATGCTGACAAATTTAGTTTGCTGGCATTACTGGCATCAGGCTCTGCTGAGAGTTTTATTAGTTTTGATTTAGTTCAACAATTGGTCATTTCTAAGATCCCACTAAAAATGAAGCTTTACAATTCTTCAGTATATGGAGGACCTATTAGAAGGGGTTTATCACATATACTTACCAAGTCATCAGAAACTCTTTCACTTTATAGAAGCAGTTTTAAATGGAAATGAAATTTCTTAATGTTGCAGTGTCAGAATAACAAGCCAAATATGACTATTTCCCATATATCATCGCAGCCAAATTCCTAAAAAAAGAAGAAGTTAAATACTGTTGCATTCTAAAACCAAGAAGAATATAACTGTAATATTTTTAGGTGTCAATCCAATCTCAGATAATCAGGAAGTGTGTGACGGGTAATCTTTATCCCCTTTATTTAGTAGCATAATGGGTTATGCCCTTGACTTGACCTGCATAGAACTGTGGCTAGCAACTGTACACAAATTAAGTCCAAAATGGCAGTTTCCAAAATTAAACAAAAAGGCACCACAATAAGATGTTAAATATTTTGAATAAATCTGAAAAATTCTCTTTAGTAAAAAATACATTTGAATTCTCCATTTTTCAAAAAGACAAAGAACACTAAATAAATGCTAAAGAAATCCATAATTTTGTTTTTGTTGATTTTACTTATAGAAGTTAACATTCCATACAATCAAGACTTACTTTAACAACAAAGACAGTAACATTACTTATAATCGAGTCTTTGTGCCAGAAAATACTGGTGGTCTCATTACTCAATGTTTCTTGGATGATCATTAATGTGTATCCTGTTAAACAGGTCTGCAGTGTGTGGAAGAAGCCACAATGATGCAGAAGAAGGAAAAAGTGAATCTTCCTCTTATCAATTGAGGATGTTCTTCAATACTGGCAAAAATACTGCCTGCCATCAGACTAACTGGAGTGCTCTAGACACACATTACTGAAAAACAGAAAGAATATCTATGTATATTTTATAGTAAATTAAGTCAATTTTGTCGTGTTGAGATGTGTTGTTTTTTCACCAACGACACCTGGTGTTGGTAAAATGGCATGAGACCCTTTGGTGCAGTGCTGCTCAAAGTGAATTAGAGATTCTGAACATCCATTCTTACTCTACTTCTGCCTGGTCCCACTTGCTTTTAGATAAATGGATCTGTGGTTTGTGGAAGCTGTATATAAATAGAGTGTTGGGCTCTGAAACCACAGTGGCTGTTGTGAGTGGATGCTGGACTTCTAGGGGCAAAGGGTACCATTTGGATAACACAGAGCACTACTATGCTTTATATCAAGGCAAAAGGAAAAAAATCACAGAATACTGATATTATCTTTTTGTTTGCATGAGAACGCCCAATGTCATATCACAGAGAAGCAGTAGGATTCCTCTTGGGAATTGTCTTCGGATTTAATAAAGTCTGCCACTCATCCTGCCACTGCCCCTCGTACAGAGGGTTCTGAATGATGATGATGTAAGATAACTCCTCTGAAGCCTTCTAGTAATTCAACTGCAGGTAAGACTCATTGACCTCTGTGTTGTGCCTCTCTGGAAATCACAGTCTAAGTCTATTTGTGAGGCTCCTTTAGTCTGACAATTTAAATTCGGATCAAATATCTATCTCTTTTGTATTCTACTCATAAACTCACATTGTCAATTGCATTATTCTCAGTCTTGCTCTTTACTGACCTGTGATTACTTGCAAATATACTCTTTGTTTGGGTATTATTTTATGCGTAGCATAACACAAGTCCATCTTCCTCAAGGTGGTACCACATCTTGGTTAATAGTAAGTCATATTAAAAAGGTGTTTTATTGAACCCAGACATGGGAAGGGATAAACAAAGGGAGAACACAAAGTAACAGGACAAATAAGACACATGGTAAAGTCTAAGTATGCCATGTGCCAAACCCGTTATTTGGAAAGGATGTAAAGATCCTCTTATTAAACTCCTAGCTGCATGACCTCCCTGGCAGTTCAGCTTTAATTTTTTTTCCAACTGATCTCCTAGCGCTACACTTACTTGACATGTGGCAGTAAACCGAATTTAAATCACATCCCAAGGTTACATTTTGGCAGACTCTGCAAAACTCCAAAGCAACCACATCATAGTAGCTTCTCCTGGCCCCAAGACAAACACAGCCTTTTTTCTTTTGGAGCTTATGACCTCCCAAATAAGATCTGAGAAATTGAACCCCCTTTCTTGATAGTGCCTTTAGAACAGGCATGCCAAACTGAAGGCCCATGAGCCAGATGTGGCCGTTCGACCTTTTTAAAGCAGCCAAGTTCATCAATATTGAAAACTTGTTACATATAGCCTGTAGTTTTCACAAAGCCCTCTTTAATTTGCATTTGACAGATAGATTACATATCCATATATAATATAGATTTACACATAAAATATAAAGTGTGTCCAATGTCTGCTACAGTTTATTTGCACAACACAGTGTACCATAGCTATTAGCGTGTAGTTAGAATGGAAACTAACCCAGGAAGAAAAAGTGAAAAGAAGGTGACATACCACACTGCCATGCAGAACCTTGGTGTTTTACCATGATGCCAAAGATGGGGCAGTGTCATGAAGGAGATAGAAGCTCAGCTTCAATTGCTGTTGCTGCCACTCTGCACACTTTTTAAAGATGCACAGGTATAAATGCTGCCCAACCCATACTAACAAGTGAAAAAGGAAAAGATGTCTGCATCCAATATCTTCAGAAAAATGAAAAGGTCTGGGTAAAACAAAATAAAACTGGCAGGTATCTCAATGAGGTCATGGAAGTCATGGATGGTTGAGGCGTCCACTTTGCTCAACCAAACTGACTTTCAGGTTTTTGTGGACCTTCAGCTCTGTCTTCTGATGATGAATGCAACAGTTGTCTGCAGACTCTGCACAGGCAGAGAAAAGAGTTGAACAAGACATGCTGAGCTGAATAGCAAGCGCACATCAAGAGCGTTAGGAATGTGTAGACAGTAAGCAGCTCGCCAAATGCAGATGATGTTTCTTTTTGTTTGTCAGCCTGGAAAGTTGCCACACGCCCCTTGTAATTTAATTTTTTTTTTTAAACCCATATTTTAAATGAATCTCTCAATTCCTTACAGAATTAATGTCATTTTTCCCCCACTTTATTAAATCTGCTATAAGCTTGCAGGCCGCCTATGCAGCTGTCAGTGGAGGGCTTGGAAGTCCACAGATGTCATGACTGTGCGTGCACAGCAGTGGCTTTCATTTTTATAGTTGTGCAGTAGTAAGGCCAGACATTTTAGAGCGATAATATGTTTGTTTGTTTACTTTATAGTAGGCATCCTTAAGAGTGTTGTCTTTTACAAGTACTTTTAATAATAACTTATTGAAGCTTTTATTCTGTACATGATTTCTGATTTTGTAAATATTTTTGCCACATTTAAAAAAAACAATATTTTATAAATCATAAGGGAATCAAAATTAAAAGCCACAGATTTTTCTGTACAGATGTATGGGAAATGAAGAGTGGAGACCAAGTAAGATGGGCTATTTAATGCTCAGTGTGTGAGTTCCTTAGATTTTTAAAGGTTGGTAACATGCAGTGCAGCCTAACATTTAGGGTGCTGTACTGTAAGCAGCTAGGCTGCCAGTTTAGTGCCCGCCATTGACTCAGCGTGGGACAATGAATATGTGCCACCTTACCTTGTTTGATGTGGGGGACCAACCGGGGAAGACACATTCAGGCAGACAGGCTGGACCTCCGATCTTACCCATAAAGGCTCGATAATTATCTTTCTACAGGTTCACCATTTGAAACCTTGTAACAACTTTGACTTTACTTTTTTTTTACTTTCCTTTTGCTAAAGTCAAATTTGACTGCAGAATGGTTCATCCGAGGACCTCACTAAACCATCCAATCATTAGTAGAAACAGGCGGTATGTACAAAGGGCAGGGACATAATCAGTGTGAGCTTATAACCCGTACTTGTTTGTGAGGAGCAATTGCAAGCGCTGGTCTCCAAAACAAATGGGGTTCAACAGCTTGCCCAAGCCTCTTTGCTCTGAATAGACGTACATTGATCCATTTAGTGAAGTGCACGTGCTCAGTTTTTGCTCTGTTATTGCTCAATCTCATGTTTCGCTGTTGCGCACTAGGCCTCACAGCATTTTTTTCTCTGCTGTGCATGACTGCAAATAGTCAGGAGTAGCCTGCTGGTGTTGGAAAATGTGTTACACTTTTATAGTAACATATACGCGAATTTGCTGAGAAAATAATCCACAAATGTTGAGGTTTACTGTATTTGCTTTATATTTTGAGCATTATGCAAAAATGCCTAGACAAAAAACTCTAAATGGCAGTTGTTTTGCTTTTATTTACCAAAAGAAATCTTCAATGGATTAAGCAGAATTTACTTATATTTACATAAATACTTTGATTTCTTAAAGTAAGCTAACTAATTGTAAATACAATTTTTTTGATAAGTCAATAATTTTAACAATAAGGAAAACAACATTTAATGTAATGATATAAATACATTTCCACTTGCTTACATTTCATTTTTTGCAGTATTGGGACTCATCTCTGGCTTAAGTATACTGTATTTCCTTTTTTAATCATTTTTTAAAAATAATATACTGGATATTTTGTTATTGGTTATATCTTTATTTTCTTTTTATATGCTATTGCTATGTAAATATTGATTTGTTTGTTAATTTTATATTGTCGTATCTGGACTCTAGGTTTACAGTTGTGAGTACATAAAGCATATAAGGTAATTTGAGCACTTATGAGATTGTGAGAGTGCACATTGTAACATTTTTTTGAGTCAATAAAGTTAATAAAGCTAATGTGGTGATAAAGCTACTGTAATAATCATAACCTGATATATATATATATATATATATATATATATATATATACAGGTATATATATATATATATAACCATATACAGTGGGATGCAAAAGTTTGGGCAACCTTGTTAATAGTCATTATTTTCCTGTATAAATCGTTGGTTGTTACGATAAAAAATGTCAGTTAAATATATCATATAGGAGACACACACAGTGATATCTGAGAAGTGAAATGAAGTTTATTGGATTTACAGAAAGTGTGCAATAATTGTTCAAACAAAATCAGGCAGGTGCATAAATTTGGGCACCACAAAAAAGAAATTAAATCAATATTTAGTAGATCCGCCTTTTGCAGAAATGACAGACTCTAAACGCTTCCTGTAGGTTCCAATGAGAGTCTGGATTGTGGTTGAAGGTATTTTGGACCATTCCTCTTTACAAAACATCTCTAGTTCATTCAGGTTTGATGGCTTCTGAGCATGGACAGCTCTCTTTAACTCACACCACAGATTTTCAATTATATTCAGGTCTGGGGACTGAGATGGCCATTCCAGAACGTTGTACTTGTTCCTCTGCATGAACGCCTTAGTGGATTTTGAGCAGTGTTTCGGGTCGTTGTCTTGTTGAAAGATCCAACCCCGGCGCAGCTTCAGCTTTGTCACTGATTCCTGGACATTGGTCTCCAGAATCTGCTAATACTGAGTGGAATCCATGCGTCCCTCAACTTTGACAAGATTCCCAGTCCCTGCACTGGCCACACAGCCCCACAGCATGATGGAACCACCACCATATTTTACTGTAGGTAGCAGGTGTTTTTCTTGGAATGCTGTGTTCTTTTTCCTCCATGCATAACGCCTCTTGTTATGCCCAAATAACTCAATTTTAGTTTAATCAGTCCACAGCACCTTATTCCAAAATGAAGCTGGCTTGTCCAGATGTGCTTGAGCTTAACTCAAGCGGCTCTGTTTGTGCTGTGGGCGGAGAAAAGGCTTCCTCTGCATCACTCTCGCATACAGCATCTCCTTGTGTGAAGTGCGCCGAATGGTTGAACGATGCACAGTGACTCCATCTGCTGCAAGATGATGTTGTAGGTCTTCGGTGCTGGTCTGTTGGTTGACTCTGACTGTTCTCACCATTCATCGCTTCTGTCTATCCGAAATCTTTCTTGGTCTGCCACTTCGAGCCTTAACTTGAACTGAGCCTGTGGTCTACCATTTCCTCAATATGTTCCTAACTGTGGCAACAGACAGCTTAAATCTCTGGGACAGCTTTCTGTATCCTTCCCCTAAACCATGATGGTGAACAATCTTTGTCTTCAGGTCATTTGAGAGTTGTTTTGTGACCCCCATGTTACTACTCTTCAGAGAAAATTAAAGGAGGAGGGAAACTTACAATTGACCCCCTTAAATACTCTTCTCATTATAGGATTCACCTGTGTATGTAGGTCAGGGGTCACTGAGCTTACCAAGCCAATTTGAGTTCCAATAATTAGTTCTAAAAGTTTTGGAATCAATAAAATGAATACGGTGCCCAAATTTATGCACCTGCCTGATTTTGTTTGAACAATTATTGCACACTTTCTGTAAATCCAATAAACTTCATTTCACTTCTCAAATATCACTGTGTGTGTCTCCTAGATGATATATTTAACTGACATTTTTTATCGTAACAACCAACGATTTATACAGGAAAATAATGACTATTAACAAGGTTGCCCAAATTTTTGCATCCCACTGTATATATAGAGGTGTATCTCAATAAATTAGAATTTTTTTCATTTTGCTGATTATGGCTTACAGGTAATGAAAACTCAACATTTTGTATCTCAGAAAATTAGAATATTACATAAGACCAATAAAAAAAAGATTTTTAATACAGAAATTTTGGCCTACTGAAAATTATGTCCATATATGCACTTTATACTTGGTTGGGGCTCCTTTTGCATGAATTACTGCATCAATGTGGCGTGGCACAGAGGCGGTCAGCCTGTGGCACTGCTGAGGTGTTATGGAAGCCCAGGATGCTTTGATAGCGGCCTTCAGCTCATCTGCATTATTAGGTCTGGTGTCTCTCATCTTCCTCTTGAGTTCAGGCGAGTTTGCTGGCCAGTCAAGCACAGTGATACCATGGTCATTAAACCAGGTATTGGTACTTTTGGCAGTGTGGGCAGGTGTCAAGTCCTGCTGGAAATGAAATCAGCATCTCCATAAAGCTTGTCAGCAGAAGGAAGCATGAAGTGTCCTGGTAGATGGCTGCGTTGACTTTGGACTTGTTGAAACACAGTGGACCAACACCCGCAGGTGACATGGCTCCCCAAATCTCTCTTAAACAGCGTGTTTCTTTCAAGAAGGTAATACAATAAATACAAAACACACTAATGTCATATTTTCATATAATCTTTTATTACTTTTTTTCTGTCCTATATACTAGCTTTTACCAGAATACTGTCTAAAAATGTTCATATATCAACATTATAATAATAGAAGTGTTTTGCTCAAAGGTTTTGCAGTTACTTTTTTTTTTTTTTTTTTTTTTTATTAATTTTATTACAATCCATACAAAGCAATCAAGTTTTTACAAAAAGAAAAATAGAGTTAAGAACAGATCGATCCCCACCCTTGAGAGAGAGAGCAAGCCAAACGGCATAAAATTTAAGGCTTTTAAACATACCTAAATTAATAAATTCTCTATGCTTCATGAACTTATTTTAAAATATTACTGATTAGATCCTGCCATGTTTTGAAAAAGTCTGTACAGATCCTCTAACTGAGTATTTGATTTTTCCAATTTCAAATAATATAACACATCAGTTTCCCACTGACTTAAAGAGGAGAGTTTGGGTTCTTCCAGTTTATCAGAATAAGTCTGCGTGCCAACAGTGTAGCGAATGCAATCACAATTTGTTTGTCCTTCTCCACTTTAAGCCCTCTGGAAGAACCCCAAACACAGCTGTTAATGGGTTAGGAGGGATTGTGAGTCCAAGGCTGTCTGAAGGTAATTAAAATTTTTGTCCAGAATAATGTTAATTTGGTGCAGGCCCAGAACATGTGACCTAGTGAGGCTGGAACTAATTTGCAGCGTTCACAGGTCGGATCATGCCCTGGAAACATTTTGGAGAGTTTTAGTCGAGACAGATGTGCTCGATATATAATTTTGAGTTGTATAATTGTATGCTTTGCATATGGAGCTCGAGTGAATTCTCTGCATTGCTACTTTCCACTCCTTTTCTGATATATTAATTGAGAGTCATTTTCCCAGTGTCCTCTTGGATCTTTGAAAGGAAGGGATTGTAAAATGATTTTATATATTGTAGAGATGGAGTCTAAGTCCTTGAGATTGAGCAATATTTTTCCAGCATGGATGAGGGTGCAAGATGAGGAAAATCTGGAAGGTTCTGTTTAACAAAGTTCCTGATTTGAAGATAGTGAAAGAAATGTGTAGCTGGAATGTTAAATTTGGAATGTAATTGTTCATAGGATGCAAAGACGTTGTCTATATAAAGATCTCTAAGCAAGTTAATTCCAAATTTTTCCAGATATTAAAACTGCATATGTTTGTGAAGGTTGAAAGAGGTGGTTCTCTTGCAGAGGTGCCACAGATAGAAGCTTCTCCGTCTTAAAATGCTTTCTACATTGGTTCCAGATTCTAAGTGAGTGGAGCAAAATTGGGTTATTAGTATATTGCCGATAGCGTGTGTTTATTGGAGCACAAGCAAGGAATACAAAGAAGTACTGCAGGATTTTACTTCTATTGTGGTCCAAGCCTGTGTATGTTCTTCTATTTGTGTCCAGGTTCTTATCGCCTGTATATTTGCTGCCCAGTAATAAAACTGGAAGTTAGGTAGAGCCATGCCACCTTCTGCCTTTTGTCTTTGTAGGGTCGCTCTTTTGATGCGTGGATGTTTTGAATTCCAAATAAATGAGGTTATTGTTGAATCTAATTGCTTAAAGAATGATTTATTAATGTATATTGGGATGTTTTGAAATAAAAAAAGGAGCTTAGGAAGAATATTCATCTTAACAGTGTTAATTCTTCCAGCTAGTGTGAGATGAAGGGTTGACCATCTATGCAAGTCTTGTTTAATTTTTTCCATGCAGACGAGAAATTTTGTTGATAAAGAGCTTTATGTTTACTTGTGATGTTTACCCGAGGTATTTAAACTGTTCTGCAATGATAAAAGGTAGGGTGTCTAATCTAATATTATATGCTTGAGAATTCACTGGAAAGAGTACACTTTTATTCAGATTAATTCTGAGACCAGAGATCTTTTGAAATTCTGTGAGTGCTGCTAAGACTGCAGGCACAGAATTTTCTGGGTCGATATATACAGTACCATGTCATCTGCATATAATGAGATTTTCTGTTCCAGTCCTTCTCTGCTAATCCCCTTTATCTGATCAGTATTTCGACAATGTATTGCCAGTGGTTCAATGGCAATGCAAACAGCAGGTGACAAGGGCATCCTTGTCTAGTGCCACGTTCTAGTTTAAAGTAGTCTGAGCAAATGTTATTGATGCAAACTGAAGCTTCTGGGTTAGTATACAGTAATTTAATCCATGCACAAATGTTGGGCCAAACCCAAACTTCTCCAATATAGTAAAAAGGTATTTCCATTCAATCATGTCGAATGCTTTTCTGCATCCAATGATAATAATATTTCTGGGGTGTTTGATTTAGGTGGGGAGTATATTACATTAAACAGGCGTCGAAGATTTGAAGATAAGTGCGGCCCCTAATAAATCCAGTTTGGTCTTGTGATATTACGAGGGAGCACTTTCTCCATCCTTCTAGCTATGATTTTAGAGAGTATTTTAACGTCGTTATTCAGAAGTGAAATTGGTCTGTATGATGCACATTGTAATAAGTCCTTATTTTGTTTTGGAAAAACAGTGATTAGTGCTTGGCGAAAGGTTTGTGGAAGAGATTGGTTATCTCTGGCTTCTGTAAATGTTGCTAATAGGAGGGAGCTAGCTGAGCGGAGAATTTCTTGTAAAACTCTGCAGGGTAGCCATCAGGGCCTGCTGCTTTCCACCTTGGAGTGACTTTATAGCATCTAGTAATTCTGATAATGCAGAGGTTTATCAAGTTCCTCCACACTAAAAGCGTCTATTTGTGGTATCTGTAATGTATCCAGAAATGCATTAGATTGTGTATTGTCTTCTTTAAACTCAGTAGTATATAGGGATTTATAGTAGTCTCTGAAAGTGTGCATTATATTTTTGTGTTCGATGATTTTATCTCCGTTAGTGTTAGTGATTACGAGATTGCGTTGCACTTCTTGCTTGTGAATTTGTTGAGCTAAAAGCTTATTAGCTTTCTCTCCATGTTCATAATAATGATGTCTGGATTTGTAAATTAGTTGTTCAGTTTCTTTAGTTGTCAAGAGGTTTAATTCTGAATGTAGAGCCTGCCTCCTCTATGTAGAGTCTCGCTTGGTAGTCTGGCATGTTCTTCATCTATTTTAGTAATTTCGCTTTTTATCTCTGCTACTTTCTTGGCTTGGATTTATTTCTGTGGGAAAGATATGAGATAATCTGTCCTCTTAAGAAGGCCTTAAGAGTTTCCCAGAGTATTCCTGCAGAGATCTCAGGGGATGTATTTGTCTCTAGAAAGAATTTGATTTGTTTGGATATAAATTCAGTACAATTCTCGTCAGCTAATAGAAGCGGGTTGCGCCATCTGGGGTGAGTGTATGGGGCTTAGTAATTTTAGCTCCAAGATCATAGGTGCATGGTCAGAAATAACAATAGCATCGTATTTACAAGATTTAATCTTAGGCAAGAAGTTATTGTCTATAAAGAAGTAATCAATCCTTGAGTAGCAATGATGTACTGGTGAGTAGAAAGAATATGTTCTTGAATTTGGGTTTAAAAACCTCCAGGGGTCTGATAAGTTGTGATCAGTTATAAACTTTGTAATTATCTTTGCGGTGTTAGATGTTGTTCCCCCTGTGGAGGAAGTCCTATCTAAAAGTGGATTTAGAACACAATTAAAGTCCCCAGCCATTATAACTTTATGAGTGTTCAGATTGGGAATGGATGCAAATAAATTTTGTATAAATTCCTTATCATCAACATTAGGTGCATAAACATTTATCAAAATCATTTTACAGTTAGATAAGTCTCCCATGACCATTACATATCTCCCTTCAGGATCCAATACTACATCTGATGCTACAAATGGTACTGTTCTATGTATGAGAATTCCCACACCTCTAGTTTTCTTTGTAAAACTAGAATGGAACATTTGGCCAGTCCAGTCTTTTTCCAGCCAGAACTGATCCTTGCTTAGTAAGTGGGTCTCCTGTAAAAATACTATTTTAGCATTTAGACCTGTTAGGAGAGAGAGTACTTTCTTTCTCTTTAATTCGTGATTCAGGCCTTTAACATTCCAGCTTACGAAGTTAACTGTCCCATCATGGAGACACTGATTCTGAGTTTTTGATGTCATTTTATAGTCTTAACTGGAAGTGAGACAGCTTCGGCCTTAATTTCCTATTTCCCCTAGAGTTGTTGCCATGCAGCTTATTATTACGTTGGTAGTTATAATTATTAAGATTAATAGGATAGATTAGGTATAGATCAAGTTTGTACTTTTGCCTCTTCTTTCAAGGTACAACATATTAATAATCTTTTTAAACCTTTCAGCCAGGGGTTTCAACAACAACTTTGGCTCTTGTTTGTCTCATGAAACGCTTTTGGCGCAACTGATGCTGACTGCTACTCAGTAACTCTTAAGCCTTAAGTCTGCTGTGCTTTCCTTTCTTTTACATTATGTTTTGACGTCTGTCTTTTGACTTTTTTACTGTTGTCACTTTACTTTCCTTAGTAACGTTGTTACAAACTTGCTCGTGCTTGAGTGACGATGTGTTATGAAGTGAACAGATATGCAAGTAAGAATTTCTCTATACTCTACTACTACTGCTACTTCAATTACTATTTATTTTGAGGCTTGCCTACTTTAGCTCCTATTGACCTTAACATTTCAGAATCATTCTGTCAAAATGTGTTTATGTTCATAATTACACAAGTGAACATCCCTCAGAATTTAAAAGTGATACAACAGGGGGCAATGCTTCCCACCAAACGTTTAATGTGCCTTTTTGTTCTCTCCAGAGGAGAGAAAACATTTAGTTCATATTCAGACTTCGACCATCTGTAGCCCAGGATTTTATCTTTGTTTATCTCACCTTGGCATCACTTCTCAACTCATGCAGCCAGCAAGGTGTCCATTTGAACTATCATTTTGAACAGTGTTCCCACGGCTGGTCACAACTTCACAACATGCACGATGAGATTATTCCAATTTCTTTTCCTGGGGATTGTGCAATCTGCCTTGCATCTTTCAAACTGATTTTCACCACTTCAGTTTAGGACAGGTTTATGCCAGCTTTTCAATATTATCAACTTTGTTTCTTACTTTAGCCGTTCAAGAACTTGACTGTCTTGCATCAGAGCACTTTGTCTTTGTGATTTTTCCATTTTATTTGTGTTGGGTAGTGGTGGGGTTTAGTGGGGAATAAAGTTTGTTTTGTTTTTTGCTTATTGTCTCATACAGTCTGTTTATCTGAATGCTTGTTTGTTTTAAATATACAGTATTTGTATTGTCGCAAAATTCAGAGACATGTCTTCCAAACTGAAAGCACTGCTTCTGAGCTCCCATTTTTCCTGGTTTAAATTGCCAGAGGGAATTCTCGGGACTGGTGATGTCAGGGTGGCCCCACCTCTTGGGGTACCATCCACAGAGCATATGGATTGGCCACCACTTTAAAGTGACAATATGCAATTATATATAATATGTATGCTATGTTGCCCTCCCACCATTAAACTTGTTCAGTATTTAGAACATTTACTGGTGGGATTCAAACACTCAAATTAAATTAAGTAATCTACAGTACAGATTCAATGAATCACTTACAGTTATACCTGCTATTAACTATCCCCACTGTTTAGCTCAGTTCAATTACTTATTCAGAGTTATACTTGAGTCACTATGCACAGAGTTTAATCATATAAATTGTTTATAATAAAACAAAAAAAAAACTTGGAGGTCATATGTTGTTGCAGAGTGGTATCTACGCTGGTATCTGGAAGGTTGCTTGTTCAGGTCCAGTTACTACCTGAAGGGATCCTACTCCATTGGACTCTTAACCTGAACAAGGTCCTTAACCTGAAAATGGCTGACCCTGCACTCTGATCCCCAGAAGGTCATATGAAAAAACAATTTTCCCTTGTGTCATCCTTTTGGTACTTTCATTGCACTCCACTTTGATATCCTTGATAAAACTCTGGACCCACATAGTTTCACCTTAGGAATGCTGATATCTTTGGCTTTGTGTGTGATAAATTCAGTGTTCCCTATACTTGTTGCTTTTAGTTGACAAAAGGCAATGTGACAAGCTCCCATCTTTACTACAGTCCTTGACAACTTTTTCAAAGCCAAGCTTTCTTTCTGTTTGCATTCCAATAAATCAACTTGCACAATACCTCCTCATGCTTCACATTAACATGAACATAAAATAATACAAAAACCCTTTTTGCAAGCTCTCTCTCAATTTTAGTTCAAACTTTCTTTGCTCCAACTTTTCCTAATTCTCAGTCTTTTCTAACACCAGCAATTGCCTCCATGCCATCTTTCCTCTTTCTTCCCTGTTCTGCTCTCCAAAGACAAAGGTATCTGATTGGTTAGCTAATGGTGTGCTATAGTTTAATTGGTTGAATCAGTGTAATCAGTTATGTTTTTCTGTGCTCTCTCTCTCTTTTCTCTTCCTGCTTTTGAATAACAATAATGGTGTTACTATTAAGAACTATTAAGTTCACCAATACAAGCAACTAATAAGGCACTACAAAATCTTTTATGCAGTGGTGTGCTGGGGAGGAAGCATAAAGAAGAAGGATGACTCACACCTGGACAAACTGGTGAGGAAGGCAGGCTCTATTGTTGGCACAGAGCTGGACAGTTTGACATCCGTGGCAGAGCGATGGGTGCTGGGCAGGCTCCTGTCAATCATGTTGAATCCAGTGCATCCACTGAGCAGTGTCATCTCCAGACAGAGGTGCAGCTTCAGCGACAGACTGCTGTCACTGTCCTGCTCCACTGACAGACTGAGGAGATCATTCCTCACTCACACCATGTGACTCTTCAATTCCACCCGGGGGGATAAACGTTAAAATTATACAGAGTTATTGTCTGTTATATCTGCATTTTTATCACTCTTTAATATTGTTCTTTATGTATGCTGCTGCTGGATTATGTGAATTTCCCCTTGGGATTAATAAAGTATCTATCTATCATATAGAAAATACATAAAAAATAATTTCCTTCACACAACCCACCCATCTCAGTCCCTGCCTTGGACCTGAAGAAAGGTCTTGATGGTAATGGTAGTGAGAAAAAAAAATTAAAAAAATGTCATGTCTCATATTAAAATCCATTCATTCATTTTCTATTCTGTTCATTTTAGTTCATTTAATTCAATTACAGAATGTTTTAGAATCATTTCTAAACCTTTAAAGTGCTGTTATGATTTAATTTACAAGATGAATGATGAAGAATTTTGCAGAATTCACTAGTAGTGTAAGCAGAAATAATTTTTTTAGCAGAAAATTTGATTTAGCCACAAAACCTCTCTGAGAATGAGATTCTGTGATGAGCAATAGTGTACAGAGGCCCTGGGAGTTACAAATATGCAGAAGATCATAAAAACATCTACATTAGGAGGGACATGAGAGAAATAAAGTCTAAAAAATATGGCTGTGTGGTTGAGGGAGGGCAGAGAGTGTGTGAGAGACTCTTGGCTTAAGCAAATACAGAACTTCCTCTCCTATAGAGCGCAGAACAAGTGGAACAAACAGCACTTGACAATGCCTTGGCCCCCAGGCTATAGACTTGCTAACACAAAAAGACATCTCCAGAATAAATTGAGCTATTATGTGAAAGCGGTGGGTTTATTTATGCAAGATCTTGCCGAATACCTAGATTCATCCTGACTTCCTGAATTAGCTACTGCTCTACTGATTCTAGTATTATCATCTATTTTTACTCATTCCTCCAAACCTTTGTACAAAGCTGTGATTCAAACAGGCGACATTAAACCTTCTTCTTTCTTTATACACAGCTTACTGAAACACTTGCTTGTAAAACAAAGGCTAGAATCAATTACAAGTTACAGAGGAATGTAAACAGCCCTTTGTCGAATTCCTAAAGTTGAATGGCAGGAAAATAGGTACAAAAATCAATCCACAATCAGGCTTCTTGTTTACTAAATATCCTCCATAAAGCTGAACACTACTCACCTCAGCAGACAAATAGCAGTAAGACAGCACATGGAGGTCATCTCATGTCTTCTTTATAGGCAGACCTATGAGGATCTATGAGATACAGAGCTCTGTCCCTGAGCTGAGTAACAAGAGGAACACATACAAATACCCCTACATACTTAGCAGTGCACATGCAGTCACAGATGTAACATCAGAACCTTCCATCACTCATTTATATCAACCAATCAGTTCATCAATGAAACCTTTACTCATTTTATCCTATCAATTAGTCAATCCACCACGAAATCGATTGAAGGGACCTTTTTCCACACATTCCTTTTAGCCAATCAAATAATTAATTAACTTACAAAATTAGCTTTCACGCATTCCTGTCCTTCAATTAATCATTCTATGGAACCTAATAAATTTCAATCAATCACTTAACTAATAAACCAAACCAATAATCAATGGCATGTCTTCAAATCAATTGCATTAATCATTTAATCTGCCTATGTAATTGTCTTTCAATTAACTGAAATCAATTAAGCTTTCTCCACTCCATTTGATCAATTGGGGTAATCCTATGCCACTCTTGTTATCAATAAATTTTTTGACTAAACCAAATATTAGCCATTGCTTTTAATTAATCCTTCAATTAATTACACCTCATTCTGCACAATCCTAGCAATCAAACAATCAGTCATTCAATGGTACCTTCCAATGCAGAACACAATTCAAGGTAGAGAAGCTCTTATCTGTTGCTCCAATAACTATTAATCATCTTTTACCACCTTCTACGGCCTATTTGCGCAAATAAATCGGCCCCGCAAGCAAACTATGATACTTAGCTCAATGGGAGCGGTCGTAAAATCAAATGAAATATTGAAGCAAATTATAGAAAAAAAACCCGATCTAAAACCGTTAAGTAGATCTCTCGTGAAAAGTGGACAGACATACAGACAGATGTTGGATTTTATGTATTGTCAGGGATGCCAGGGGCAACGACCCGGCCGGGACGCCGTGAGGGACCGGATGTGGGTCTACGCCCACCCTGGATCACGTGTGGGCCGCCTTCCTGGTTGCTTTGGGGGCCACGGGGTGAGGGCATGGAAGCCCCACCCTGTAGGGGCCCATGGTCACCGCCAGGAGGCGCCCCAATGCCTTGGGGACCTGTTACCCCAGCACTTCCGCCACACCAGGAAGTGCTGGGGGGAAGAATTAAAAGGGTGCCCGGAGAGCTGCCGGGAGAACAGCTGGCGCTTCCGCCACGCTGGGGCGTGGCCAATGACGGAGTGTCGGGAATCACCTGGAGCTCGTCTGGGAGAGGATAAAAGGGGCCGTCTCCCTTCATTCAGGGCTGAAGTTGGGTGGAAGAAGGACAAGGCACGAGTGGAGTGTGGAGGCGGCCCGAAGAAAAGGCATTTGTGTGGCTAGGACACTGTATTGTGGTTTGTGAGTGTGCACTGGACTTTATATTTGTAAATATTGTATATATAATAAACGTGTGGTGGTGACAAACAACATGTCCGCCTGTCTGTGTCCAGGTCGACTCCACAGTATATAAAGATGTATTTGCATCTTATGAAAAATTATGATGCAAATTAAACTTTCCAGATGCACATTTATTTATACAAATTTGACATCTTTTGTTAAAAGAAAACTACCCAACGTTTGCAGCCACATCAATCCATGGGGCCATGCAAGATAGTCACGATAAAGACAGCATTTCAACCATATGTAAAAAGTATTTAAAAGAATCTACCCTTCAAAGATCCTACAAAACTGTGAGAAAAAGCCACAAGAGTAAAAAATGCAACTCTGACTAGGAGAGGGACACAGACCTTAAGGAGTCAGTTGGCCCAGTTGTAAGTGATGAATCCAACACTCAATAATAGAACAAATTCAGAACCTTTTTCATCATGCAGATTAACTGGCACAGGTTTCACAAGTCCTACTGAGACAAAATCCGATTCTGTTCCCAAGTCACAGCTTGCTACAGTATGTAGCCTGTCATACTTCAATTATTTTGGGATCACCTTGGGGATGTTCAATTTCTTGAAAGGATGTGTGCCTGCACAGGACCAAATCCTCTCCTCTCATTAAACATTTAATTGCTCTATATATGCTTAAAGATCTACTGGAAGACATTTTCTCCAGAGTGTAGGGCTGGGATTCAGAAAGTGTGTGGCTTAGTATGGATGAATGCAGTATGGTAATTGGAAAGAACAACTCTGTGCACACACATCTGAGAGGGCAAAAAGAAAATCTGCAGCTCATAAAATGTGTTTGCCATTCAGTGCAGCTACATACACCTCTATGAGATGTTAGATGAAGCCACATTACTGAGGAAAAAACAAACCACAGAGTAAACAAATGTATTTGGTATTAAGTAGAAATAAAGTGTAGATGATATGCTAGTCTATTGCAGGGCATACTTGTGAACCAAGGTAACAATGCGCTCATTTAAGTCCACTGATTAACATAACTTGCACATCTTTAGGGGCAAACTGAAGGTCCAAGAGGAAACTACTGAAAACATGAGAAGAATGAGTGTACTCTACAGTAGAGAATAACTGGCCTGAAAAACGACTGGATTGGTGGAACGATGGAGCATTGAGCAATGCATTACACCCAGTAGGTAAATAACAGCAAAAGAAATCATAACATTTAATACAATTCAGCGTTATGTCTGTACTGGTAGCATTGGGTGCAGGGCAAGATCGTACACTGGACAGAGTGTTGGTCCATTGCAGTGCTCAGATAGCACTGGTCTTCACCAAAATCTACCCTGGCAATGGAATTTGTCTACCACAAACCATTTCAGAGAGATGATGGATTCAGTGAAAAATGCAACCTTGAAAAACATTGATTTTTTTTTTTTTATTTTAGTTTATTTTATGGGCGGCATTGTGGCACAGTGGTAGTGCTGCTGTCTCGCTGTAAGGAGACCTGGGTTCGCTTCCTAGGTCCTCCCTGTGTGGAGTTTGCATGTTCTCCCTGTGTCTGCGTTGGTTTCCTCCGGGTGCTCCGGTTTCCTCCCACAGTCCAAAGACATGCAGGTTAGGTGCATTGGTGATCCTAAATTGTCCCTAGTATGTGCTTGGTGTGTGGGTGGGTGGGTATGTGTGCCCTGTGGTGGGCTGGCACCCTGCCTGGGATTTGTTCATGCCTTGCTCCCTGTGCTGCCTGGGATTGGCTCCAGCAGACTTCCGTGACCCTGTGTTAGGATATAGCGGGTTGGACAATGACTGACTGTTTATTTTATGGCATAAGTGTTTATCAGGCTCAATATATTAATTTAATTATATTTTGACCTGAAAAATGGCAGTCTTCCTTGTTCTTAATGTAAGTTAAGGTGGAAACAACACAAACTCAAGTATTTGCTACACATTTTTTGCACTCAATCAGTATCTTTTTCTCTTCTTTTTATAATTCTTTTGTAATTTATATTTAGAAGACTGCAAAGATGCCTTTTTATCATCTAGAAGAAAAAGTTGTTGTTTAAACGTGTTTTACAGAAATATAGATGCCGGACTGGAATGCCTCTGCCATTCCGAAAGATGGTGCATCCCAAACATTACCAACGCCTTTATGAATTCCAAACCAAATGGCATATAACAGAGACATATGTATGCAAATGTTAGCACTGAGGTCTACGTTGATTACTTAGATTTCAACCCATCTTAGAGGTAGCACACATGTAGCATCCGTGTCCATACCTGGGCATAATGTCATCTGGCATCTACAAGAGGGAGAGATTGTCTGATAAAGAAAGGCCATAAAAAGCACAAAGAAAGAGGGATGTTAAGACTGTAGGCAAACCTTTTTATTATTAAACATAAAACTAGCAAATAATTTCACAAATAAAGCTAAAAAAAATGTTTCTTACATGGAGGTGGCTATGATTATTTTCACATATGACCTTTCCACATATGTTGAGAAGATAACACCATTTATTTTTAAATACTTGACATTTAAATTAGTTTTTATCTACTTTATTATCTGATTGGAATCCTGTGAGGTTTTACTTGCCCATTTGTTCCTTGTGACCATTGTGAACTTATATTAAATGTAATACAAATTGGTGTGAATTTAGGATCAATTGCATGCAGTGTCTTGGTCTTAAATTTCTCATATTCATCCTCTCATTCTCCTGGCTTTTCAGAAATACCAGGCAATAATCATAAGTAATTTTAAGTATTTGTTACCCATTCACTAAAAACCAGAGGAGATAATAACACAAGCTAGATCTTGAAATTTGTGTGGAATAAGATGGTTGGAAACAGTTAAAGACAAAATCTAAAAATTACAAAGTGAATAAAATAAACCATGAACATTAAATACAAAATGGATAGAGTGGACATGCTTACTTTGTTTATATTGCTCCATTATTTAACTTATGTAACACTGTGTTTAGAGCAGCTGTGGTTTCTGGCTGTGATGCAGGCTCCTCATATGAATTCAGGACGATGGCTTGCACTACATCATTTTAGCCAGTGGCACTGTGGCTCACTGCTTTAGTAATTTCTTGTATGTGTTTGTCTTGGGGCTCTTTTTGCCCATATAGGAGTAAAAATCTACAGCTCCTACATTAGAGGAAAAATAATGGTCTGATGATGTCTTATTTGTTATGTGATTGATTTGGAGAAATTCTGTGCTCAAAATAATATGGGGAGACCTAAATGAATAAATCAAGTTTGCTTACTGTTAAGACTCATCATTGTTTTCATCTTCCACAGTTCCTTTCATTCCACCCTAGCTTCACCCTGAACCATTTGCCTCTTAACACAACAAAGCACTGAGAGTTAGTATGCCTAATTTCCCAAAAAAGTCAATTCACTGACCCAGTCCAAAGACTGCTTGTCTGTCTAACAAGTTTGGTTTTAACTTTGTCCTGAAGTGTAATGTGGGCAATCAGAGGTGTCAAGGAAACATAATATGTTAGTGTTTGTTTGATTATTTAATTGTGAATACACTTTGCCCATTGTATTTACATTTTCGTGGGTGCGAGACAAGAACAACTATTGGATAGAACTCGTGCCCATACCCACACTCTCTAATAACAGACCTTGACATCTTAGAGAAGAAATCAGAGAACCCAGAGAAAAATCCATCCAGATAGGGCAGAATGTGTTAACCCAACACAGACAGAAATTGGCTAAATACCAAACAAAAATCTTGGCAAAATCTGATATCTCCTTTCATCCTTTAACTGAATTAACTTTCAACAAAATATCTTCAAATATTTAAACTGTGCTTTGCACATTAAATGGGGGAACATCACAAAGTATTCAATTAAACTTGGAGTCCAATCATAGGCAGGCATTGATCCTTGATTAGTAAATTAAACGGCCTACTTTTCCTTTTTATCATAAACTACTGGCTCCTGACCAACTTTATTTCTCCCCAGGGGGAAATTTGCCTTTTTATAAATCGCGGATTTTAAATGTAAGCATATCTAAATATACTGTATATCACAGATTTTTTGCTGGTTCGCGGATTTCTGCGGGCAATGGGTCTTTTAATTTATCGTACATGCTTTCTCAGTTTGTTTGCTTAGTCGATTTCATACAAGGGACGCTATTGGCGAATGGCTGAGAAGCTACCCAATCAGAGCACGTATTACGTATTAAATAAAACTTCTCAATGATATACGATATGCTTCTCGCAGAATATATTTTTCTTGTTTTCTCTAGCTTCATACTATTTAATTTATTCTTCACTTCCTTCTTAAAACCATGCTTCCAAAGTGAAGAGCTGATGGATCAACCACTCCCATCAAATACAAAGCACGTTTGATTAATGAGCCCGACACACAGAAAGCCACCTCCGCCTCCAGCCCCACCCCACACCACCACATTGTAAGAAGCAGTCATCTTCCTGGCTATTACCTCACAGGTTTCAGTATCAGATTTAGGCATTGCATGAAATGGAACTAATGAAAATCTACAATTATGAAAAATGGCTATGGTCGTTCGAAAAATGGTTGAGTGGTTTATAAGACTGAGTCCAAAACAAAACTGAATACGTGGAGGTAAGATGGCAGTTTTAAGGCCTGTTGGAGGAAATGATGTCATCTATGCCGAAACCGGAAGTGATGTCATCAGAGGCGCAAGACCTGGAAGTGATGTCATCAGAGGCGCCGGGACCTTGAAGTGATGTCATCAGAGGCGCCGGGACCTGATGGGATTTCCCAGGAATGGTCTGCAAGGAACTGAGAAAGACAGTCAGCACACTCCACTACCCCCTGGTCTGATGTAGTATTACACTTACTCAAGCCCTTTAGCTGCCCCCTAATCGCACATGTGTGACTATATATACAGTGGGATGCAAAAGTTTGGGCAACCTTGTTAATAGTCATTATTTTCCTGTATAAACCGTTGGTTGTTACGATAAAAAATGTCAGTTAAATATATCATATAGGAGACACACACAGTGATATTTGAGAAGTGAAATAAAGTTAATTGGATTTACAGAAAGTGTGCAATAATTGTTCAAACAAAATCAGGCAGGTGCATAAATTTGGGCACCGTTGTCATTTTATTGATTCCAAAACTTTTATAACTAATTATTGGACCTCAAATTGGCTTGGTAAGCTCAGTGACCCCTAACCTACATACACAGGTGAATCCTATAATGAGAAAGAGTATTTAAGGGGCTCAATTGTAAGTTTCCCTCCTCCTTTAATTTTCTCTGAAGAGTAGCAACATGGGGATCACAAAACAACTCTCAAATGACCTGAAGACAAAGATTGTTCACCATAATGGTTTAGGGGAAGGATACAGAAAGCTGTCCCAGAGATTTAAGCTGTCTGTTGCCACAGTTAGGAACATATTGAGGAAATGGAAGACCACAGGCTCAGTTCAAGTTAAGGCTCGAAGTGGCAGACCAAGATAGATTTCGGATAGACAGAAGCGACGAATGGTGAGAACAGTCAGAGTCAACCCACAGACCAGCACCAAAGACCTACAACATCATCTTGCAGCAGATGGAGTCACTGTGCATCGTTCAACCATTCGGCGCACTTCACACAAGGAGATGCTGTATGCGAGAGTGATGCAGAGGAAGCCTTTTCTCCGCCTACATCACAAACAGAGCCGCTTGAGGTATGCTCAAGCACATCTGGACAAGCCAGCTTCATTTTGAAATAAGGTGCTGTGGACTGATGAAACTAAAATTGAGTTATTTGGGCATAACAAGGGGCGTTATGCATGGAGGAAAAAGTACACAGCATTCCAAGAAAAAACCTGCTACCTACAGTAAAATATGGTGGTGGTTCCATCATGCTGTGGGGCTGTGTGGCCAGTGCAGGGACTGGGAATCTTGTCAAAGTTGAGGGACGCATGGATTCCACTCAGTATCAGCAGATTCTGGAGGCCAATGTCCAGGAATCAGTGACAAAGCTGAAGCTGCGCCGGGGCTGGATCTTTCAACAAGACAACGACCCAAAACACTGCTCAAAATCCACTAAGGCATTCATGCAGAGGAACAAGTACAACGTTCTGGAATGGCCATCTCAGTCCCCAGACCTGAATATAATTGAAACTCTGTGGTGTGAGTTAAAGAGAGCTGTCCATGCTCGGAAGCCATCAAACCTGAATGAACTAGAGATGTTTTGTAACAAGGAATGGTCCAAAATACCTTCAACCACAATTCAGACTCTCATTGGAACCTACAGGAAGCGTTTAGAGTCTGTCATTTCTGCAAAAGGCGGATCTACTAAATATTGATTTAATTTCTTTTTTGTGGTGCCCAAATTTATGCACCTGCCTGATTTTGTTTGAACAATTATTGCACACTTTCTGTAAATCCAATTAACTTCATTTCACTTCTCAAATATCACTGTGTGTGTCTCCTATATGATATATTTAACTGACATTTTTTATCGTAACAACCAACGATTTATACAGGAAAATAATGACTATTAACAAGGTTGCCCAAACTTTTGCATCCCACTGTATATTGTGAGATATGGCCGGCCGTTCATCCCAGCCAATACCCCCATGCTGCTAGATGGAGCCCTTCCGGCAGCATGGAGGTGCCCTGAATTCCAGCAGGGCATCATGGATATTGGAGTTTTCCTTCACAGCCCTGCTGGATACCATGGGGGCTGCAAGGGGACTTTTTTTTTTTTTTGTCCACCCTGGCCATTGGACCTTACTCTTATTCTATGTTAATTAATGTTGATTATTTTATTTTCTTATTGTGTCTTTTATTTTCCTATTCTTTATTATGTAAAGCACTTTGAGCTACTGTTTGAAAATGTGCTATATAAATAAATGTTGTTGTTGTTGTTGTTGCAGGGAGACTCAGAGACTTGTATTTGCCCTATAACCTGGAAGTACGTCCTGGTCACAGGGACAGAGGAATTGACGTACTTCCGGGATGAAAAAGAAGAGTTTTGATCTGACCCGGAAGTGCTAGGAAGTCACATGGACTGAGGGGTTCAGAAGCACTTCCGAGTCATGGACTATAAAGGACTGTGGGAAATCCCAAATGGGTGAGTTGAGCTGGGAGGAAGGGTGGCAACGCGTCTTGGAGAATGGAGGATTTATTGATTATTATTATTGTGGATTATTGTATGAGTATTATGGAGTGGAGGGTGCTTAGTACACTGTTTGGTCTAAACACACAACAGAATGACTAAAAAGGGAGAAAATAAAAAAGAAAGGAAAACTTCTGACATTCAGAAATCACAGCAGACGCATTGCTGTTGGTATAAAGGAGCCCCAGTAGCATTTTTTGACACACTTCTGCTAAATAAAACACACTAAAACATATATAACAAGAATTATAATAATCTTAGTTATGCTAGAAAGGTAAAAATACACAAAAAGCAAGAATTCCCTATAGGTAAATTAACAAAGTGTGGGTGTTTACTAAGTACACAGTAAAATTGAACATACATGATGCTCCTACTCAAGCAGTTTGGGCGGTTTGGTGTTGAATGCACTAGAGAAGCCAACAAACAATATCTTCACCCTTCTGCCCTGTTTCTCCTGAAGGGCATAGGCTCTGTTCATCAGATAGATGACATTATTGTCCTCAACTATGTGGTCCTAGTAGGCAAATGACAGAGTGTCCAGTGCTGTACTAACCAGGGGTTGCAAGTGGGACAATATTAGCCTTTCCAAGGTCTTCATAATTTACAATGTTAGAGCCACTGGTAGTCATTTAAGACTTTCAGCTGTACCATCTTAGGTGCTTTTACCACACCTGATGTTTTCCATACAGCTGGAACCCTTTGTAGGAACAGACACAAATTGAAGATATGCTGCAAAACTATACAAAGTTGCCCACCATACTCCTTCAGTGCCTAAGGGTTAACATTATCAAGTCCAGCAGTTTTGCTTTGACTCAGTCTTTGTAGTTCTTTCTTCACTTGGTCCACTGTGAAAAGGTAGCTGAATACAAGTTGGAAGGTTCTTTTTAGCTGAGCCCATATTTAAATGAAATCTATTGCCTCCAGAAAGACTTTATCTTTGCTGTTTTAAAGAGGACTTTGTTTTCAGGTATCTTAAATATGATTGTTTCCTTGGTTGACAAGGCTGAGTGCTATAGTCTCACAGCTTATGTGGCCTGTTCCTAGACTATATCCAGTGTGCTTCTTCTTCCTTTGTCCATGTGGGTTTTCCTCTAGTATTCCAGGTTCCCTCCATGGGTTAGAGTGGTGAAGGTTAGATTAACTGCTGGTTAAGTTGTCTGAGTGAGTATCATATCCAGGAATACTATTGCTTTGCTCATGATGTTGCCAGGATAGGCTTTAGAGCCTCCTAACCCTGTAATAAAAAAATCTGAAAAATTACAAGTTATTGCAAATTACTTCCTCATAAGGAAATTATCCTGTGAGAGAATAAAAGCTTGAGATTTGCATATATCTCTGACAAACGATGATTTACAACATGACAGATGTAGGTTTGTTTTTCTATTCACTCTACGTCTAGCAGCACATATGGGCCAAGACTGAAGAATATTAGAAGGCCTTGTTTGAGATTAATGCCTGTTTTCAGTTCGACTTACTTCACTTTTAATGTACCAAGCATCATGCTCCATTACGTAGAAAAGTTTAAAGATTTAGTTTTATTAATGGAAGGTTATAGTTAAATAAAATATCCAAACTATCTCTAACAAGCAGAATTCACGGAAATCCCCCTTCCGTAGTAACAGTGTACAATGTCTGTATTTTTATTGGATGTACCTGGATAAACAGTATTTTTTTTGGGTTTATTGTTATTCAAGATCATAACTTAACAGACTTCAAAATGATCATTTATTTGTCACTTTGCAAGCAGTGCGTGACATGTTAGTGGTTTCATCAGTCATCTCATTGCATTATTATAGTGATTTGGCCACTGGTGATGATTCTTCTTCACATATTTAGCATGAAAAATTACATATCTTCCATGTAAAAAGACAAAAGTTGAACGACAGATGACATCTAAACTGGCCCGCATAAGTGAATATGGGTATGTGTAGTGCCTTGTGGTAAACTGGTGTTCAGCCTGGTGTTGATTCATGCTGCAATGTTGAGGGACCAACGGCATGTCCTCATTTAATAAAGTCAAATGAAACAAAACTGGGCGTGATTGACTCTACAAAAAAGATGGTGTTTCCAGCTCAGTAAATAGAATCACTTCATTATTACAGAAGCTATAACAATACAATGGAGCTTGTTTCAGGCTAGGTTCCAGGTTCTATAGCAGAGCCCATCCTATGGGGACCATCTGGATTAATAGAGCCCCACCCAGAAGGGGCGAGTCAGCTCTGGACGCTGTTGCCGGGTCAGTTGTCTTCACTCAGTGGCCACTTGGAACTGCAGGTTGAAATGGAGCACAGTTTGAGTGCCACCTCTCATCAATCACTTACCTCAGCTGAGCCAAGAAGGTGATCCCCAGGTGCACATGTGTGAAAAAGTAAAAGTTTCTGATCCTTGTGATCCTGGAATGAGATGAACAGGTTTGAAAATTGATGGAAGTATAGAGTTAAAAAAATTGTTTGCCTATTTTTTTTTTAACATAAATGTGATTATTTTAACCTATAAACATTTTACAACAACAACATTTATTTATATAGCACATTTTCATATAAAAAGTAGCTCAAAGTGCTTTACATAATGAAGACAAGAAAAATAAAAGACAAAATAAGAAATTAAAATAAGACAACATAGAAAAGGAGTAAGGTCCGATGGCCAGGGTGGACAGAAAAAACAAAAAA
This sequence comes from Polypterus senegalus, assembly GCF_016835505.1. Taxonomy (NCBI): domain Eukaryota; kingdom Metazoa; phylum Chordata; class Cladistia; order Polypteriformes; family Polypteridae; genus Polypterus; species Polypterus senegalus. Next base: position 99,800,360 of record NC_053154.1, on the reverse strand, counting down.
AAAAACTCCAGACAGCTGGAGAAAAAAAAATAAAATCTGCAAGGGTTCCAGGCTACGGGACTGCCCAGTCCCCTCTGGGCATTTTAAATATTAAGAAAAGTACAGCATACATTTATTAACATTTATACTTTTTCTTCATATACTGCTGTAACACCCTCAATGTGCAAAATCAAGTTTAGGTCACCATATGTGCTGGTGTATTGTATTGCACTCTCACACAGCAACATTATGAAATCACAGTTCAGCTAATCTGTACATTGTCATGTGTACATGTGCAGACAACAGCAGGGTGCAGAATTCAAACCCAGGGCGCTGATCCCATGAGACAGCCCCTCTAAACATTGTAGTTCCATATCAAAATGTCCAGACACTAACATATGTAAGACAACTGCATCCATAGTGAAAATTCTATTTTTTCCTTTTTTAGTTGAATATCTTGAAATCTTTTCACCAGACTACAAGAATATATTTTTCTTGTTTTCTCTAGCTTCATACTATTTAAGTTATTCTTCACTTCCTTCTTAAAACCGTGCTTCCAAAGTGAAGAGCTGATGGATCAACCACTCCTATCAAATACAAAGCACGTTTGATTAATGAGCCCGATACACAGAAAGCCCCCCTCCGCCCCCAGCCCCACCCCACACCACCACATTGTAAGAAGCTGTCATCTTCCTGGCTATTACCTCACAGGTTTCAGTATCAGATTCAGGCATTGCATGAAATGGAGCTAATGAAAATCTACAATTATGAAAAATGGCTGTGGTCGTATTGGCAGATGCTGTAAGAATAGACTGCAGCCGTCTCCTGCGAACAAAGTGCTACAAATTTGATAAATGTCATTTGACAGCTTATGCCTCATTTGATTCATGGGCTTACAGACAGAGACATAGAAAACCCTATATATTCATATGTATAAATTCTAGTTGACTCTTCCGCTTGGTCTACACACATTGATCGCTTTACTTTACATCAATATTAATTTCTATGTTCAAATCAGTGTATCTATATGTGAATCTAAATCTGAATTACTCCAAATTTGGAAGGTTGAATTTGAACCCAAGTGATAGTCTATTACTATTCGATCAAATGCAATACAGTAATTTTTGAATGATAGACACGCAGACAATGGTTTTCTACAGACAGAGGAGTTATGAAACGCGTGAAAGTCTAATATATACTGTACATGTATGCTTGCAGAATGAAAGCCCAATAGTGGATGCATTAGGCTGGTGACTTCTATGCCTTTGCATTAAGTGATAGATGTTTTAGAGGTTGTACTCAGTAAATAGTGTGTGTGCTATGAATACTGGATCAGTTGTCTTCTGTTTGCCCCAGCTGCTAAGTCACTAGACATTAAATACAACTGCAGATGAAACGACGAATGAAAAATCCACTTGTATATTTTTCTGTATAAAGAAAAGTAAATATTATGTGGTTGACCTTATACAGTACATACATGGAAATGATACAAGAGGGTTAATAAAAAACAAAGCAAAAATAAAAGAAATAGAGCCATACTTATTTTATCACAAGGTTTTGCAGTGCTGCATTATTAAGGTGATTTGACTAGTTGTCCACCCTAGCAACTGTAAAACACCGCCCTCTTGTCTCGTCTGTCACTTTGCTATCCTTTCAGAATGAAGTGCACATTTCTATGCTGCAGTGATTTTTGCTGTAATTCACAAGGTGACAGTGTTGTGCATTGACCCTTGACTCGGGGTAGTGACCCTGCAAATAACGTGAACTGACTAATAGGAGTTGTCTCCTTCCAGCTACAGGGTAATTAATATTGCACCTATAACCACTTCTCAATCTACATTAGTCATGGATCTAAGGAGCTCTTCCAACAGACAACTTAGGCCTCATGCAAATGGAGCCTAATGCATCCGGTCCTTCAGCACCCATTCCAAGTGTTTAATTTTGCAGACTTTGTGAAAGCACTCTTGAGAATAACCACTTGTACAATGCAGGAGTCCATTTGAGTCAGACAGCAGTCCTTTGTTCTTCCTTCTCCAAGTTTAGAAGTTAGTTAATGAGTGTTGAATACAAGATATGACAGTACAATATTCTAATTTCCTGTATGCTAAAAAGACAAAGTTCTCTTTGTGGTATATTCAGACTGCCACAATAAAATGTTACAAAGGTATTGCCTAATTTGATAAAAACAGGGTTGATCATTACAAGGCAGAATGGCTTATTTGAGTTTATAAAAGTAACAGCTTTTTTCAATTTCCAATCCACTTGATCCATCTTATCTAGAACAGAGAATGCAAACACATGCAAAGGAGCTTTGCCATTGTTAACTCTCAGCTGACAATACAGTAGACAGTTTTGAAGATGCATATGCTGTAATAACTTAAAGGATTTTTTTTTTTATATAGTGCCTTTCTATAGTAAATCCCATCTGAAGGTGTTGACTTATCTTTTCAATCTATTGATTCATTTCCAAATCAACTTAATCCAGTTCAGAGTGATTGGGTGCCACAAACAATAATGGTTGTATTAGGTACAAGGCAGGAAACAGTCCCGTGAAGACCTGAAAGCAAAAAACAGAGCAGATCTGCAAATAAATTGAAAACTCCGCAAAGACAGTGATAAGGTTGGAATCACTGAATTTAAACCTGATGAAGATTGGATATTTAAGTCAAGATTTCATTGGATTTAGTTCCTTAAGAGATGTACTGTGAACCATTGAGTACCAAGAAGGTTTGGGGTACTCCATTTAATGGCAGATGCAAATTATGAAAACAATAGCGCCCAATGGCTGTTAAATGCAAATATTTGTTGGAATGCGTTCTGATGTCTTAAACAATTGGCTCCACATTGTAGAACAACTTCCTGTTGGGTTGGGATTTATCTGTTTGAGGAACAGAAGGGCAGTAGCTTCAAGTTGGCAGCTGAACTGGGCCACAGGTCATCTGGTAAGCAACCCTTGGTTAAAAAACAGAGAGCTGATTAGTCATAGGGCCCTGTTTGGCAATTTTTACTTTCGGAGAACTGTGAAGATGCCCCCTAAACATGTGCATATACTGTATATTATCATAACTACTTCATTCACTTTGGGGTTTTGGACTGGGGCAGCAGTCAATTTAAGGGTCACTGGTTTGGGGTAGTCCTTGTTGGGGTGCTAATCCATCTCAGTCACCCGCTCATTCATTTGGAGTCAGTTTAGAGTTGCCTGCCTGTTTTTGTGATGTGGATGGAAAGGTTCTAAAGACAAAACCTCAAGCATCTAGGAGAAGAAAGTGCATACTCCACAAAGACTGTGATAAGATTAGAATGGCTGAATTTAAACCTCATGCAGAGCTGGTCTGTAAATCAAACCTTTCTTGGATTCACTTCTGTAAAGATTTGTACATATTGTAAATATAAAGAAACGGATTCAATAACAAATTGTTGTGATGTCAAGGGACAACTCTATTTATGGTAGGTGGAATGAAAAAGGTCAAAAGAAATAAGCATGAAAGGGTTCAAATAAAGCCAAGGACGTAAAAAGAAAGAAGATATGTCGTAGTGGTCAGGATAGTCTTCTCTTCTGGTCTTTTGATGTTCTTGTATCTTGTATATTGAAATCCCTGGAGAAGGGGGACATGGAAGTGACCTCACTGCTCATTAAGTTAAGAAGCCTCTGGACTATGGACAGAGAAAGACAAAGCATTAACAATGGTGTCCCCTCCTGGCTTGGGATGGTATTTCTCACATTTTTAGTGCCCTGAAGGTGACTCTGAAGCATTCATGAGTGACAACATATATATTTTCATATCCACATAATTCAAATTGTGGTTTTGGGGAAGCTGCAGTCAATCTAGTCATCACTGGGTGCAAGGCAGGAAACAGCTGTGACCAGAGTGACAGTCCATCACAGAACACATAAACTTGCCTAAACTCATCAGTCTGAAGTCACCATTTAAGTTAACCTGTTTGTCTTTCGAGATGTGGGAGGAAAATCTGCTCAACCCGTGGAGAGACTACAAACATGAAGCCAACAAAGACTGGGAATGGGATTTAAACTCAGGATAACAAAGTAAAGCAAGAATCCAGGACACCTCAAGATACATTCAAAGGGAAGAAGATGAAACTTAGACATCTCCCTATTAACACTACATCCCTGAAGCCTGCGAAGAAAGTTATAATTCCAGGCCACCTTATATTCCTTCTCACCTCTCCATTAGCTTCTTTGGTTTTGCAAATGTGTCGATCAGCACAAGCAGGAAGCAGCCTGCTATTCCATCCCCCCCACCACTTCAGATGAACTTGGGCAAAAAGTTCTCCCAGCTCAAGTCTGTTTATCTGGGTGTGAGGTGCCTGGAATTGTACAGGGTAAATAATATATTGTTATTTCATGTGTGTTCAGTGTCTACAACGATCTATGTTAATGTGGGATGACAGGAAATGTGAGGCAATAAATGTTGAACACATACCTAAAATCAAAACTTTTTTCACGGTTTAGTACTAATGACAAATTTTTGATATGAAGTGTATAACGTGTTAAGACCGAAGTCCAAATATCAAATGAATACTTTCACAAAAGTTACAAGTATAACAAAACAAGTCCGCTCTTATTCAAGAATATAACCGAAGAGAAAGAAATTGGGTTAGTGTACATTGCTGACACATCCGCTTGGGTGGTGCAGCAGTAAGAACTGCTGACTTGTAATCAAGAGGTTGTGGGTTCGATTCTGGGCCTTTCCTAGATTTACCATTTTGAATAGTGAACTGCTCTTATTGTTACTATTATAGAATTAAAACATACATTTGATTTGAGTCTGTAACAGCCGGTGTAAATTTATAGTACTTGTAAAGGTTACCTTTTTTTTTTTAATTCAGTTTTATTTTCTCAGTCATTTTCACGCTCCCCATGATCTGACACTGCTGTTTTCAAATAAAGACATGATATAACAGAGGTGAACTCAGGTGAGGACAAGGGTTCTACATGGGTAAAAGAGAACATAAGCCCTCCTTGCAAGAAACGTCCACTCACACATAAGAAAATGCAGCTGCACCAGGCATAAAGGTGAAAGATGGAACCATTTGGATGCAGCAACACGTTGAGCGACAGTGAATCTGACACACGCGTGTTCTTTAGCGAAACAGCAGGGTTGTACCCTAACCCAATTTCTTTATCTTCGGTTATATTCTTGAATAAAAGCACACTTGTTTTGTTATACTTGTACCTTTTGTGAAAGTGTTTGTTTGAAACTTGGACTTTATGTCAAAATTTTGTCATTAGTACTATAACATGTATTCAGCATTTCTTGCCTTGCATTTCCTGTCACCCTACATTTACCCAGAATGTTGTAGACACCGAACACACATGCAATGCTTGTGTTCCAGATAATGATATACTGTATTATTTACCCTATACAACTCCAGGTACCTCACACCCAGACAAACAGACTTCAGCTGCAGTGATGGGATTGGGATAGCAGGCTGCTTGTTGCTTGTGCTGATCACCACATTTGCAAAATAAAAGATGCTAATGGAGAGGGGCGAAGGAATTTAAGGTGGCCTGGGATTAAAAGTTTTCTTGTAGGCTTCAAGGATTCTAGTGTTAATCTAGCATAAGTGGTAGTAGTATGCTATGTGTAGCCAGGCAAAGGTCTGGTGAAATGCACTGGCTCTTTGCAAACATTTTCAAGTCATGAACCAACAGAGGCATTGTCCTTTGGTGACTATGGGCATTTTCAGTTGACCCAAGAAATCATTCCAGCCTTACCCTAAGCAGGAGATCTCAAGAATGGACTAAACACTCTCTTAATCTCTTCCTACAACTTTGGAATGGAGTAGTGACAGTACCTCATGAGAAGAAGTACTTCCTGAAGATATAAAGTGGGCATATTAAGAAAAAAAGGGTGTTACAAAATAGATGCAGGTGTGGTAAGTTCTTGGTGTAACATGCATTAATTTGTTATTTTATTTCCCTTCTGTGTGCGAATTAAGCAGTATTTATGATTATAACATCCAAAAGTTGCCCAGAATTAACAGGATATAAATTATATTTTAACTAGCTTCTTGTGCAAAATAATCTTTCATGGCCCTACTCCTTACACTGTACTGTACTTGTCAATGTATGATCCAGTTATTAATTGCTAAGAATCTATGACATACTCTAGATTTTAGTGGTGGAGTTCTGTGGGCCAAACTCCAACAATCATCTTACAAAGTTTCTGATTTTATTTGCCATAAAACTTGAGTAAAACAGCAAATACATCTCTAATTTTGGTTTACTGCCAGTTTCTTGTCTACGTGGCAGAATTTTCTAAAGCTCTCTTGCATGAAAGCATAGCCTGTCTAGTTTAGATAGGGTCTGGATGCATTGAGGCAGCATGAACCTTAAGTAGACTTGGCACACATTTGAAAAAACAGGGCCAGAAAGCAGCTAAAACTATAATGACTTTTTGTTTCACCATTGATGTGGTTATGCACCCATACAGAAACAAGTAAATCCAACAAGAAATGCATTATGACCAATTACAGATAAACAAGACACTATTGCCACTCTGTGTCTGGTTTTGAAAATACAGAAGGCTCTTTGCTCTAAACCCATTAGGGTGGTTCCTCTGAGAGCACAGTATTTTCTCCCTTTCTAAACATTCCACTCTGAAGTTCAAATCTAAGAGCTTCCACTTTATACTTGTGCCTCTGCTCCTGGAAATTAATTGGGTTTCTTTATAGAAAATGGGTACATCAGAGTTACTTTAAGGGTTGAGTTCTCAAATGGAGTTACCAAACCTCTATTGTTACAAACAAACAGAAAGAATGAATGAATGTTGCTGGATGAAAAGTAAGGGATGCTTTGAGTTAGTATGTGTGAATGTACACTCACTGAGCAAATTATTAGGAACACCTATAGAACTGCTTATCCATGCAATTATCTAATCAGCCAATCATGTAGCAGCAGCACAATGCTTACAATCATGCAGGTACAGGTCAGGAGGTTCAGTTAATGTTCACAATGAACACCAGAATGGGGAAATAATGTGATTTCGGTGATTTTGACCATGGTATCATTGTGGGTATCAGACATGCTGGTGTATTTCTATAACTGCTGATCTCCTGGGATTTTCATGTAGAACAGATTCTCTGGGGTTTACTCAGAATGGTGCAAAAAACAAATAACATCCAGCAAGCAGCAGTTCTGTAGACAGAAATGCCATGTTGATGATAGAGGTCAGAGTAGAATTGACTGGTTTGAGCTGACAGAAAAGCTATGGCAAGTCAGAGAACCAATCTGTGCAACTGTGGTAATAGGGAAAGTATCTTAGAATGCACAACATGTCAAACCTTGAGGCAGATGGGCTTACAACAGCAGAAGACAACATCGGGTTCCACTCTTGTCAGTCAAGAATAGAAAGTGGAGGCTGCAGTGGGCACAGATTCCCTAAAAATGAACAGTTAAAGACTGGAAAAAACGTACCCTGATCTGATGCATTTCAGTTTCTGCTTGGGCACATAGATGATAAAATCAGAATTTGGAACCAATGGCATGAATCCATGTACCTGTCTTTTCTTTTAAAAAATAGTCCAGGCTGGTGGTGGTGGTGTAATGGCATGAGCAATGTTTTCTTGACACACTTTATGCCCGTTAATACCAATTAATCATTTCTTGAAAGCTATGACCGATTTGAATATTATTGCCGACCATATGCATCCCTTCATGACTACAACTTATCCATCAAATGGCTATTTCCAGCAAAGTAATCCACCATGTCACAAAGCAAAAGTTGTCTCAAACTGGTTTCATGAACACGACAATGAATTCTGTATTCTTTACCAGCTATATTAGTCGCCAGATCTGAATCCAACAGAAAACTGTTGGGATGTGAAAGAATAGGAGATTAGCAGCAAGAATACGCAGATGACAAATATGCAGGAATTGCGACATGCAATCATGTCCATATTGGCCAGAATCTCAAAGGAATGATTCCACAATATTTTGAAAGTCCATGCCACAAATAATTGAGGGTGTTTTGAAAGCAAAAGGAGCCCTTATCGAGTAATAGTATAGTATTCCTAATAATCTGATCAGTGAGTTGCAGTAACCTGCCACCCTGAACAAGGTTGTCTCCTGCTTTGCATTTGATGCTGCTTAGATTGGTTTCAGCCCCCATGTCCCTGACAGTGGATGGATGGATAGATGAATCTTATAAAGACTTTCCAGGTTAAAGAAGGAGGTTTTAAAGACTTGGCTTTTATGAGTAGGATATGCATTAAGATGAAGTATTCACTTAGGCCCACCTTAGGATCTTTGAATGGGACTGTCATGTATAATTTATCTGATTAACTGTATTTGCATTCCATGCCTGTACAGATCAAGCACTTCCAAAAGGACACTCCTGTTGTAAGAATAATCAGAAATATAGTAATTGAAAAAAATTGAATAAAATTTACTCTGCTTAAATGTTATAATTACGTTATAATTTTTTTCATTTATTCCAGTCCATTGTTCTTTGAGTAGCTCAAGTTTTTAATGGTACCTTTAAATAGATAGTGCCATGTTTCTGCCCCTGAACCCACTCAGTATTTATCATCAGTGCCAGAGGACATAACTTAGATATGTGGTGGGCTGTGCTGTGCAGTGTTTATGCTATAAAATACGCATCTTCTCAAATAACACAAACATTAACAACAGCAGTTGTGCACTCTATACAGCAACCAGAGAAAACACAGAGTCCACAAACAATTTGCACTCTGAATTATTGTGACTGGACCTGAGTGTGCCTATGGAAGGACTCAGTCGGGTTTAACTAAATAGGAAAAGGCTCTTGTTCCACATCACACTGCAACAGAAAAGGCAGAGTCGTGAAATGAATGCAATGGATGGATGCATTCATAATGATTCTATACAGCACAGAAGCTGGGGGAAAAATATGTATCACGACTTGCATCTGATGTTGCCAATCAAAGTTACATCTGTTTAGCAACTGCAATTACTTTCAAGTCACCTGAGGCTTGTTGTATTTTAATTGCTTGATTATTTAAACTGGCTCCTAAAATTGCCACTGAATCAAATTCTTAGCCTCTGTGGTGTTGAGCATTGCCTTGCTTACGAGCAGGCACACTTGTCTCTTGATTACAATATTTGCTTTATACTTTCTTTTTTAGTTGTTTGTTTTTGCTATTCATGGGCACCTGGCCACATGCTTGTCTGCTCTTTTTCTTTCTGTTTTTGTTTGATTGCATTATTGACTGATGTTTCTTTCTGTTCCAGCTGCCCATTACATTAAAACAACATTATTGACTTCCTGCCCTGGACATCTAATTTAGGTTAAATGGAGGTGTTTTATAGGGGCGTTTAGTTAAAGATTTTAGCCCCAGAGGTGGTCACAGCTGTCATTGACAATGAGTGCGGAGACAAAAATAACTAGGTGGATGGATACATATTTCAGCAAAGAATAAATGCTGGGATAAAGTTCCAAATGAAGTAGAGAGACACTTACCTGCAACAAACATATGTTCAATTGTGACCACAGTGATTTGCGTAGATTATTTAGCTATCATTCTCAGTTACTGTGACAGTGCTAATAAGAAATGAATCCTCTTCATATTATCTTTATTTAAAAAAGTTTTATTTAGTGTTTAACTAGAGGTTTCATTTGGTCTTTTTTGTTAAACAACATACAAAGTAGTCTTTTTTTCCGTCCAAGTAAACAGCAGACAGACAAATTAGACTGTGATCTTTAAGGTACGGTTAGTTTCAGGTACAATTCCAATTTCTAGTATATAACTTTGTGTGGTCACATGTTAGGGAAAAAATCCATCCATCCATCCATCATCCAACCTGCTAGTCCCTAACTACAGGGTCATGGGGGTCTGCTGGAGCCAATCCCAGCCAACACAGGGCGCTAAGCAGGAAACAAACCCTTCGCAAGGCGCCAGCCCACTGCAGTAGGGAAAAAATGACTTTTTGAATCATTTACCAAGGGAATGATGAGATAATGACAATTCATATTTTTTATTTCCTTTCTTTTTATTATTTGTGCATTTTGAGATTATTTTTTCTCTCTTAACATATGTTTCAGAACAGTATATTATGTAGGAATTTGGGCTGCTTTTTCTTTAGCACCTTCTGTATGGATTATTTAGTGTTTTCTGAGTTTAATTACTAATTATTTGTGGTGCCACAACATATTTTGTTAATCAATTGGGTGGAACTAAATTACTATTGCCATTACCAGCATGTTGCCCTGGAAGGTATGTATCACAACACCACACCCTAATTTATTAGTGCAACCCTTTAAATCCAAAGCAAACAATTATTCAGTACCTGTGATTCTGATTCTATTGTTGCTCTCTCTGACTTTGATTTTTGGTTTACAATCAGTCTATAGTGTTTCAGATTTGGTTTTAGTGGTTTTGACTCATTTCTGGCTTGACAAACTTTTCATCGCCTGGGGCCTCATGTATAAACGATGCGTACGCACAGAAATGTTGCATAAGTACGTTTCCATGTTCAAATTGTAATGTATAAAATCTAAACTTGACATAAAGCCACGCACTTTTCCACGGTACCTCATACCCTGTCATACGCAAGTTCTCCGCTCGATTTTGCAAACTGGCGGAACCCAGTGTCACAGCAGTGCTACTGTTCCTATGTGGTTTATCTTTCTGTTTCAGATCCACATTACTGACGCGGCTTTTTAAATACACTGAAATTAAGCGTATATTGTTTATTAGTTTAATGCATGTGATTGTAATTAACCTGTAACAATATAATGGTCCACAGAATGGACAAACTATTCTAAATACCATAACTGCTTTAGCGTTGTTACTCTCACTGCATCTTTTTCTTCTTCTTTCAGCTGCTCCCGTTAGGGGTTGCCACAGCGGATCATGTTTTTCCACATTACTCTCACTGCACCACTCGGAGCAGCTGATCTGAAAGAGAATTATCAGTATACAGCATCAAGCACACGCTGCCTCAGCCATGCTGTCTATTGAACTGCTTCTCACACGGCAAACGCTTCAAAACCTTTACTGTACGGACCTTGCGGTTCAGAAACAGTTTCATCCCAAGAGCTCTAAGCACACTCAATCAGTCCATCAACTGCTCCTTGTAGACCTGTTTGTACTTATAAGTACAATTACCTCACTGTAAACTTGCGATACAGTTATAATATTGCACAACCTGCGCCACTTTATAAAGCGCGTATTTACATATGATGACGATATAACTTTTAAGATGAAATGCAACAAAATATGTTTATTATATTACACAGATAAAACTTGAACTTTATTTAAATAATCTATATTGTTAATAATTAAAGGACACAGTGTTGCTACGCTAGCAAGGATCTGGCGCTCTGTTCACGGATTGTTCCTGCCTCGCACTGTATGCTTCACTGGGACTGGCGTGATGGACAGAATAATTAAACACGTACTACGAAGATATTTCAATGTTCCTTAAAAGTTTTGAAGAATCGGTATTATAAGCTTACAGATGGCTTAACGTCTATTACAGAGCTGATTGTGTGGTGATTGGGTATTTGGAGAAAGAAAAGGAGAAAGAAAAGAAAGGAAGGACAGGAATTGGAGGTTAGTAGTTAAATACGTTAAATAATTTTAATATTAAGTTTATGATGTTCTACTTTAACAACCAAATAAACTACATGATTAAAGTGGAAATTTTGAGATTAAAGTTGATATTTCATGCTTTTTCCCCACTGTGTGCCTTTTTTTTTCTCTGTACCCTAATAAGTTTTCATATGACACTCAGACATGGGCTACGACTCGCCTTTTCACGGCAACTCTTTTTTTTATTTTGGGTACTGTGCGACTTTGTGAACTTTGGATTTCGAGTTTCTCCGACACGCTATGTCACTCGATCACCTTCCTTTTGTTGTTTATACCACTGTTTAAACAAACAAATAGTACGTTTTTCCTTGCCTCTACTTGGTATGCGCTGAAATTGTTCTATTTTTCCTCGTGGTTTTGCGATTGTCTTTTCACAGAATGCTGAGCTTAAGGGCTATTAATATTGATTTACATATTCAAAGAGGCGTAATTCTGGGAGGAGTTGGGGCGGGACAGCAGGCGTATGCACGTGCGTTACTTTTCATGCAAACCGTGATTTATGTAGCGGAAGAACGTGGAAGATGGAGTAAGCACAGATTCCTGCATTTGGATTTTTCTGTGCGTAAGCACATTTCGGCTTTTGTGCTTACGTCATGTTATAGTGCGAATTCTACACGCAGCGTTATGCATGAGGCCCCTGTTCCTCTGGAAAATAGTTCTCAATTAGAATTTATATATATATATATATATATATATATATATATATATATATATATATATATATATATATATATATATATATATATGTGTAAAATGTTCCTGTCTAGATATACATATTTGAGAAAGACACTTAATCTGTTTAATCATTTTGGGACCCAAAACTTTAGGTGTGTTAAAGATTAATACCATTTATCTGTATGCTGATTGCTAGAAACTGATTAGAACATTAAAAAAGATGAGAACAGGCCATTCAGCCCAACATGATCTGGCCCTTGACTGCAAATTAAACTAACTTACTTAAGATCATTGCTTTGTTATATTCTCTAGTTTTGTCGTGGTGAACTTAGCAGTGCCTCTGGCAGGCTTCCTTGTACTTTTTGTAAGAAGGACATCCAGCTGGTGGGCACATTTGTAACAGTGATTTTTATTATTCTTTATTTAAAATACTAATTTCTCTGCCAATACTCAAATTGGATTTTTCAAGATGAAAAGTTTTTACAGATCACTCTGAATGCACCCTAGTTGATTGGCATCAACACCCTGTAGTGAAACTGAACAAAGATGGATGAAAATATATTCCTGGAACATTAACATGGAGTCAGTTTCTATTTTTCTGTGAGTGGATGCTTGTGCACACAAAACTAGATAGGTGCTAAAGAAACCAAGCTCTGTTTGAAGAAGTATCATTTGTCATGGTGGAGGACAAGAAATCATATATGACAATTACAAATTAAAAGAACAAAGGCGGTAGAAATTTGTTTTCTCTTACCCAGTTTGTCTTACATATCCATGATTCAAGATAGACCCTGGAAAGTCTAAAGACTCTTGCAACTTGAAGGCTGAAAGTGAGGCATGGCCTGAGAGGAATTATGTAATGTTACCCCAGTGACACTAAGAGGGCAGGTGGCCCAGAAGTTGCCAGGAATGGCTGGCCCACCTTATAGTCAAGCAGAAAGAGAGAGGAAGGGAGTAGGTTGGGGGGAATACAGATCTGATAAAAAGTAAAAAAAGCTTCAGCCTGACAGAGGGCAATACACAGTTTTAGGCTAATACAACAAGTAGTGGGTTGCTCAATTAGCAGTGGAGACAGCCAGACAGACTTCTTGGGGAGACAGTGATTTCTGAGAATCAAATAGCTTCCAGCCAGCTGTCTTCGTTTGAAAAAATTAGCATGTTTGGTAAGCTTTTAGGCTTTACTTTCCTCTTTTCTAAATTTATAGAAAGTGCTTAACTTTAGAACAAAATTTTGTGAGGCAAATGTGAAATAACTTTGACATGAAAAACAGCAGACATATTCTTTAAATGGCCCAGTGTATACACATAAACAGTCCCTACATCATTACACTACAACTGCCAGTCTATAATATTAACATAAAGTGTAATGGATGCATGGATTCATGATGTTTACACCAAATTCATCCACACCATGTCCATATCACAGAAAAACAACATTTAAGAAACCAAGTGAAATGCTTCCATAAAGTTTGCTTTTCAATATTAAAAATCCTGAATTACCATAAAAACAACAACAACTTTTATTTATATAGCACATTTTCATACAAACAGTAGCTCAAAGTGCTTTACATAATAAAGAATAGAAAAATAAAAGACACAATAAAAAAACAAAATAAGTCAACATTAATTAACATAGAATAAGAGTAAGGTCCAATGGCCAGGGGACAGAAAAACAAAAAACTCCAGACGGCTGGAGAAAAAATAAAATCTGTAGGGATTCCAGACCATTAGACTGCCCAGTCCCCTCTGGGCATTCTACCTAACATAAATGAAACAGTCCTCTTTGGATTTAGGGTTCTCACGGAAGGACATGATGATGATGGTCATGTAGACTTCTGGCTTTTAGTCCATCCATCATTGTTGGAGCATCATGATGCTTTGAGTAGGTGGAGGTGGCGCAGTTCGCCACCACCACAAAGAAACCAGAAAAAGTAACAGAAGAGAGAGTGGGGTCAGTACGGATTTTAGAGCCACTATGAATAGTTATTATGAAGAATTGAACATACAGAGTATCAGGATTAAGTTAAATTAAGTTAAATTGAAGTTATAAAAAGGCCATGTTAAAGTAATATGTTTTCAGCAGTGTTTTAAACTGCTCTACTGTATTAGCCTGGCGAATTCCTATTGGCAGGCTATTCCAGATTTTAGGTGCATAGCAGCAGAAGGCCGCCTCACCACTTCTTTTAAGCTTTGTTCTTGGAATTCTAAGGAGACACTCATTTAAGGATCTAAGGTTACGATTTGGAATATAAGGTGTCAGACATTCCGATAGATAAGATGGAGCGAGATTATTTAAGGCTTTATAAACCATAAGCAGAATTTTAAAGTCAATCCTGAATGACACAGGTAACCAGTGTAGTGACATCAAAACTGGAGAAATGTGTTCGGATTTTCTTTTCCTAGTTAGGATTCTAGCAGCTGCATTCTGCACTAGTTGCAACCGATTTATGTCTTTCTTGGGTAGTCCTGAAAGGAGTGCGTTACAGTAATCTAGTCGACTGAAAACAAATTTGTGAACTAATTTCTCTGCATCTTTCAAAGATATGAGGTCTAACTTTTGCTATGTTTCTTAGGTGAAAAAATGCTGTCCTAGTGATCTGATTAATATGCGATTTCAAATTCAGATTACAGTCAACAGTTACCCCTAAGCTTTTTACCTCCGTCTTGACTTTTAATCCTAATGTATCCAGTTTATTTCTAATAGCCTCATTGTATCCATTATTGACAATCACTAAGATTTCAGTTTTCTCTTTATTTAACTTGAGAAAGTTACTATTCACCTATTCTGAGATAAAAGTAAGACATTGTGTTAGTGAATCAAGAGAATCGGGGTCATCAGGTGCTATTGATGAGTACAGCTGTGTGTCATAAGACGTTCTAAGTGGTGTTCATAAGAAATGTAATGATTTACCTCTTGAAGTAAAAGTACATAATAAACATGTTGGGTCAAATACTTGAAATATTAAAATGTATGTTTCAATATAAAAGTTTAAACTTTAAATATTCTGAATTGTTAGGTAAATGTGTCATTTTAACCCACTGATAAAGGTCCATAAAGGGTTAGATGCCTAGTAAAGAATAAAAAATCAAAATATACATCATATTCATAATCACTGACCTTGCAATTTTTCATTTTTTAACCTTCTGGTAATGGGATAAGATCACAGATAAAGAATCAAATATCAAAAATATTAAAATATTCGAGATGAGCAGTCCTGAAATAGCATAAAGTGACACTCCCAACACTTGCATTACTAATCCTTATTTTTTCAAAGTTCTGTGAAAATCTGCAACTTTCACCCCTTGTATCTCATTAGGATGTGAGACTCTGGCTTTGGTTGATGTGGCAAACACAACTCCAAGTCCTTCTGATGATTTTTGCTAAAGATACCTATTAATTTACTCTTCTTCATAACAGTGTAGTTTCCTGCATAACATATGGACCAAAAAGTGCCTAATAATTGGTGTACAGGTCTGGATGGCCAAAAAGCTTGCTGTCTTGCATAATTAGACATCTTGACTAACTGAATTCTACATAATAAGTGGGGATTTTCTCGTACTGATGAGTCACGACGTGCTACATATAAAACTGAAGGGATTTCAAAACACTTTTATGAACACAAAAAAAAGTATTGAAAGATTAATTCTACTCTTTTAAATAGATGTATTGATACAGTTCGCCCTGTATGTGAAAATTCCACACAGAGGAGTTTATCTAAAATTGCCCTCTGTAACAATATGGTGAGCTATAATTACAGTACAGCAGCCATAGTAGTGACTCACTCACCTCTGCCAGAAGACATTTGTTTTCTTTTTATTTATTTTATTTTATTTTTTCGTGCACTGTCTTAATTATAGATGGCTCTTAATTATATGGTGTTTCTGCTGTTCCAGGATAGTGAATAGAATATCAAATGAGTTTTCATAGGTGCCTATTAACCTTTGAAGACACTGTAGATTATAACAGATCATATTAGTTTATGTATTTATAATTGAATTTCTTTAGTTTTACCATCTTGTATCCATCCAGATGTTAGTACGGTATGTTCCTTAAATTTGTGTCCTCAGGTAGCCCAACTCCTCAGAGTTGCTTCCTCCTATCCTCAAAATAGTTCTTTATTACTTCAAATTTGATTATAAATGATTTTACACATTTATACTTCAGAAATAAATAGAACCACATCAATTTTCATAAAGAAGAAAAGAAAGGGCTATAATGTAAGAATGCTCTGGTGTATGAAAAAGACAGCTCCGTCCAAGAAGTTCTGCCATGTTTTGTAGGCTAGTGGATAGAACCCCATTCAGTAAATGTAATTTTTTTTCCATTTTCAGTTTATATAGTCAATCACTGTGCCATTGGGAAACAGCGAGTGCTGTACTCATCCTAAAATAATGTGTCAATTCTTATTTAGCTTAAATTGCAATACTGGCACAATACTGGATGAGCTCCAAGATATTACTTTCAGCTGTGCTGCTTTCTAACTTATGTCTACAGCTATGTTAAGAAATATTTCCTAATATTTCCAGCAAAATTTACCTTTCACTATTTTCTTGTTGATGTATCAATTTATACGTAAATACCTTTACATTTTTAAATCATAAAAAAACTGTCTTTTCTGTAGTCTTATAGTCAAGTAAGTAGTCTTGTTAAGAGGTTTACATACTTTGGCAGTGACATTCATGTCTCTGGTGACTCTTCCTTTGAAGTCAGCAGACAGATTGGGAGAGCGGGGTTGCGTTTTGGTCATGAGGTCGCTGGAAAGGTGTGTGTCTGTGGCGCTCCCAATATCTGTGCAAAAGGATGAAGTTCCAAGTCTTTAGAGTCCTTGTGCTTTCAGTCTTGCTATATGGTTGCGAGACTTGGACACTATCCAGTGACCTGATACGATGACTGGACTCCTTTGGTACTGTGTCTCTCCAGAAAATCCTTGGGTACTGTTGGTTTGACTTTGTGCTGATGGAGTCCCGAATGAGACACTTTACCTGCATTGTGAGGGAGCGTCAATTACGGCACTACGGTCATGTGGCACGTTTCTCCAAGAGTGATCCGGCTTGTAAGATCCTCATTGTAGATCTGGAGTGGCTGGACCAGGCCAAGGGATCCCCATGTAACTATAAGTTTAACTATAAGTTTTATTACACATTTACTGTTCACAATCAACTTTTCCTTTACTGTTCTATACTTTAGAATACTTACAGTAACGTGTGCCTGCTACCACAGTGATTAATGTTAGAACTTTCAAACAAATTACCAGGACCAGATAATAATTATCCTGGAGTGCTTGAGGAGGTACTGAGTACATATATAAATCCTTGACACATATTTGTAGGACATCATTGTGCACTGGCAAAATTCCAAAGGACTGGAAAATGGCAAATATTATCCTGTTATATAAAAAGCGTGATTGGTCAGGTTATGGACTTGTTTGCCTTGAGCTGACTTTTTAGGCAAGTCGTTTATTTCTCATTTTGGGTTTTCATTGTTTTTTCTTTAATTATTGATTAGAGATAAATTATTTGTTTGCCTCAGAAGTTTTACAGCTGCGTGTGTTTGGACTTTTACAAGTGTTTTTGCACTTTTAAAGCCAGTGCCATATGTTGGGCCTCTGTAGACCAAAAAGCCTGCCTCTTGAGTTTGGGGTTTGACTGCCTGGGGTGAATCCTAATTTTGGGACAGACTAGGTCCTGGGTCCTCATGTATAATGCCGTGCGTAGAATTCGCACTATAACATGGCGTAAGCACAAAAGCCGAAATGTGCTTATGCACAGAAAAATCCATATGCAGGAATCTGTGCGTACTCCAACTTCCACGTTCTTCCGCTACATAAGTCTCGGTCAGCGTGAAAACTAAAGCTCGTGCACGCGCCTTATGTCCCGCCCCAACTCCTCCTAGAATTACGCCTCTTTGAATATGCAAATCAATATGAATTGCACTTAAGCTCAGCCTTCTGAGAAAAGACAATGGGAAAAGCACGGGGGAAAATATAAGAATTTCAGCAAATACCAAGTGGAGGCAAAGGAAAAACATACTATTTGTTTAATTAAACCGTGGTGTAATCAACAAAAGGAAGTTGATCGAGTGACATAGCGTGTTGGAGAAACTTGAAAGCTCACGTTCACAAAATCGCACAGTGCTGGAAATAAAAAAGAAGTCACATATCAAAGTCGCCGTGAAAAGGCGAGTTGTAGCCCATTGTCTGGGTGTCATATGAAAGCTTATTAGGGTACAGAGAAAAAAAAGGTACACAGTGGGGAAAAAGCACGAAATGTCAAGTTTAATCTCGAAATTTCCACTTTAATCATGTAGTTTATTTTGTCATTAAAGTAGAACATCATAATCGTCATCTTAAAATTGTTTCATTAACCAGTTTCTCAAATCACATCGTAATTAAAGTAGCATGTTAAATGTTTTGTTTTGTATGTGATCTTCTATGTGCTCTATGTGTGTGACTCACTACTTGCTTCTTAAACCGGCTCTCTTCCTCCAACTGGACACAGAATCCATTACATCCATGATATTACAGCTCTCTGAATAACTAAAATACTGAGATGTATACGTGATATAATTTTCATGATGATAGGAGGTAAAGCACATTACTAAACATGGGTTTCACGGCGCAGTGATTGTGTGCGACCTTCGATGAAATTATTTATTGCAGAAGTACTCATGGGCAGCTCTAGACAGAGAAAGAATTGGTGACCCCTTCAATATGGTATCTTATGCACGGTGGATGGCCACTTCCGTTGCGGACACTGCATAGCCGCCTCGTGCTCATGACACAAACGTTTAACTTATGTTGAAATTTGCCGCTGCGATTTTAGCTGTGTCGTTATTTTCTCTTTCTGTTTTATATTCAATATATATTGGCGTGGCCGACCCCTGCAGTCCTTGCTTTTCTTTCTCCAAGTAACCGATCGCCACACAACCAGCTCTGTAATAGACGTTAAGCCATCTGTAAGCTTAGAGCGCCGATTCTTCGAAACGTTTAAGGAACATTGAACTATCTTCGTAGTACAGGTTTAATTATTCTATCCTTCACGCCAGTCCCAGTGAAGAATATGGATTATTTAAATGAAGTTAAAGTTTTACCTGTTTAATATAATAAACACATTTTGCTGCATTTCATCTTAAAAATGCTATCATCATCATATGTAAATACGCACTTTATAAAGTGGCTCAGGTTGTACAATATTATAACTGTAGTGCAAGTTTACAGTGAAGTAATTGTACTTATAAGTACAAACAGTTCTACAAGGAGCACTTGATTGGGTGCATTTAAAGTTCTTGGGATGAAACTGTTTCTGAACCGCGAGGTCCGTACAGGAAAGGCTTTGAAATGTTTTGCTGTGGCTAATGCTGTGGATAATTCTCTTTCCGATCAGCTGCTGCTGTGATTCACACTCAGATACAGTTATATAAATACTCCGAGTTGTGCAGCGAGAGTAATATGGAAAAAGATGATCCGCTGTGGCAACCATAACGGGAGTAGCTGAAAGAAGAAAAAGAAGGTGCAATGAGAGTAACAACGCCAAAGCAGTTATGGTATTTGGAATACTATGGCTATTCCCTGGACCATTATATTGTTACAAGTTAATTACAATCAGATGCGTGACACTAATAAACAATATGAGGTTAGTTTCAGTGTAATTATAAAGTAGCGTCAGGAAAATAAGGAGTAACCACACAGGAACAGTAGCATTGCTTTGACACTGGGTGCCACCAGTCTGCAAAATCGACCGGAGAACTTCCGTACGACAAGGTATGAGGTATCGGGGAAAAGTGCGTGGCTTTACGACAAGTATAGGTTTTATACATCGCGATTTGAACGTGGAAAAGTTCCGTTTATACATGAGGACCCTGGTCTGGCCTTTGTGTGCATTTTATACCCTGCATCCCTTCCACCATCTTGTGTGATGCAAATCGCACCACTCAGAGTAAAGTGGTCACCGAAGTGTGGATAGAAATAAAGTGTACATTATTAAACAAAACTGAAACATTATTTGTGGTATCTTCATAACTTCTGAAATGAGTTACAGAGATAGATAGATAGATAGATAGATAGTATTTTATTGTACCAAAAGGGAATATTTATTTCCTCCAGCAGCAATATTAAACCTAAAGTGTAAACAATAAAAACACAAACTTTTACATTATTGCATAAGGCAACTATTCACAAAAATCTAATATGAATGATACCATATTATGAAAATGTATTGTTCTTATTCCAATATGTCTGTTACAACTGTCGTGAATGAAGATGGACAATATAGAGAAAAACAGCCCATCTTAGCACCCTGCGATGGAACAAGTCGTTGACTAAAAGTGCTCCAGCACAGCATGATATGGAGATGATGGGCAGCACTAGTAATAATGGCATCTAGTTTTGTCATCATTCGCTTTTTTCCATTTGCTACAGTGAGTCCGGGGTCAAGATCTAATAAAGCTTTTGCTTGCCTTGTGATAGGTTTGCTTCCTCAGCAGTCTAAAATTGTTTTGATTCGTAGGTATTTTGAATTAATACTATAAAGTTTAAGAAATTATTTTTCTTATTTTTTTTAAATTAAATGCCATTTGTTTGTCTTTTGACATGAGTGTTGCTCAGTCAGTGTCCACATTTTTGAGAAAAAAAAAAAATTAAAAGTGATATCTTGAGCTACTTTTGAGTTTTTGCTATTCATTATTGTTTTTTTGGTTTGTAGCCATTAGCTACCTTTTTTGACTTTAGGTTTTTGTCTTCACAGTATTTTTAATCAACTAATATCAAACTCTCAGACAGTTTTTCACAATTTTTGTTCTTGTCCTTTTCTAATTTCCCTTTTTTACTTTAGGCAAACTGCAAAATCTTAAACCTACCACCATAAAATGTCAGAAAATCCCAAACTGCTTGTCACACCCCTGAGACCTCTCAGAAAACCGCTTTTCTGTGGGGCAAGTCTATATTCCTCATACAAACCAGCCTACTCTTCAGTCTACTGTTCTGATGGACCCCCAAGAATTTAGAAGTTTTCTTCCCCTCTGTTTTGATTTGAGGTTGAAAGAGCTGAAAGAAATACAGTGGGCTAGAAATATGGCTAGACAATATTTTAGCTGGCTTTTATAATAATCAAAACAGTTTATTAAAGATTATTTAAAACAGGCTGAACTGGAAAGTGCAATTTAAGTCACCAAGATAAACCACAAGATACAAAAGTTGTCATCATATGTAAATATGCGCTTCATAAAGTGGCTCAGGTTGTTCAATATTATAACTGTAGTGCAAGTTTACAGTGAGGTGATTGTACTTTTAAGTACAAACATTTCTAGCAGGAGCACTTGATGGACTGATTTAGTGCGTTTAGAGCTCTTGGGATAAAACTGTTTCTGAAGCGTGAGGTCCCTACAGGAAAGACTCTGAAGCGTTTGCCGTACTGTATGGGAGAAGTTCAAACATACTGTTCGCATGGCTGAGACAGCGCATGCTAGATGCTGTATCCCAATAATCCGATCAGCTGCTGTACAGCAGTGATTCCACACTCAGATACAGTGGGTTAAATACTATGAGTGGTGCACCGACAGTGACAATGCTAAAGCAGCTATAGTATTTGAAAAAGTTTGGCCATTCTGTGCAGCATTATATGGTTATGGGTTGATTACAATCAGATGCCTTAAACTAATAAACGATATGCGGTTATTTTCAGTGCATTTAATAAAGCCGGGTCAGGGATGTGAATCTAAAAAATAAGGGGAAACCACATAGGAACAGTAGCACTGCTTTGACGCTGGGTGCAGTGCAGAGAACTAGGGATTGAGCAGGCGTGAAAATGTGCGTGGCTTTACGGCTAATTTAGTTTTTATACATCGTGATGTGAGCGTGGAAATGGGCATACACAACATTTTTGTGTGTACTCACCGTTTATACGTGAGGCCCCTGGTCTTTTTATTGAAACAAAGAGTTTTGGGGCAGATGACTGTTTTTGCTGAGATACAGAACATTGAAAATATACTACTAAAATACTTAGGAGCAATGGAAAAACAGACAAATCTTTTTATAAATCTGTAGCTTGGTCAGTGATTCATTCCTCAGTAACAGGAACGAAACTACAGATATTGTTTCCTAAGTTGCAAGTGAAGAACTTATAATGAATGATCTAGTGGAAAGTACCTGTTTTAAATTATCTTCTTTATACATATTATACTATTCATGCCATTTAATTTTCATAATATATGCTGAGTTTTAACATATGACATATTTTAGTAGCGTCAGTGTATCAATTAAAATATGGAAAATATTATAAATGTACAGCTGTTACACAAAATAAATTTAAGATGGATTTGCTTATATGTTCTGTCTATCCATTTGTATTTTTTGGTTCATTTAACTCCCTTGTGTTATTGACTGCTCCTTAGGGGCCTTGTGAAGCACATGTGCCTCTGAAATTCTGTGGCAACTTAATCGCTGAGGAACTTTTACTGATGACAGGAAGGAAACAGCTGCTGTTGAATGCCATTGTTTGTACTTTAGTATCCAGGGACAACTAGCCTGTCTCTGACATGGTGAGAGGAGAAGGCCAGTCATGTACAAGGTGTGCCAAAATTAGAGCACAGCATGGAAAGAGAGCAGCACTGCTAATCTGGAAATGTTTTCTAGTAATGCATGGCAGTTCTGTAATCTGCATGTGGTAGATAGATCTCTAGCTATTCACATTGTAAGCTATTTTATAAAGAGATATTTAAGAAAAATAATGTATATCTCAAAATATGTGTGGGATGCAAATTTTTTAAATATAATATATGACTATGTATAAATCAATAATCATGTAGACTACTACATTTTTTTCCCTCACATTTCACAGAATTTCATTCCCACAACAATGTAACAGACTACACGTGTTAAATGAAAAGATGGATAGAGTGGGATGTTGTCATCCCGGGGAAAAATTAACTGAGTGGAAATTGCCTTCAGCATATTTTCAGAAACCTGAAAGCTCTGTTGAGTTTCAATCACAATGCAAAATGGTTATTTGTGCTGGACGCTTTAGCATAATCATAGTTTCATTCAACATGAATGTGTGTCAGTGTCGCAAAGACAGCTCAAACTGAATTTGCCATTCTTGTGATTCCATAGGTAGGCTTGAAGATCAGATGTTCAGACTTAAAGAATGAAAATCTAATGAGCCCTGTCTGAAATCTGATAGAGAAAGAGAAATAGGAACCCTAGCTTAATAGGTACAGATTAGGCACGCTGGAGTGCCTGTTTTCAAACCCAGTGACCTGTGGCCTCATTTATGAAACTTTGCGTGGATTCAAGTGTGAAAATATGACCACTCCAAAAAACAGGAAAATGCATACGGCAAAAAAAAAAAATAAATCTGATTTATAAAACCGGGGGTACGCACCTTTCTATATGATTTACCTTTTATAAATTGTAATCACGTAGTAAATATCCATTCATGAATGTGCCTCAAACACCAACCATGAAACATGTACATTATCATAATGCTGTAGAATTTCATATGTTGGTAGAGCAGCCTCCCCAACCTGATGCATCAAAACCCCACATCCTGCATTCAAGAGTGTTTGGCTGTGCTCCACAACTGAGAGTATAAGATCACGCACAGCATTATAAAACCTCCCCTCTGTGCTTTGGGGGTACGGGAAAGACGTTGGGCATCATTGCCTGAGCGGGTAGCCACTCTCACATTGCACATGTAATGACATGATTGCTGTTACATTGAATAGTTAAGACCATATGAAACACTGAGGGTTCAGCCAGTTACCTTACCAACAAGCCAGACAAAATGTACAGCACCATCATCACATCTGTAAAAGCTAATGTGCCTCAAAATAAATGAATCACAGGCTGACTGAAGCCACTGGGATACAGTGTTTGCTGGTCATATCTTGGATTACTTGTGCATTGTTGGAATGTAACTGCTCATGGGTAAAATAAACAGCTTCATTCTCATTAGGTGCCCTTATTGCAATTTCAGGGCATTTAATTGTTCCGATTACATTAAGAGAGCCAGACATGGCTGCAGATTGCCTTGCTATGTTGGCAATAACAGTTTTTTTTTTCATTTCCTCCCATCATATGAAAACTTGATCTTGTGCATCACTGGCACTACTTGCCTTCCAGCACAGCAAGATGGAGTGAAGCTTGGTTGCCATATTCCTGACCTGTCTGCCAGTTCCCTGAGATGTGATAACAGGTAGCCAATATAAAGTGACAAAAAAACAAAAAAGGTCTTCAGTACAAATACATTGCATTGGCCCTCTTAAAATGCACTCTGTAGATAATATTCATCACTTTTGAGGTGTAATATATTTCTCATGTCAATAAACATTATGATAATGGCTCAGGAATCATTAATTAGCTGGTTTGGCTGCATTTCCCGACTTGATCATGGGTGTCGTCATTTCCCAGATTCTGTAAAATGTTGCGCATGCATTAGTCAGTGAGAAAGTGCGTCTCCTCATAAGTTTTCTTTTATACATTCTGACATTTGCACGGGAAGTTGCGTGTGCTCATTTCAAGTCTCTTTTCGTGTGCATCCAAACTTTAGAAATGAGGTCCCTGGTGAATGTCTGCACTAATCTAAATAATAGTGCAAGAGTTGAAGACTGCTAGAAATGCAGCGAGTACTGAGAAGTAAATAAGCCAGAAGTAAAAAACTAGGTAGGTGAGCATGGCTGCAAGTCCAGGATCTGAGTGCTTCATTGCTGTTTCTGGAGAATTAATTAGTTGCAAGAAACTCAAGAAATATTACAGCTAAATATGAATATTATTTTAATAATCCATCTTTACTCTGTCACAAATGTGTGCTTAGAAGGCAGTCAACAAGCCCAAAGGTGAGTGAAACATCGAGAGACAACGGGTTGATTTGCGGTACTAACGTCCTTCTCTCTCTCTCTCTCTCATCGGACAAAAAGAAGAAAAATAAAACAGTCCTTACTTACAGGTTCCAAGATGGCCACCGAGACATCACTTCCGGCACCTCTCGATGACGATACTTCCAGCTCCGTGCAATGACGATATTACCAGCTACATCTTATGATGTTAACTTCCTTCATTACCTCACTTCCATTTCCCCTTTGATGACATTGTATACGTCCAACAGTTTCGACATCATCTCCTGCCAACTCACTTCCATCCTCCATTTTGTCTTTTGTATATAAATGCCATCTTTGTATGTTACAATTGCCAATCACTGTACATGCTTTTGATCAGAACAAAGTCTTTTGCTTTTTCTTTTTGTCCAGCGGACATTATATGGGGATGGTCCCCAAAACCTTTTCCTTTGTGGAAGTGCTTTATTTGGAAAAGCTTATTACAACTCATATTTAAAACAAAAGGGGGTAAAAAAAATGATTCATCATTTTGTATCTTGGTCTTAGTAATATTTGCACAGTCTTCTTGTGTTTGTGTTCATTTAATCTCATCACTCTCAAAATCCATCAACATGTCCACTTTTTTCCATCGTATTTCTATTTTAACTACATTCAGCCTCTTTAAACATTGACATAAAAACTTGTTAAAGCTGTACGCTGTCGGATTAATGTACATTATTAGGTGGATGGTGGTCAGCAACATACTGTATTGTAAGTGTTGTGAATACCATGTAAAATATGTCTATTACAGTTTAAGTTATTGAATATACATACATTTTGCTGTGATGTATTGTATAGTATTCAAAACGTTTGTTGCATACATGTCTGGTTGTTTGGCATTCCAGTATGGCAAAATTGATTAGTTTTCTTTTGAATGTTCATTGCCAGTTAGTTTAGTTTAAGTTAATTTTTTATGTAGTATTTCAAAAATCATCAAATTATGCATCATTTTCAAGAGTGGATTCATTAAAACATTTTGGAATATCTGTCCAGCGTCAACTGTGAGCACCTAGTTGTACAATAATTCACTCGGCACAATTCAGTCAATTTTTTTTGAAAGTCATACTAAGTCCTGCAAACAGTTTTTTGCTTCATACAAATTGTGGGGGTTAGAGCGGCCACTCGTGCCAGGATTAACTGGGTTGAAATGGGATGTAGATGATGACAGCCATCAGGCCGTGATGAAGGTCAGCTACATAATGGAGGATGTTAAATAATAGAGGAAAAAAAGGACGTGAGAGTGAACACACTTCCTGTTAGAAAGGGCATACATTACTCTTTTCTGTAGAATAATAACAAACTTACACATGATTTATTTTTTGCCCATATGTTCATTGAACTATAAACTTTCTTTTTTTATATCATGTATAGCAGTTCAAGGACAACACTCTTAAAGGGTACAAAAAGTTTAAACGTGAACAAAAGAACAAGCCTGCCTATTTACATTAGGTTTTGCCATGCCCTGGCACCCAGAATATAAAAAGAAGCCAGAGTTTGTGTGTGCTACTCAATAATTTTCCACTTCTCTGGCGTTTGACCCATGAGTCTGATTGTTCAAAAGACTGTCTCTCACTGTCTTGTTAGATAATTGTCTGTTTCCTGGAAAGCACTGCATGCTCACTTCTGTGCCCAGACCAGGTGGTATGCTTTTGTGGACTTGGCACTGATGTGCCTTTCTGCTCTGTTCTTGTTTTAGCTCTGTAGAGTAACTCTCCTGATCCCTTCCTCCAACCTTTAACTCACAAATGAGCTGTAACAAGTAAAACTGGTGGCAAAATGAATTCATATGTAGAAACACAAAATTATATTGGGTTAAAACAAAAATGTTTAGCACAAAACTTGACAAATGCAAACTCAAACTTTTACATTACATACTGTACAATATGTAACTGAATATCTAAAGCTAAAAATCAACATCTTTAAGTTGAAAGGACTCATTCAGGGTTTGATGAGAATGAAATATTCTCTTTCTGGAGAGGGTGGAATTTATGTTTTAGATTCTGAATGACATTATATTTTTGTGTTGTAATACAGTATAATATGACAGAATGGCACATGAATAGTTCACACTTTTAATATATTAATTAAATTTATTTCAATATTACAGTTTTGCTGTGAACATCTTATCCTGGGATTCTCTTGATGTCATGTTTTGACTGGGGTCTTGCCCCATAGCCTTTTCGTTTTAGCCTTTATGGCTTTTTGTCCTTCAGTTGTAAGCCTGAGCTTTAATAAGACCTCTGACTGTAATACCTTTTTTTATTTTGGCTTTTCATAACACTTTAGTTGAATCTCAGTTGGTCAAGAGGAGTCAAGAGAAGAATCTCTGGTCAAGAGGAGCTACCTTCTAGGCACACCCTCTATTTAGACTGTTATGAGAAGTGGTCAAGAAAGGGGACACCCAAACACCTATAATACAGGAATGTTATGACCAGTTTTATGGGCTTTTGATTACTGCAACAAAGTGCATCCCCTGATGATTCGAAGTACAATAAGTATACTCCTTGCTGGTCATAAGAAACTCAAGACCATCCATGTGTATGAACAGTCACACATCCCACATGTTGTCAGAACCTGCTAACATTTCTAGACTCTGGCATATGGCAAAAGTGGAATGAGTGTGTTGAAAGTCTGGAGTTCACGTACTTGAGTCACCATGCCTAGGCTATCTTATAACATCTTAGAGACACTAATCACTTGAAATATTGAACCTCAGAATCTGCTCATAGCCTCCAAACATGTGGGGAACACAAAAAGGCCCCTTAACAAAGAGACCACAAGAGATGTTTGCCAACAGCTGCATTAGATAATGACCTCTATTCACAAGCTCTCACAGCCGTTAGTTGTACAAAATATGGTCAGAAACCATGGTATATACCATACTAAAACATGGAAACTGAGTGATGATCCAGCAAGCTACAGGCTGATATTGCACTTTGGTTCCCAACCTAAAATCTCATGGAATGTAGTACTGTAAATATGTAGAATCAGCCCTCTTATTGAGGCAGTGATCCCTGACAAGCAAGCAGGTTTGCATTATGACTTGGTTACTGCAATCACGTCCTGGCCTTCACAATATAGCTGGTTTCCTAGAATATCCAAGACTGATGTTACAATTATGGACCTGATATGGAGATGTGACACCTTCTGATCGATCAGCTTGATCATGAAACTTTTAAAATGATGCACCTGATATGGGCAATGCTAGGTAAGAGGCACTGACTTGTCCACAAGGACAAAACAGTTTTGCCCTGATTCTTCAGTAAATGGTCTACTTCACAAATCAGTTCTTATACTGGTGCTCTTTAATATTTGCATGTGGAACATGCTACTGCCAATAATATCTGTGATTATGAGCAATTGTATCCTGGCAACAAAAGCTAAGTCTAAGTGACTTTGAGTTCACCCTTAGTAAAGATATTAACATCATAACTGAGTACTTCCTGAAATGGAGGCTCAAATCACACTCCCATAAAACAACACCTTATTCCATCATGATAATAAAAGTTCTAAATGCACCCTGAATATGATCTTCTCTGGCGAAACAGTATGACATGATTTCACTCTAACCTTTGCCATTAGTATCAGCTATAGATAGGCACATTCAACTTGTGAATGTCCAACTGAAGAAAGTGATGCAATCCCTGAAATGTCCCAACACACTAACTACCCATGCTGTGTCACACACTGCACCCCAAACTGTCTGCTGTGATGCTGTGGCCCTCTGTGAAGCCTGATAAATCAGTTCAACAAACATCTCCCTGTCCAGCATGACCTCATCAATATCCCTCATAAGGTTTTGAGTTGTGCAAGTCCTTTAACGCTTATGCACAGACCCTCAAGATATGCAACTTTAAACCTGAAGAGGGTTAGAAAACTGAATGGACCTCACAGCAAGTCATGAACAAACACCTTATGAAATATCTGATGTAGCAGGTTGCTGGCTTTGACCTTCCAAGAAGCTCATTCACATAAACCATGACAGACGATACACAAATGAAAAATTAAAAATTCTACATAATCTGACCTTTGCTATATAGAACAGACCATAGAACACATAATAACTCACTACCTGAAATGAAGGAAGAATCACATTGATACAACTTCTACCCCAAAGTGTTTTTCTGGATTGCCCACTTTAATGTGAAATTATAGTTGTTTGTCTTTTCCAAGCCATAGGAAAACAAGAAGAAGAAGAATACTAAATTTTAGATGTGATTAATTTAATGTAATCTATACTAATAAAAGGCAAAGCCCTCACTGACTGACTGACTGACTGACTGACTGACTCACTCACTCACTCACTCACTCACTCACTCACTCACTCACTCACTCACTCACTCACTCACTCATCACTAATTCTCCAACTTCCCGTGTAGGTAGAAGGATGACATTTCGCAGGCTCATTCCTTACAGCTTACTTACAAAAGTTGGGCAGGTTTCATTTCGAAATTCTACGCATAATGGTCATAACTGGAACCTATTTTATCGTCCATATACTGTATTAGACTGCTGCTTGATGGCCGTGAGAGGCGGAGTTGTGTGTCACGTCATCACGCCTCCCACGTAATTGAGTGCCTGCCCATAAAAGGTAAATATTCGCGGGTTAAGGACTGTGCTTAGCATATTCATAAGTAAAAATATCTGAATCACAAACTGATGTTAATTATATTTTGACCATGAATACTTATTAAATAATTCCAAATAGTCTGTCCGCTTCCTTTCATAGCTTTTCCGATGGTTGTGCTGCTTTCATATATATATATATATATATATATATATGACAACAACACTCATAACAGTGACAAAACAATTACATTGACAATCATGTTACGTTATTTTCAAAATGTTTCCTTTTCTTTTTCATTACTTCGTTAACACACTACTTCTCCGCTGTGAAGCGCAGGTATTTTGCTGGTTATAATTAAATAAAGAGTCGACTTGTGCTATACAAGCAGACCAATGCTTCCACGCATTTCCTCAAGCAGTAGGGTGTGTAGCCATTGCCTTTTGTTACAGTGTGGGAGTAATTCTGTTTTGCAGTTTCGTCTTTTAGCTTGCATTAGGCTGCGTTCTTGTGCTGTGTAAACTGTCACAGTTCTCACTTGTGACTTCTCATTCCACCTCATTGCTGTCATGTGAATTTCTGGTCAGTATTTTGAGCGAAGTGTGAGACTGCTGTTGATTTGCTACGTGGGCTTTACAGAAGCAAAAGACAAAAAGCATATTCAATACAGTATACAGATATTGCATTACTACATATGGAATTTTACCACAAAAAATAACTTTCCAGCTGTCCTAGTTATGATTTTATTTTATAGTACTGAAACAAGTGAAAAGTCAGGGTTACATTATAACATCAAGTAGGTGTCTAACCACTTGCATTTCCCATGTGTCCCCTGGAGCGTGAATACAGCATAAGGTATAGTTTGTTTCATTTCACTTTGTGGACTTTCATTGAATTTAGGGAGCAGGTGCTTTGCTGTGCACTAGTTGAAAAACCCTTTATCCTGTTATTTTTAGAATAATCCAATTCAACATTTTGTGGTACAATTATTGAATTAACTCCTTTTCTCTTAAAATCATAATCTTTGTAATTTCTTAATATTTGAGACCTAAGGTTGTATTGAGAACTGTTAGTCCTGTTGACTAAATCTGGAGAGGAAGGACTCTTTTGTCAGATTACTTTTCTTGAATTTTACCTCTGTCTTTAACACCATCATTCAACTAAATGCTGGTGAACAAACTATCATTACTTAAATTAAACTTGGTACTGAATTTTGGATTTTCTCAAAAGCAGGCCCCAGTCGGTCAGAATCTATGGAATTACATCTTCTATCATAATTCTCACCACCGGCTCCCCCCAAGGATGCATTTTGAGCCCCTTACTGTATACTATGCTGACCTATGACTGCATATCTCACTATCCAAACAATCACATAGTACAATTTACAGATGACGCATGTGGTGGTAGGACTTGTCACTCATGATAATGACAGCATACAGAATAGATGAGGATAAACCGTAGGCTAAGTGTAAGAACAACAACCTTAGTTTCAATGTCAAATAAAACTAAGGAAATGATTGTGGACTTTTGGCAGATCGTTACTCTCCCTCCTCTCATCCTTTAAATCAATGAAGAAGAGGCTGAAATTGTCATCTGCTTCAAATACCTGGGGGTGCATATCACAATGTTGCTACAATACGTCCTCTCTGGTAATGAAAAGCCATCAATGCCTCTACTTCTTGAGGAAGTTGAAGTGGGCTGATCTGTGCCCCTCTGTTCTTATCTCCTTTAACAAGTGTGTGGTAGACAGCTTTCTCACCTCCTGTATTACGGTATGGTACAGCAGTTGTTTGGCCACAGGCAGGAGAGCACTGCAGTGGGTAGTTAAGTCTGCATCGGCAGCAGCCTACCATCTGTCGAGGACATTTACACCAGCAGGTGCGAGAGTAAAGCCTCCTCCATTATGGAAGATGTCAGTCATCCTGCACATGGACTGTTTGCCAGTTTCCCATCAGGGAGCTTCTTCTTGGATGATATTAGACTAATGAATACAACATCACTAAATCTGACTGTACACTCTGTGACTTATACTTCACTTTGCATTTGTGTATTTCAGTAGTCTCATGTAGTAAACTATTTTCTGCTACCTATTTTCTTTACTTGCACTAATTACAGGGCATACTGCAATAATATTTCTCTTAGCTATAGTTCTCTTATTTGCGTATAAATGTTATTTCATTCTATTTTATTGTGTCTATCTGTGATGATACCTTTATCACAAAGCTTTGGGAGTACTTATGGGGTACTTTTTATTATGAATTTTTTATGGGGTTATCATGGGCACTGTTCAATTACTGGGACCCGAGTACTTAATTTTGTTTCTGCATATAGATGTTGTTCCTTTGATCCTAAATAATTGTTTCAGGTTTATTAACTTTATCTTTTAAGTCTCCCAGTCCTTGATTTTGCTGTCATTTAATTATTGTTATAAGAAAGCCCTTCCAGTTTGGCTTTGTTTCTTTATTTGAAAATCTGAATGTCTTGTTTTACTGCTAATGTGTCCAATTAAAGCTGACCAGTGTTCATTGCCCAAGAGCTGAGACATGGGTTTTAGCTATAAAAAAATTCTGGAAGGAGGTTTAAATTAAGATATGGGTTGATGTAATGAACTGACTGAAGGTGATGCTCGTTAATTGCTTTTAGGCTCTTACAAAAAGGAATTTCTGTGTAACTGTCAGTCTTGTATTTTGTTCTGAGCTCTTCACTTGTGATGATCAATTTTGTACCCTTTTCCTGTAACACTTGTTCCCAAACAGTCCCACAACAACATTTATTTATATAGCACATTTTCATACAAACAGTAGCTCAAAGTGCTTTACATAATAAAGAATAGAAAAATAAAAGACACAATAAGAAAACAAAATTAATCAACATTAATTAACATCGAATAAGAGTAAGGTTCAATGGCCAGGGGGGACAGAAAAACAAAAAACTCCAGACGGCTGGAGAAAAATAAAATCTGTAGGGATTCCAGACCATGAGACCGCCCAGTCCCCTCTGGGCATTCTACCTAACATAAATGAAACAGTCCTCTTTGGATTTAGGGTTCTCACGGAAGGGCTTGATGAAGATGGTCACGTAGAATTCTGCCTTTTAATCCATCCATCATTGTTGGAGCATCATGAAGCTTTGAGTAGGTGGAGGTGGCGCAGGCCACCACCACAAAAAACGGAAAAAGAAACAGAAGAGAGAGCAGGGGTCAGTACGGATTTTAGAGCCACCATGAATAGTTATTATGAGGAAATTGAACATATAGAGTATCAGGATTAAGTTAAATTAAGTTAAATTGAAGTTATAGAAAGGCCATGTTAAAGTAATGTGTTTTTTGCAGTTTTTTAAACTGCTCTACTGTATCAGCCTGGCGAATTCCTATTGGCAGGCTATTCCAGATTTTAGGTGCATAGCAGCAGAAAGCCGCCTCACCACTTCTTTTAAGTTTTGTCCTTGGAATTCTAAGGAGACACTCATTTGAGGATCTAAGGTTACGATTTGGAATATAAGGTGTCAGACATTCCGATATATAAGATGGGGCGAGATTATTTAAGGCTTTATAAACCATAAGCAGAATTTTAAAGTCAATCCTGAATGACACAGGTAACCAGTGTAGTGACATCAAAACTGGAGAAATGTGTTCGGATTTTCTTTTCCAAGTTAGGATTCTAGCAGCTGCATTCTGCACTCGTTGCAACCGAATTATATCTTTTTTGGGTAGTCCTGAGAGGAGTGCGTTACACTAATCTAGTCGACTGAAAAATAACACGTGAACTAATTTCTCTGCATCTTTCAGTGATATAAAAGAGGTCTAACTTTACTTATGTTTCTTAAGTGAAAAAATGCTGTCCTAATGATTTGATTAATATGTGATTTAAAATTCAGATTACAGTCAACAATTACCTCTAAGCTTTTTACCTCCGTCTTGACTTTTAATCCTAATGTATCCAGTTTATTTCTAATAGCCTCATTGTATCCATTATTGCCAATCACTAAGATTTCAGTTTTATCTTTATTTAACTTGAGAAAGTTACTATTCATCCATTCTGAGATACAAGTCAGACATTCTGCTAGTGAATCAAGAGAATTTGGGTCATCAGGTGCTATAGATAAGTACAGCTGTGTGTCATCAGCATAGCTGTGGTAGCTCACGTTGTAACCTGAGATAATCTGACCTAACAGAAGCATATAGATTGAGAATAACAGTGGACCCAGGATAGAGCCTTGTGGAACACCATATCGGATATCATGTGTCTTCGAGTTGTGATTACCACAACTAACAAAATATTTTCTCCCTGTCAGGTAGGTTTCAAACCAATTTAAGACACTGCCAGAAAGGCCCACCCATTGACTAAGGCGATTTCTAAGAATATTATGATCAATGGTGTCAAATGCGGCACTCAGATCTAAGAGGATGAGAACAGATAAATGGCCTCTGTCTGCATTCACTCGCAAATCATTTACTACTTTAACGAGTGCAGTTTCTGTGCTGTGATTTGTTCTAAAACCCGACTGAAATTTATCAATTTATCCCCAGACTGATGTTTCTCGATTATATTGATCTCTTTTGTAAGTCACTTTGGATAAAAGCATCTGCTAAGCAAATAAATGTAAATATAAACAGAGCCACAGTTGATTTCCATGGCAGATAAGTCCTATGTTGTTTGTGATAATCTTTGGGGTGGTCAGATAATGTAACTCATTTATTTAATTGTTTTCATTGTAAGCAATCAATTATTTAGAATAATATTGTAAGTAATCCACTGTCGTAGTGTTATCAGCTATATTTTATACATATTTATATTTTTTAAACTGAATACTGTTTAGTAGGTACACATGTAAATGTGTTTAATTACATAAATAATTATACCTTTATCAGGGCTAATAAATTAAGCAGCTAATTTTCATCTAAGCAGTGGGTTAGTTAACCTACAAGGCGGAGTAGAAAAAAGCTTTATTATTGTGTGACAATCGGATACAGCAGATGAGCTCTCCATAACATAATCCGTGCTATAAGTTTGTATATTCAGCTGTCAATAGCATATTGAATTAAGAGTTATTTTCAAAATGCCAGGTGTTGGATCTCTGATGCCAGGATGAGCTAGCCTAAGGGAGCCTCTTCCTGACTTTCATAATAATCTTGTGTACCATGGATTCTTGAGAGCTGTGTGACATTGCACAAATAAAGAGAATTTTGGGTCACATGATTTGTTTTCGTCTGCTAATCCTTCAGGAAACATGCAGAATTCTTTGAATTGTGTAAGGCTCCAGCCTGTATGGCAGTGGAATGGGGCTTAAAGACAAAAGGCCACTGAGAATACAGAAGTGAAAAGGATGACATTGGTGCTAAAGTGTATTACAAGTGACCAAAGCTGTGGCAATTGGTGACATTACCGCTTAAGTGACAATCATAAATGTATCCTGATAGCTGCCAGATAATTTCTTATTTCAATCATCCAGGCAACCATAATACTTTTAAATCAGCCAAATCCTTCTGAATCCCTAGAAGTTTTTTTTTTCTTCTGAGAGCAAAAGAAAGCAGTGTATTTTTTGTGCACTGCTGTACATGCTTATGTGGATAAGGCAAGACATTATACAAGATGGTGAGAGAGAAAGAAGTAGTCATGTAAAGCTTTCCCTTTGCAGGCAGGCTGTGGGTACATTTTAACTATCATTTAAGGTAAAGAAGCAAGAAGGAACCTTTGAAAAAGCTGCTGTCTCTCCTCAGCTCTCAGCTTCTGCTGCAATTGCAATCAAACTTGAGCCCATAACTGAGAGATGGAAAAAAACAGACCTCTGGCTGTTCCACAAATGTATCTAATTAGAAAACAGTCTGCCAGGCTTTGTGAATTTTCTCCATTTTTTCATATTTGGCAGCAGATTTAGAGTTTTGTTACAGGATAACCCATTTTCTGCAGTAGATGTCACCCTTCCTGAAACTGTCAAGTGTCAAATTCAACTTAAATTAAAGCAACAATAAAAGAAAAGAAGTGAAGTGATATTGATAAACTTACAGAAGAGTGGTGTGTAAAGTTCTGCTAAAGTCATAATTTTATAGTAAGAGTGAAACAAAGAACCTGGTTTTGTGGTTCTCTTTAGTAATCCTCAGTAACTAAGACCCTAGTTAATTGTAAGGTCCATAAACACTTACAGTTGTCTTACAATATATAATTGGACTATCTGCTCTTGGTGGGCAGTGGCTCAAACTGGGAGGATTTGTTACATTCCACTCCTGGGGCCTCATGTATAATGCCTTGGGTAGAATTCTGATTTGATGCTACCTTCCCTCCTTCTCCAACTTCCTCCCGCCACAGATTTAAGTATGGTTGGCTCCTTCCCTTACAGTTTATTTGGCTTTCCCCATGAACCATTAGCCAGCATTACAAATCCAGTCATTCCACCATTATCAAGACTAGGGAAAGGCACAAACTGCCAATGACATCCCCCCATAAACATTACAACCATTGCATACTTTAATGCATTTCATCATAAAAATAATATCAGGTATGCATCCTAGTATTCCAACAGCTCACAGCTCCAAGAGGATAGCTCTGCAAAATCTAAATCAACTTAGGAACCAGTCATCCTGGTACAAGAAATTAGCATGATCTCTAAATATGTGCTCTCTTTTAATTCTTCCATTTGCAATGTCTTCTAACAACACTAAAGCAATAATATGAGATGGAATAGTTTGGCCATTCTGTGTACCATTATATTGTTACAAATTGATCACAATCAAGTGCCTTGAATTTGTATCATGGATGCAAATCTGAATATGAAAGGGAAACCACACAGATGCTGGGTGCCGCTCATTTGCAAAATCGAGCAGAAATGTGCGTACATATGGTGTGAGGCTGCCGTTACTTTAGTTTTTATATATCTCGATGTAAGCATGGAAACAGGCATATGCAACATTTAGTTTATACATGAGGGCTGCGGACACTATTTAGTGCCCAATTTCATTTCTGAGTTTTTTAATTTCACTGGAAATTTGGAAATAACATCAGGAGCATTATAATATTCACAGCCTTGTCAAAAAATATTTCTTCATGATTAATTTTAGATTATCAGATGAAACCCAACATCTCCTCTACTGAGTATTTTCTTTAATTTCCTACTATAACACTTCTTAACGAGACAAATGTGTAAATAATAGATTTCCAATCTAATTACATGAACTACCAAATGCAAAAGTCAAAACACATCAAATCAAAGTTGCTGTCAAAGCACATTAAATCAAAGTTTTTTTTGTGCCAAATATTCAGGAAGCCTCTAAAACCGATCATCTAGAACAGTAGATCACTGTTAGATGTCCCTCAAGGAAAAGTAAAATTGTTTTGATCTAGGACCCTAATGTATAATGTAAAATGATTTTAAATATTTTATATGCATTGTAATTTGTTAGTAAGGAAAACAAAAATAACGATACTATTTTGCTTTCTATGTTTTGTCAGCTTTTGGGTTTTATAACAGACTAGCAAAATACCCGCGCTTCGCAGTGGAGAAGTAGTGTGTTAAAGAAGTAATGAAAAAAAAAAGGAAACATCTTGAAAATAACGTAACATGACCGTCAATGTAATTGTTTTGTCACTGTTATGAGTGTTGCTGTCATATACTAATAAAAGGCAAAGCCCTCACTGACTGACTGACTCACTGACTGACTAATTGACTCATCACTAATTCTCCAACTTCCCGTGTAGGTAGAAGACTGAAATTTGGCAGGCTCATTCCTTACAGCTTCCTTACAAAAGTTGGGCAGGTTTCATTTCGAAATTCTACGCATAATGGTCATAACTGGAAGCTATTTTTCTCCATTTACTGTAATGGAGTTGAGCTCGAAAGCCGTGGGGGGCGGAGTTTCGTGTGACATCATCACGCCTCCCACGTAATCATGCAGTATGTAGAAAACCAGGAAGAGCTCCAAAAAGCGCTGAAGAAAACATGCATTATATAATTAAGAAGGCAGCGAAACAATTAGAAGCGAGCGAGTGACATATAAAACCATATTCAGCGGCTCACATGAACTGACGTAGTGCGCAGACAAAAAGCAACAGTTCCAGAGTGCTGAACAAAAACCGAATTACACTGCTACGCTCAAATAGACAAACCACACGCCATGGCGCAATAGTAGAGGCTTCGCCTCTAGTGCCAACGTCCAAGGTTCGATTCCCAAGAGGGGATGCACTCAGTATGTACGTGCGCTTCTCGATTCATTTTAGACTCGCATCCCCTTGGTTTGAGACGTATGAAAAAATATACGGTTAACGCAGAAAGACAAATCACCAATTGAAGCTTTATGAATAATGGATAGTTTATTCGTGATCAATGATTGTTTTGGTAAAGCCATACTCAGTGTATTCATTAGATGATCGGTAAAAAAGTAAGAGCGAGGGGAGGGTAACTTATTGAGGCAGGCAGGCAAAACCACAATAGCACACGGGCTCGATGTACTGTAGTGCGCGTCAACTCAATCTGAATTGCGATCACATTGAAAAATATATCTTTTCAAGTTCTATTTAGTCCATATGTGTCAAACTCAAGGCCCACGGGCCACATCCGGCCCGGCGTGTAATTATATCCGGCCCGCGAGATCATTTCATATTTTATTGTTATTAATGGGGATATGAAGCGCTGGTAACACAATAAACTACAGATCCCATAATGCAGCGCTTCAGCTGCCTTGCGAACACTTACGCGTTAATCAAGTCTAGCTTATGATGCTGCAAGTTATTGCGAAGCTAGCCCACACGATGCCAAAGAGAAAAGGTGATTCTGAACATAGAGCCTTTAAAAACCGATGGGAGGCTGAGTATATGTTTACTGACATTGCCGGTAAACCCGTGTGTCTCATTTGTGGAGCTAATGTGGCTGTAATTACAGAATTTAATCTAAGACGGCACTATGAGACAAAACATCAAGATAACCTGAAAGACCTGAATGCAATGCACAAGATACAGAAAGCAGAAGAGTTAAAGAAGAATCTGACACTTCAGCAGACGTTTTACCTGTGCAAAATCACAAAGTGATTTCAAGTGAAGCTACTTTTATGGGAGACACAAATGCACCAGTGCAACTTGCCCCACTTTCCCTGTTGCCAAGTAATGTTGAACCAAGTCGGCACTACGGTGTTCCCAAATATGCACTTTGCTGATAAACTGAGCGCACTGCGCACTGAGTTCGCACGGCGCTTTGGTGGCTTTGAAGAACAAAAAAATAATTTTGAGTTGTTTCGCAACCCATTTGCTGTCGATGTGGAAACTGCACTTGTGCAGATTCAGATGGAGCTGCAGTGTAATGGCACACTAAAGGCAAAGTACGATACTGCAGGGCCCGCACAGTTTATTCACTCCATTCCCGCAAAAATGCTCCAGCTCCGTCTACATGCGGCTCGAACCTTGTGCATGTTTGGTAGCACATATCTGTGTGAGAAGCTCTTCTCAGTCATGAAGACTAACAAAACAGCACACAGGAGTCGCCTCACTGATGAGCACCTGCAGTCCATCCTGAGAATCTCCACAACACAGAACCTCACACCAAACAGAAACGAACTTGTTGCCAAAAAAAGATGCCAGGCGTCCAGCTCTGATAAAATGACATATGAGCAAAGACAACTGAATGATTTGATTTGTTATTGCTGAAAAGAACACATTTTATTTATATTTCCAGGTTTTGTTATGCAGCATGTTCATATTTGAATTTGTATAATTTTGACAGGATATATTTTTATGGAGAGCAAAATCTTTTGGGATATTTAAAATTTAAGTTTATTTTTTATATAAAATTACATAAGAATAAAGAAATTTGAATGTTTGTTCTTTTAACGTTTACTTTATTTCTAACTTGTATAATTTAGACAGGATATATTTTTATGGAGAGCAAAATATTACAAGTTATTTAAGGTTTGAGTTGATTTATTCCGGAATAATATTCTGTCGACTAAACAAAAATTCCTTCTATTTAAAATTTAAAGAATTAATTTAATTAAATTAAAGAATTTAGTTCATAATATCCACACAGACTTGCACGTAAGAGCGGGAGTCATCCGTTTTAACAAGCAGCGTATTGCACTGATATGAAATAGCCTGCCCATTTATTATTTAGGAATGGATAAATAAATTAAGATTTTGTACAAATAATGTTTTTCATTTTTCTTCCTTCATGGATTCTATGTGTGATTCTATATATATGTGTGTGTGTATATATATGTATTTGTGTGTGTATGTATATGCATGTGTGTATATGTAGATATGTATATATATGTGGATGTATGTGTATATATGTACTGTATGTATATATGTATATTGTGGTAGATAGGGGGCGCTCTCGCTCCCTTGAACCCCTGTCCACGACTCCAGACACCAGGTAAAAGTCCAATTGTTGGCTTTATTTTGTTGCCACAGTGCACAAAGCTCACTCTTCACCACAATACTCATTAAATACACACAATAATTCAATAAACAATCCTCCAGCTCCCAGACGCGTTGCCACCCTTCCACCCAGCTGAGCTCGCCGTCTGGGAGCTCCCACAGTCCTTTTATAATCCCTGACCCGGAAGTGTTCTCAATCCCCAGTCCATGTGATCCTCAATCACTTCCAGGTCAGATAAAAGTTCTTTTCTTCACCCCGGAAGCCCGTCGCTCTTCTTATGACGAGCTTCCGGGTCATAGGGCACAAATGAGTACTCGGTCCTCCCTGCAGCACCCTCTTGCGGCCCCTGAGGTATCCAGCAGGGCTGAGAATAAAAACTACATCGTCCATGATTCCCTGCTGGTCTTCGGGGCACCTCCATACTGCTGGGAGGGCTCCATCTGGCAGCCTGGGGATATTGGACGGGATGATAAGCCGGCCAAATATCACAATATATATGTATGTATATATGTGTGTGTATATATATATGTGTATATGTATATATGTATGGATATGTATATATATATGTTTATATGTGTGTGTGTGTGTATATATATATATATATATATATATATATATATGACAGCAACACTCATCACTCACAACAGTGACAAAACAATTACATTGACAATCATGTTACGTTATTTTCAAAATGTTTCCTTTTCTTTTTCATTACTTCTTTAACACACTTCTTCTCCGCTGCGAAGCGCGGGTATTTATATATATATATACACACATACATACATACACACACACATTATATATACAGTATATATATCTATATACCTGTATATATATCTAATATCTATATATATATCTATATATATCTATATCTCTCTCTCTATATATATATAGCAGAATACCAGCTTGCTGGCGAGAGTAGTGTGTAAAAGAAGCTATGAAAAAGAAAAGGAAAAATTTTAAAAATGATGTAACATGATTGTTAATGTAATTGTTTTGTCATTGATATGAGTGTTGTTGTCATATCTATATATATATATATATCTATATATATATAGATATATATATATATCTGTATATATATATATAGCAAAATACCTGCGCTTGGCAGCGGAGAAGTAAAAAGAAAAGGAAACATTTTAATAATAACGTAACATGATTGACAACGTAATTGTTTTGTCATTGTCATGAGTGTTGCTGGCATATATATATATATACATACATGTGTACATATATATACACACACACATATACTATGGGGTGCCAAACAGGCAAATACATTGATTTTCTGAATATATAAAGTCGGCGTCAGAATAGATAAAGTCAAAACTTGAATATATAAAGTCACTGTCGGAATATATAAAGTCAAAACTTGAATACATAAAGTCAGCGTCGGTATATATAAAGTCAAAACTTTTTTCTAAATATATAAAGTCAAAACTTGAATAAATAAAGTCACCGCTGGAATATATAAAGTCAAAACTTGAATATATAAAGTCATTCCCGAATATATCAAGTCAAAACTTGAATATATAAAGTCAGCGTCGTTATATATAAAGTCAAACTTGTTCCTGAATATATAAAGTCAAAGTCAAAATATATTGATTGAAACAACTCTGAACTGAACTAAGTTAACAAAAAAACGTATTCAGAAAAATAAATTAAAAAAACAATGTTCGGTTAATGTTTTTGAAAATGTTGGGAAATGGATGGATATTCCAACGCTGACTTTGTATATTCCGACGCTGACTTTATATATTGAAGTTTTGACTTTATATATTCCAGCGCTTACTTTATATATTCCGACGCTGACTTTATATATTCAAGATTTGATTGTAACCTTTTGTAAGTAGTGCCTGGAGGATTCAGTTTGGAGAAACTCTACAGACAGCGTGTGTATTATTTTTCTGTGAGTATTTGGTAGCAGCGTCACAAAGTCACTTCTGTAAGACTGCGTCAGCTGCGGCGCTCAGCTCAGAGCGAAATGTGGTGAATGAGAGGGGAAATGATGACGTGACTCCCCCACCCGCCTTAACTGTCAATCCCCCACAAACACAGTCTCTCGGAATTTGCATAAGCACAGCCCTTCACCTGCAATTTTAACTTAGTTACAAAGTGATCAAAACTCTCATTTATATCCTGCGTCCTCTCATTAAACTTGTATCCCGCATTACCCGTGGGCATGACAAACGCCAGCGGCAGCGTGTCTATGAACTTAATTTAAACTTTAGGTTTACACCG
The DNA here is from genome assembly GCF_016835505.1 of Polypterus senegalus. Taxonomy (NCBI): domain Eukaryota; kingdom Metazoa; phylum Chordata; class Cladistia; order Polypteriformes; family Polypteridae; genus Polypterus; species Polypterus senegalus. The sequence goes on along the minus strand of NC_053154.1, from coordinate 99,758,076 downwards.
TGCTTTGTTTTTCGAAGTAGCAGCACTCATGAATATGGTGGTATATGTCACTCGCTCGCTTCTTATTGTTTCGCTGCCTTCTCAATTATATAATGCATGTTTTCTTCAGCGCTTTTTGGAGCTCTTCCTTGTTTTCTATGTATTGCGTTGACAGTCAGTTCACGTGATTACATGGGAGGCGTGATGATGTCACACAAACTCCGCCGCCACGGCTTTCGAGCTCAACTCCATTACAGTAAATGGAGAAAAATAGCTTCCAGTTATGACCATTATGCGTAGAATTTCGAAATGAAACCTGCCCAATTTTTGTAAAGAAGCTGTAAGGAATGAGCCTGCCAAATTTCAGCCTTCTACCTACTTGGGAAGTTGGAGAATTAGTGATGAGTCAGTGAGTCAGTCAGTCAGTCAGTGAGTGAGTGAGTGAGTCAGTCAGTCAGTGAGGGCTTTGCCTTTTATTAGTATAGATTTTTCTATTTGGATTCCATGTTTTCACAAATTGCAATGACTTTATCTTTTCTCGCATTCTTGTCTAGATAAATCTTTGAGAATGGGCTGAGCTTAGAAAAACTTTGTTTAGCATTTGCTGTTGGTGCAGACAATGTGGCTTGGATTTCCAATTGTTAAAGCAGTTTTGGAAACAGTAAATTAGCATCAAACTTTTTGACTATACTTAACATTACTTGGGCGCCTTTCTTTGGACAATTCAGAATTAAGTCCTGTCAGCTCTGTCAGTAGACTCCACCTAATCTGAGCTCAAATGGTACTGCCAGATATGAAACTCAACCATATTCAGTTTCGCTTTTCCTCAAAGAGTGAGCAGTCAAACATGCAGACACTGAGAAGCATTCTCAGGTTCCCACTCACTGTTTCAGGATGCATTGTTTGTTTGCAGTGTGCTTGTGTTGATAGGCAGAAAATACTGTGAAAATATGATTAGTTTATGAATCTTAAATACTTTTTGAAAGTGGTGAGCAGCTCATAACCATATTAAGCTCTCCAATCACAAGCATGTTCAGTTTAAAATTATACAAAGTGCAATGGAACTTGGCCATCAGCAACCCCCAAACCCCACCACGAACACACAGAGAGCTCCAGGTTCAAATAATGGATGATTTATTCACCACAAAGCTCCAAAATTGTTGTAAACACAAAGCATAAATCACAGGATCTCTCTCTCTCTCTCCATAATACCTCTCCACAATACCTGCCTCCACAATTGCTATACTGTACATCCTTCTAGCTCTGTCTTCCCTGGATAAGGGAGTGCAGTCCCTTTTAATGAGAGACTGGGAGTACTTCCAGCGCCAGGGCCACTGCCCGATGGAAGTACTTCTGGGTCATATAAACGTCCCATATTCTGGGGAGTGCATCTTCCTACAGCACGCTCCCTTGCGGCACCCATGGACCCCAGCAGGGCTGTGTTGCTAGACTACAACTCTCGGCATTCCAAGCTGATTCCCAAATGGGCACTGACAAGGAGGGCTGCTGCCATCTAGTGCCTGGGGGGGAATAAACATCCACTAAAGACAGTCCTTCCCTGTCCTCTTCTTCTGTTGTGGTCAGGGAAGGTATGAAGTCCATGTCCATTTATTTGGGGCTTCCCGACCAGATAAGGAATCATTTACTCTGGCTGGGATGTCCATCCACCCATTAATGCTGCCTAGTCCAGGTGCGACTCCATTCCCTTTTTTGGCTGGGATACCTTTTTGTTCCCATGGGGCCTCTCCTTCAAGTAAGCAATCTTCTGGGCTCCTGGCTGGGGTGCTCATCCATGCTGAGTGCCTCCTAAAATAGATTTTATATAACTCTCCTGTAATTGCCATTAAATGGGCCTGGCTCCCGACCCACTTTGTCATCTCTGCTCTTTAAGTACTACTGGCACTTTTTTGCACATGTTCTGGCTCATAAGCTCATAAGCTTGATGTCAGGATATGTGTTTAAGCATGGTTTGTGTAGTTTTTAGCCTTTCTTTTTGGTGCTTATGATAACTGGTCCACTGCTAGTTGTACACACTCCATCAGTTTACGTGTCTTCAGTATTGATGGCCGTTTCAATTCACTTAACGGATTCGATTTTTCAAGCTACCAATTTAAGTGAATTGATAATTTGATTAATTTGATACCTTTATAGGAGTAGTGGGATTTTCCCCCTATGATCTCATCACAAATATATAATTGAATAATTCCTACTGTCATGCTTGTGTATCGGAGATTCTCCTCGCAGTCTCGAATGAGGTATGTGATAACCCAACAGGGTGAGAGGGGGCAGTGTTGCTAACATTCCCTTCTCCTTCACTCCCGTCAGCTCAGAGAAACTGCCTAGTGAGGCCACTAAACCCCGCCCCTTTCAATTTGTGAGATATAAGAAGACCAGCTGCCCAGAAGAACACATCTTTTGTAATCAGAGCAACCCACAGGATGGAGCTCCAGAAATTTACCCTCAATTCTGAGACAGAGAGCCAGATACATTTGTTGTTATTTGCCCAAAGAGCTGCTTGTACAGACAGTGTATCTTTGTTGGACTTCTTCCAATTAAACTGAGTGACCCGTTTGGTGTCCCAACATTTCAATCTTTCTATGACCTGTGATTCATACACCCTGCTACAATAAATTATTTTATGTGTATGTGTATAATTTTGTAATTTATTATACTGTATATTTAACATGATGATAAATCATATGACATTGTCCTGTTTCAGTACACAAGACATGATAAGACATTTAAGATGCATAATTAAAATAAGTTGTTACGTTAAAGAATCGCAGGTTAATGAGAATTGTGCAACTCATTCTTGGGTAATGATTAATTCACAAATCCATTGATCAAGCATCATGAGAGTCATTCTCAGGTAATGATTTGTTCACAAATCAAATGAATAAGAAATATGAGACTCATTCATCAGATGAATGCGAAATGCATGACTCGTTCTCTGGTAATGATTCAATGGGAGCTCGAAAGAATCAGTGAGTGATATATGTTCTGTGCATTTAATGAGCCATAAATGGTGTACAATAAAGTTAATCTGAAAGCAAATAATTGTTAGAGGTTAGAATGATATTTGTATAAGGTTCAGTTTTGAGTAACTAATTTGTTTTTTTTTTACAAAGGGCCATAAATGTATTAGTTTAATATTATGCTTATATATTCTGTTTAAAACAATTCCAATAACAAATTGTACAAAACAATTGATGCATTCTAATATAAATGTGTTGTTACTTTATTGTACTTGTATGATGAACAAGGGAATTATTAATGGTAGCGTTCTTGTTTGCTGATAATGATTTAGTTCTAACTAGAAAGACTTATGAATTAGATGAGCAGTACTACATAAGATTACTACAGAATAACTTAGCATCATTGAAAACAATATGTTACATTTAGCCTCTGAGAAACACAGTGGTGTATCTTAGTTTGAATAAAAAAATGGTTCAAGTGTCTAACTTTATATGATTTTCTAAAAGCATATTGTAAAAATGCAGATTACAAATAATGCTATGTAAGCAAAATACCATAAAGTGTAATGAAGTGCACAGAAGTTTCCAAAAAATTTAAAATTGGCTATTTAAAATGTGTTCCTGGCCTCGTAATCATGAGGAGCGTGTGCATTGAAATAAAGATTGGCAGATGCGTGCCTCCTTTCTAATGATTGGTTGGTAGTAAAAAAAATTGGGTGAGTTAACTGCTGTCATTGGAACAATGACTGAAATCTACCACGCCCCCTTCCCAAGTGTCCAGCTTGCATTTTTCTCATAGGAGGGATTTTGGCAGTAATTGGAGGTAAGAAGGGTTATGGCATTTTGTAGACGGCAGAATGTAGATGGTATTTGGTTGGAGGATGAATGCTGTTTGGAAAAAGATACGATTTATGGGTGAATTTTGCCACAGGGAGCAGGGATGTTTTGTTAGAAGACAGATGCTTTATTGGCAGAGGTAGCAGGGAGGATGTAGTTTTGCTAGAGGAAGGATGGCATTTTGTCACATGGAGGAAGATGTACTAAAATGAATAGGATTTTCTCCAAGAACTTTGATGTTCCTCCCACATATCAAATTCTTATATTAGGTTAACTGGTAATGGTAAACTTCTCTTGTGTGCAACTGATTATTGATGGGAGCATGTATAAGCTGGATTCCTGCGTTGCACCCAATGTTGCCTGGTTAACTGCTGGCTGATATTGACCCTGAATGAAAAAGCAGGTTGAAAAAATGTGGATACATGGATGGATTTTGTGAACTATATAATTTAATTTATAATTAAATATTAATATTTCCTTAAGCTGCAAAAGTCTAGCAAGCATTGCTCCCAACTTGGCAAATTGGCAAAACAATTCTTGATAATCTTTATTGGGAAAAATGCTATATACAATAAAATGCTTAATTATATTTCTTCTTTATTTGTAAAATATTTCACCATTGTCTTTAGTGTGAAAAGTGCTATACTACATACTTTAGAAGGCAGCAGAGTGGGTGCAGTGCAGTTACTGCAATATATTTAAAGTTTAAATTGCTGCCTCTGTAGCATTTACATTCATTGATGTCTCTTTCTTGACTGTTTATCTGTTTATGGACTGATGCCACACTCAGAGAGAATGACCTTTTTGCATTTAATGTTTATGGGTAAGCAAACTTTGTAATCCAGGCAGTGTGATGTAGTGGTTAAGTCTTTGGATTTCAAACTCCGAGGTTGTGGGTTCAAATCCTGCTACTTGACACTGTGCCACCCTGATCAAGTCACTTGACCTGCCTGTGCTCCAAATGGAAAGCCAAAAGAAATGTAACGAATTGTATCATAAATGTTGTAATTTTCCTTGGATAAAGGTGTCAGTCAAGTAAGTAAATGTAAAATCCTGGCTTAGCTTAAGCAAAATTGAAATTCAGTGAACCTACCAGTCCTCATGACTTTTCAATTCAGTTAAAAGGTGACTTGCTCATTTTACTTACGTCACTTCAAGCAGCAGTTGTACGTGTCAGAATGAGGCCATGGATCTTAAGAAAGCATAACCCGGCCTGATTGTTCACAAATGCAGAGAACCAAAATAACATATTCTTTTGTAATCTTTTTGCAGTGTAGTGGTTAATTGCCCATCAATTTATACAGAGCACAAGGAATGAACAGAACTTCCTGCATCAACTGCTGTGCTGACAAGATGCCAAAATGGCATTTAGAATATCTCTGCCTTGTTCTTTTTGTCACCTCACTTACACTTCTGTGCCCATGCTCGGTGTAAACAGGACTCCTAGCTGTCATGCACAGAGATTTAGAGAGCATGCAGGTGTGAGCTGGACTGACGTCTACAATGATACTATGAACTAGCTGAAAGAGGACAATTTAAATGAAAATACATCTTGTTCTTTGTAAAGAGTCAAATGAGATTGGACTCCTTAGATGGGTAGAGATTTACAGCGGATTAAGGCAATATTTAGACACCTCACTTTTTTCATGTTTCATTGTGTTGCAGATTTGAATTTAAATGAATAAATGTTCCCTTTTGGCCATTAGTTTAAACTCAATAACCCTTAATGACAAAGTGAAAACATGTTTTCAGAAAGAGATTTGCACAATTATTAAAAATGAAAAACTGAAATCTTTTGTTCATATAAGTATACAGATCCTTAATTCAGTACATTATTGAAGACACTTTGGAAGCATTTATAGCTCTACACACTTTACAGTATACACCTGGATTTCGGCAATTTGTCCCATTCTTTCTGGCAGATCCTCTCAAGCTCCATTAGATTGGATGGCAAGCATCTGTAAAATGCCATCTTCAGGTCTCTCTCCACATGTTCTATGGGGTTAAGTCTGGGCTTTGGCTGGGCCACTCAAGGGCAGTCAGAGACTTATCACTAAGGTACCACAGCATTGTCTTGGTTCTATTTGTTTGGTCATTGTGATACTAAAAGATGAAACATCACTCCAGTCTGAGGTTGTATGCACTCTGGTAAAGGTTTTCTTTTAGGACCTCTCTGTATTTTTGGTATTCGTCCTGCCCTCAATTCTGGCTAGTCTTCTTGTTCCTGCCTCTGAGAAGCATCCCCATAATGTGATTCTGCAACCACCATGCTTCTGTTACTGCAGGACTAGTATTAGGCAGATGATGAGCAGCGCCTGGTATTGACATGACATAGTGCTTGGAGTTCTGTCCTGCATCACAGGTCAATTAATGGAAGGAACTATTAAAGATAAGATTGAGCAATACATGGCAAGAACAGGAGTTTTACTGAACAGTCAGCATGGGTACAGAAGATGAAATGCATGTTTTGCCAACATGGTGGAATTCTATGAGGATGCAACCAAACGATATGATCAAATTGGAGCATATGACATTATTTATCTTAACTTTCAGAAAGCATTTGATAAGGTGCCACATGAGAGGTTGGGCATCCAACTGAAAAAGGTGGGAGCTCAAGGTGTTGTGTGTAGAGGTGTGCAGAATTATCTAAAACATAGAAAGCAGAGGATTATGGGACAAGGAACCTAAATAGAATGAGTGATGTTTAAAATTATGTCATGCAGGGGTTAGTGTTATTTGTAATATATATAAATTAAGTGAATAGGAATATGAATAATAAGGTGGTTAAGTCTGCAGACAATAACAATATATGTGGATTGGTAAATAACCAAAAGTCTGTTGACTCATTACCAATGGACTTGTACTGCATACAGGCAGATTTGTGCCAGATGAAAATTAATGTAATTAACCGTAAGCTATTACATGCAGGAAGTACAAATGGGAGGTATAAAAAAATTAAACAAATTACTTATGGGAAGGAGTTAAGAGTCGTAGTGGAAGCCATTAAGAAAGGTTAACAGAATGTTACATTATATAGCACAATGTGCAGAGTACAAGTCCATGGAGGTTCTGCTTAAGATTTATAACACGTTAGTTAGAGACCTCACCTGGGGTGCATACAGCTTTCCTTTCTTGAATACCAAAAAGTCATAGTACTGCTAGAGAAAGTCCAGAGAAGAGTGACTAAGATGATTTCAGGGCTACAGCCAAAGTAGATTCAGAGGTGACTTGATTAAAGTGTTAAAAATGATGAAAGGAATTAGTACAGTGGATCCAAGCTGCTACTTTAAAATGAGTTCAACAAAAATACGGGGACAGAGTTGGAAACGTGTTAACAATGAATTTCAAACAAACATTAGAAAGTATTTCTTCATACTGAGTGCCATAGACACATGGAATAAGTTACCAAGTAATGTGATAGACAGTAAGACTTCAAAACTCAACTCAGCGTTATTTTGGAAGATTTAAGTGGATGGGATTGGCAAGCTTTATTTGGCTGAATAGCCTGTTCTCATCAAAAGAGTTTTAATATTCTGATACTTTCTCAATCGACTGTACAATTTTACCTAAGCATCTCTAACATTTGTTTGCTTGGAATAAGTTATCACCAAGCAGGAATTGCTGCCATAACTCCATAAGAATGTAACATGGAGAAGAAATTCACTTTGTACTGAAGAAAAAGAAGTTATACTTAATGTCATGGGAAAGAAACATCTGTCACTCTATGGGCAGTAGACCATATTCTTCAGGTTGGACAAATCTCAAAAGTCCTGTCTAATAACCTCCCAGCCAATCTGCTCGCAGAATGTGATCTTGTTTATGTTCTTCAGTAATGGAAACATTTTCATCAGGTTTCCTCTTCCTGCAGTGTGATGCCATGACAGCACAGAGGGAGAATTCACCGGTATATTATATGACACCAGCATCTCCCTCTCTGATTTATACCCCATTTTCCTACAGGAACAGCTGTGTATTCTACTTGAATCTTACTGCCTGTCCTACGTTGCGTAAATGTAAATAGAAATGGTCTCAATACATTCTCATATACACAGTATCTTTTTCATTCTATATCAAAATCTGTTGTTTCTACAGTATGCTGCACAGACATGAATTTGCACTTGCTAATATTAATTCCCACAAGCCACGTGTTTGCTTCTCCCACATATTGTATCCAGATGTTTCTAGATGCTGCTTTATAACTGTCTGTCATCAGCCAGTTTCAAGATCTTGGAGTCACTTTACTTTCCTGAGACATTTTTGTAAAGAAGGAGCAGTACGACTGCTAATATTCATCTCTGGGGACCACCTCTCCAGACATCTACTGGGACGAGGCTGCCTGCTAGCAACTGCTTCCCACTTTCTGATAGTTATCCAGTCACAGATCTACTGTGTATGCTGGCATTTTTTACAATCCAATTCCTGGATGCCTTTAGTTTTGCCAAAGGTTAATTTGCTTATTGTGCCAAATACCTTTTATAGATCCACATGCTTATTAATGTCTGTTAATTCACATTCACTGAACTGTTTTTTTAGTTACATAATTCAGACATTTGAGGCTGGTTACCTTTTCATAAGGCATGGCCACTGATAATATCAAGTAGATAAAGCTTGTTCACTTATCATCTGCATCTCTTTTTATCCTGATGAACCTTGGGACAATACAGTATGTGGGGATCTCCCGGTGCTGTACTTTCCAGGCCATGGCCAGGGTAAGTCAGGGGAACATCCTTCATTTACGTGTCCTGTCATGCAAAAGCTCTGGGGAGTAACACCTACATCTTTTGGTTCCCCTGCACTTGTTCAAACGAAAGGAGTGACATGTCAAGCTAGGATCTTCAAAGCAAATGGCGACTGTAGCAAGTATACAGAATGTTTAGCAATAACTTTAATCTGACTAGGTGACCGCTTGTAACCTTTTAACATTCCCAGTGCTACACTTCCACCCAAAAAGTTCGGAGGATTACATTTTTTGTTAGTATAGACTCCCATTCCAAAACTCATATTTCACTTGAGTGCCATTTTTAATATAGATTTATATGTGGCAGGTCTCATCTGTAGTCTGGGAGAGGACATGACTTTTATCTTTTTAGGGAGAAACTGTACCACACTTTTTAGCAAGCGTATGAAAGTTACAGCCATTTTCTAGGTTTAATATTTTGAATGTGGATGTGACTTTTTTCTAATTTTAAAATAGTCAAAGCTTTCTATAAGTAATAGTTTTGCCATGGCTGCAAGTGTTAACATATGACCATGATTATTTAATTTTTTTTGGAATGTGAGAGGGCAAAATATGCCAAATTTTAACAGTGGTTGTGCATCCTGCAGGTCCCTTATAGAAACTACAATACCTTTCCATGTTCTAATACCAAAGAGGCCTGCGATTATTTGTGTTTGTTTTCTCTCACTTTTGGAAAGTGAAGTAACATTTCCTGCTTTCCAGTCACTTGAGACCTCTCCTGTATGTTAATGTGAAACTGCCACGACTCTTTTTGAATGAAGAATGCTTCTGAGCGTTGGCAGCTAATGGATTTTTGTTAGATGAGTGTAAATTCTTTGCCTGCTGTGACTTTGAAATATAAAACCTGAATGTTGTACAGACATTCTGATGTAAATTGTCACAGGGCGCATTGGCAAATAATTGGAAATAATTTGGCAGACGACTGCTATGAAGTTCAGGGACTTGGTTGCTTTTATAGCACATGCTGAAACACTGCCACTAGTACTTTTTATTTTCAAATTACACTGATGCAATGATCTTGGCATTCATCTCCAAGGGAGTGCATATTATGGAAAGTAAAAAAAATAAAATTATCTCTGTTTTTCAGCTCCTGTGATGTCAGTGGAATTTTAATCCAGATAGCAGGTGTAAGGAATGCTATAAAACACTAAAATAATAAAATGGGGGAAGAGTCTGAAATACTATAGATCTGTGGACAGATGGGTTTAATCTAATCATACAACAGCAAAATAAAAAGATTAACATCGATCATCAGTAGAGAAAAGAATAATAATGTTAAGAAAAAAAAATAAACTGTGTATTAGAAAGAAAGAAAGAAAGCAAGCAAACTTTCTCATAGCTATGTTCAGACTCATTTTAATGCTTGTATTATACTATTTTAGGTGATGAGGGTGTAAATGCTGGGCTTCACATTGATATTAATAGTATTAATTACCTATGTGTTTCTGCAACAACAAGAATAATGAAACAGTTTTACTCAAATTGTAATTTTTTTAGCTAAGATCTGGAATTCTTCAGGACGAAACCTGAAACATGAAATTATTTTCTGGCTTACGATTCTGATTTGTGTCTTATGTTACTGGCCTGGTGAAAGATCAGTTTGTCTCTTTGCTTTTGACCCCAGCATACACTCACCTAAAGGATTATTAGGAACACCATACTAATACAATGTTTGACCCCCTTTCACCTTCAGAACTGCCTTAATTCTATGTGGCATTGATTCAACAAGGTGCTGAAAGCATTCTTTAGAAATGTTGGCCCAAATTGATAGGATAGCATCTTGCAGTTGATGGAGATTTGTGGGATGCACATCCAGGGCACGAAGCTCCCGTTCTACCACATCCCAAAGATGTTCTATTGGGTTGAGATCTGGTGCCTGTGGGGGCCATTTTAGTACAGTGAACTCATTGTCATATTCACCATTACACCACCACCACCACCAGCCTGCACAGTGGTAACAAGGCATGATGGATCCATGTTCTCATTCTGTTTACGCCAAATTCTGACTCTACCATTTGAATGTCTCAACAGAAATCGAGACTTATCAGACCAGGCAACATTTTTCCAGTCTTCAACTGTCCAATTTTGGTGAGCTCGTGCAAATTGTAGCCTCTTTTTCCTATTTGTAGTAGAGATGAGTGGTACCCGGTGGGGTCTTCTGCTGTTGTAGCCCATCCACGTCAAGGTTATGCGTGTTGTGGCTTCACAAATGCTTTGCTGCATACCTCGGTTGTAACGAGTGGTTATTTCAGTCAAAGTTGCCCTTCTATCAGCTTGAATCAGTCGGCCCATTCTCCTCTGACCTCTAGCATCAACAAGGCATTTTCGCCCACAGGACTGCCGCATACTGGATGTTTTTCCCTTTTCACACCATTCTTTGTAAACCCTAGAAAATCCCAGTAACTGAGCAGATTGTGAAATACTCAGACCGGCCCGTCTGGCACCAACAACCATGCCACGCTCAAAATTGCTTAAATCACCTTTCTTTCCCATTCTGACATTCAGTTTGGAGTTCAGGAGATTGTCTTGACCAGGACCACACCCCTAAATGCATTGAAGCAACTGCCATGTGATTGGTTGATTAGATAATTGCATTAATGAGAAATTGAACAGGTGTTCCTAATAATCCTTTAGGTGAGTGTATATTTGCTTTTTCTTGCCTCATCTTCTAGTTAAAAAAAATCATTCTGCTTTAGTAGAACAGTAGCATTTCTGAAACCTTTTTTGTTTATTTATCGGTGGTGCTGTTAACAAGCTCCAATCACAATGCGACGGGATAAAAGAACACCTCAAAGTTTTTTCCATATCCCAGATCAGATCTGGTCTTTGGCCGGCTTGTCATCCAGTCCAATACCCCCAGGCCCCCAGATGGAGCCCTCCCTGCAGTATGGAGGTGCCCCGAAGACCAGCAGGGAGTCATGGACAATGTAGTTTTTATACACAGCCCTGCTAGATAACACAGGGGCCGCAAGAGGAAGCTGCAGGGAGGACCGAAGAGTCATATGTGCCCTATAACCCGGAAGTGCGTCATAGGAGGAGCGACGACAGAAGTGCCGTACTTCTGGGGTGAAGAAAAGGACTTGTACCTGACCCGGAAGTGATAAAGAATCACATGGACTGGGGATTGGGAACACTTCCGGGTCAGGGAGAATAAAAGGACTGTGGAGAGTATTGATTAAATACTCTTTTCGATTTTTTTTTTATTTTGAGTGTCTTTTGACCTGTTTCTGACTACAGTTCGAATTTTGTGTCACATGTTGGCTTGGTTGCTAGTATTTTTGATCTTCACTTTGTTTAAGACCTTGCCTCTTCTCCCAGATGTCTATTAAATCATAGTGCTTATTTTTTTAATGCATGACATTAGCGTTTTGGTATATAGATCATTTATTGGGCATCAGTATGCTTCCAATTTGTTTAAAGTCTTTCTTACTTGAACTCTGCTATTTTGCTTGTAGCAATGACATGTGACCTGCAGTGTAGTCACCCTGCCTCTATAAAAGATGGTGGCATCCATTACCCAATGTTCTAGTTAGGGATTCTTGTTTAAATCAAAACCTGGTAAATGACTCAACTCTTTTTAATATTTCTTTTGTATAGTTTGGGCTAAGGACTTGTAGTTATTGCTTTCCCTTGCTAGGATTAATTGGATGCCCCCCTGGCTCAGGGTATTCAGGAGTTTAAATTATGTATGAACTGATGGCCCATGTGGTTTGATCGAGTTTTTCTCTTCAGTTTCTAGCGGGTCTTGGGCTTTGGCATATACAGTTTGTTTGAAAACTTGGTGTGACTGAATGTGTTTTAATTTTTATACAAAAGCATTACTCCTGATGATGTGTTTGACATTTTCAAAACTGATTTTGTAATATGTTTCACTGTTTTAGAACAACTTTTTTTGCGTTTTTCAATATGGTTGTTTATTTTTTCAAATTTTATGACTTTTCCTTATCATTAACAACTAGTATCTATGTCCTGTCTATGATGAAGAGGAATATATTAAACATTTTAGTCATTGTCTAACTATAAAAGATCTAATTTGGAGGTCTAAATTCTAGACAAAAAGTGACCCAAAGCAGTCATTAGTCAATGTAGCTCAGTGTTACAGACTTTGAATCAATTCTAGATGATACAGGTTCAAATGCCAGTATATGACTCCATTTATGATCTTGACAAGAAAGCCATAAAGGGCAGCCTGTGATGTTACTGTAAGTGAATTGCTCTGACCTGCACTATGAGAAACAAATCTAATCAGACATGATGAGGCAACAGTGAAGTTTAGTTTTATTTCTTTATACAAGAAGTTCCCTCATTGAAAACAAACAGCTTGCTTATTTGGTTGCAATATTCTGCATTCTCTTGTTTGCCATATGTCCTCCATCTGATTCACCTCAGTGCCAGCACACTGTTGTTCCTTGAATTCTTGCTCCTGAGAGACCCATGCTGTGACAGCTTCCCTCGGGGTGCATCTCTCAACACTATTAGGCTCTTGATTGGCAGGAAAAAACTTTTATACTACAACCTGGTGGCCCAGGCCACCACTACACCCTGTTTCTGTGGCCCTAGCAATGTTTAACAGAATCAGGCATATGGCATGTCTAGAATTTTAAAGAAACGATGCAGCATCCCTGCAGTCTTTGCTTCATTTTATGTCAGTATTGGAAAAAATGATGAAAGAAAATCAGCAATATTTCAACTCAAGTGGGGCACCACTAATTCAGACATCAGAATACCCAATGTTTGAAAGAAAAAGGAAATACAGGTATGGCCGCTACAGTCAAAAATCAAAGGGAATTACATGCAAGGTACAACAAGGTCACTTTAAAACACAGGTTATTAGTGTTTGTGAACCACTGATGGTCTGTGAGCATATGCCAAATTGCCTATAGCTGGTCTTTTCGTCTTCCTTAGATTAGCTTCCTCACTGACAGGGACAACCTTAAAATAACCAACAAGAAGCACCATGTCTGCCTTTATTACTTATGATAACATCTTTTACTTCTACCTTGCTCTTGATTGCTTGTAATGATTATTCCCTCTTTTTCGACACATCTTTAAACTTGCTGTCTCCCATCCAACCAAACTCTGTAACTGCATGGAAATCTTTTTCTTCAATCCACCTTGATAACCATTTTGAGAGCTGATCGCTGGAAATGACAATTCCTTAATTCTGTGTTCTGTGCTAATTTGTCTTTCTGCTGTTGTTTTATCCTCAAGTCCGATACCTCATCGCTGCCTGAAATCTGGGACTTTGAAATGTAAATCCTGCAACATCAGATTTTAATGAGAGTGTTGTAGCATCCCAAGTGATGGCAATCGGACAGTGTGTGCCAACTGGACCTGGAGGCAGGAAGGAGAAACATGAAGGAAAACTCAAATAAAAATGAGCCCACTGAATAGCTCTGAGCTTTTTTTTTGCCAGTTCAGAGTAGGATTTTGAGGAGAAGCATGCAACAGAAAGTGACTGAGGGACAATGAAAGTTTCAGTGGGCCATGTTCATGTTGGGGTTTTGCTGTTTTATTGAAAAGGGGCCGTGACAATGGGAGCAGTATAGGCATTTAAACTACAAAAGTGTTTTCTGATAAAGAGCCCTGAACTAACCAGCTACTTGTGTGCAAGCTAAGGCAAAGTCACATTTGAAGATTTTTCCAGTGATTTTCAGTCATAGCTTCATTTATATCATTTTAAGCAGCCAAAGGTAGTCGACGCCATACTCTCGTGAAGGCCAGTTGTGGAATCTGACATATCCAGCGATTGACCCCAACTAGTCCATGACTCACTCTGACATAAACATAAAGGTCTGATTTAGTCTTTAGTCATAGGGATGGGCTCTGCATGCATGAGAGCTGACAACCAAAGAATGCTGATATAGACGTGCAATGCATAGAATGTAGAGATAAGGAATTAAGGAACATGGATGTTTTGAGCCTCATAAATAAAAAAAGGGGATGAGAGTGCAGCTGAACTTGCCATACCTTTTAACCCTTTGTACGGCACCAGCTTCATCGCTGTTGGCTGTCAGGTGAATTCATCAACTGCGGTCAGCAAGTCTATCATACCAAACAACTAGACGTTGTGTAACATTGGCTTTATTCATCTTTGTACTTTTGGCTGTTACAGTATTTTCACATTGCATCCATAATAATAATTAGAATGATTGTAACACAGACGTTATGCTTACAATTGGTTGTCGGATGTAAGTGCCCCTCCAGAACTGTGACTTTACCAAAGTGGTCATTGGTATAAAGTTTAAATGCATAAAACTTATGTACATCACCTTTATGCATTTAAATTGCAAATAGCTGTTACTCTAGGCAAATTGAACCCATATCTATAGTAGGTCTGCGAGGTGCCTGCCTTTGGAATTTTAGAACATTGCAGGTATGAAAAATAAGCAATGCTGGATCTGTAACATTTCAGTAAGGACTAGCTGTAGGGGCTAGATACGTCAGGCCAGGAAACGAGGCTAGGCTCCGTCTCCTACCCCTGGGCCTGTATTGACTACTTCCTGTTTCTATTCATCTGGGACTAAAGGGTTTAGTAAAAGTTTATATGCATGTAGTGCCAGGCACATTAAAAAGGTAGCTCAATGGCTGATTTCATGGATAAGGCACATCGTCAATTACATTTGCTTTTTTGATCTTTAGCCCCCAAACTCACAAATTATCACAATCTTAGTGCACTATAATGTATTTTGTTATATAGACAACCCTTTTTGGGTGCTTAATATCAAGGCTTTAGTCATTTAGCACATATACTGTATGAACAGTACTATTATGGAATACAGGGGACACTCTGAAACAATTGTTATCAAGAGAAAATAACAAGTGTAATGAATTGAACATTAAGGATATACATAATAATTACTAAACATTAAGGAACTAACTAGCATCTATGAGAAAAAGGGATGTCGGGGACTGGGAAAAGTTCAAATACTGTCATGTAGATAGGCAAAAGTACCAAATCACTAACCACACATTAAAAAAAAACCAACAGAAGTCAAAAGCAGAGCATTATCCTGCTTATAATCATTCCCTGTCCAAGTTCAGTTTGAAGCAATTTCTTTTTGTTTTGCCCAGTGGGGCCTGGGCGGACTTTTGGCCTTGGAACCCCTCGTAGATTTTGTTTTTTCTCCAGCCTAACTGAAGTTGTTTTTTTGTTGTTTTTTTTTTTCTCCTCCCGGCAATCTGACCTTACCTTTTTCTTTTATTACTTATTTTTTAATGTTATTGCCAAGTAATTGTTTTGTTTCATGTAACTTTCTCTTTGACTTCTTGTAAAGCACTTTGCAATACATTGTTTATATGAAAATGTGCTATATAAATAAATATTATTGTTTTTATTATTGTTGTTTTTTGAGATCTAATGTTACACAGGACATTTTTGCTAACAATAATATGATCTAAAATCATTATGCTCGCAAGAAAAGTAACAACAACAACATTTATTTATATAGCACATTTTCATACAAAAAGTAGCTCAAAGTAAACCAGAAAATGGCATTGTGACAATGTCAAAAATCTTATATATAAATGTCTACGCATAGAAGTGTGTGTGTCTGTCCGGCCCAGAAGTGAGAGGTGGAGTCGGGGTAAGGGCTCCACCTCCGAGGAAACAGAAAACTAAATGTCTACGTGTGGAAGTGTGTGTGTCCGTTTGTACGGGCCGGAAGTGTGAGGCTATTACAGCATAAAGCTCAGAGAGCCAGCAAAGTGGCCCCATGTTAATGAGTCAAAAGAAGAAAGCAACTCTTTTGCCAAAGTAAAACCACCAAGAAAAGAGAGAAACACTTATGCAAGAGAGACGAGCACATCGGCAAACGGTATCCCCTTTACTTTTCCTTCTGCTGCTAATACACAAGTGAGGCGAGCACATTAGCAAACCTAGGAGAGAGCCGCCCAGAGTAGTTCCTTTCAATTACCTGACATTTCTACATTTCAATTTTTTTTCTGATGATTTCAATAGTTTCTAGGACCCTGGGCTTACACAGCTAGTATAGTTATAAAAAGTATATCAATTAGATCAAACACATAGTATCAATAACAAAACATAAGTAAAATTGAATGGATAAGACTCCAAACTAATAAAGAAAACCCCAGCTGCCTTTCTAGGCCTAGCTAACATGTTGGCTCCTATTTACATTTCAGAGTGGCTGCCCACTTGTCTAACTCAAGTATCGAACAAGTGCTCCTCAGAAAGCCCCTGATTCTTCCCTGTAAACTCTTTCCTGTTTCCCTCCTGTTAGGAGAGCCCTTGCCCTCACTCATCTTCAATCTCCATAATTACCAGATGTCTTGCAGAAAGTTAATTTTAAGCTCCATCTTGAGGTTTATTCTGGGGCAAATTTCTGGAGTTAGGAATGCTCTAGAACTTCTCGGGCTGAGCCCCAGCACACTTGTAAGGGACTAGATTATCATCTGTAGGTAGCAAATCCACCATAATGGCAGGGGACCATATGCTGCGTGTTGAATGCTGCCATGTGTCTGACAAGATGATGTCTATTATATTATATTCCAATTTCCACTGCCATTGTTTCATGCATGTTCCACTTCATAACTGCTGTTGGAAACATTTCACCAATACTGCATGGAGAACTGTTTCCTGGTTTTATACTAACCTCTGTTTCAGCATGACAATAAGCGTCAGTGTTACCAGAGCCATTTTCCTTTTATTATCCGGGCACATGCTGCTGCAACTCTCCTACACTGCTCTTTCAGTCCTTTGCCAGGTTGTAGATATATACAAAAACAATAATAATGTCTGAAATATAAAGTATTTTGTTTTCTCTTACCATGATTAATTTGTGCTTAAAAGATATCAAAGATTAGTAACACTTTAGTTTAGGTACTATACAAATGCATCTATTACTCATTTACAGTACCATTATGTAACAAGACCATTAACGCCAACTTCATTGGGTCTTAACCTTTACGAAAGCTTCAATAAAGTGTTTACTCATCTCTGCAATGTGACTTACTAAGGAAACTTCACTTTAGAGTGGTCTGAGGTGCTTAACTGAGACAAATTTGTCTAGATAGTGCATATTTAGCATTAGACCTGTGAATCCTTCAAATTAACAAGTAATTTTACCATCATGTCCACATGCCACACTGCACAGAGATGAATAACCTGTCTAGTGATGTTTAACAAGATTAATGAACAGCAAAAGAATCCTTTGTTAAGGTTTTGTTACATGAGAACAAATTAACAATAGATGCGTTTTGCAGTACCTGAAAGCTCCAATTTTAACTTTTTGTGTAACATTTGCTGAAAAGATATTTTCTGAAGTCTCTAGGCAGATTAAGACTGTGAATATAAATATGAATTGGCAATAAAAATGACAAATCCCTGTGCAATGTATTATAAAAATGTGTGGTGGGAAATCAATTAAATTACAAGCAATTTTATAAACTCCTTTATTACACCCATATGGGGATCAGAACCAGTCTTGCCATACTATTATCACGAGTCCCAGGCCAGGCAACTATCACCCTTATTAAGTATAGAAAATGATAAGAGAAACCTGCACCACCACAACAAAATGAGACCTCTGTCCTAAGCCAGTCAAAAATAAACAGGAACACCATCATGCTTAGAGAGAAAGAATGCTGTTTTAAAGAAAGGCAGACTTCTACAGGACCTCTCCATCATGCAGTGTTGCAGTTCGTCAGACATACAGAAATAATAATTTCCAGTCACTGCCTGACATTTCCTAATGCACTTGCCCAGCAGCTTATTTTTGTACTGGGTCTCCCCAGCTGCTTTAAGTGCCTCCTTGCAGTTCAGTTTTTTTTTCTTTTTTCTTTCTTTGATTTACTACTGTATGGGCCTTTTGTAAATAAATAAATAAAAGCTGTTTATTGTTCTTCTGTGGACATCCATGTCATTCATCTTGTTTTTCACCAGTGCATTGGCTGGGAAAAATCATATATAAGTTAGAATCCATTTTATGGTCATGATTACTCCAGAACAGAGTCAATGTGACACAGGGGAAGGAGTGTGGTAACAGAAAGCAACCTTGAATGGGCCCACACATATACCCACATGCCCCCAGGCCAATTTAGAGATACAGGGTATCTTTGAAAAATGCATGTGAAAAGGATATGCAAAGGGAAATGACAAAGTTTTCTAGGGACCTGTACACAAGGTGGGAGATTAGTGCGGTGGTTGGCACTTCTGCCTTACAACTCCAATGACCAAGGTTCAATTTTTGAATGAACATCAGAATACATATCTTCTAGCACACAGGAAGAGTACTTTGCCCATTTGTAAAAATATGTCTTCTTTGTTTTGTTTTTCAAGATGCAATTTTTAACCTGTGCTGAGCTTTTTAATTTTCTTATTAGGAGGACTGATGGTTGTACTTGAGTGTTCTTGGAAGTACATCTGTTTTTAACTCTCAATGCAGCATTTGCTTTTGTTCCTAAGTATCATGCAAATGTGTGTTAGACCTAATTTAACTATGAGCTCTTTTTTTGTTTCTAAGAGGAACCTAACCTGTGAGCACAGTAATCTCCCTCAGGAGACTTGTGACTGATTACAAATCCAGAGTAAAGCCAGTCCAGAGCTGAATTAATAATCACCAAGTCTCCCTGTGGCTCTGCTCAGGGCTGCAGGAGTGGTACACTGCTGAGATTCTGGGTCACTGGTATCATTTCTTTACAAGTAGTCATACCATCACTCAAATTACTAAAGAATTATTGTGCACTGAATGGCCAGCCACTGGATCAAGAATGTCTAATGTCCTGTCAAGTCATGTCATCTCATGGTACTTTGCACTTTAGGAGCTAAGGAGATGCATTCATATCAAGTATGGTCATTCAATGACAGCGTGGAATTTTGAAAAATCAGAGAACTGAATTTGCATTTAACTGGCTATAAGGTCTGTAAAATAATATAACGCAGCAAACATCATCATTGGGCCAGGAAAAACAAAACAAATGGAAAAAAATATAACTAGTAAAGAGAATAGTAAAGAGGCAATGGCTAACATCAGTGTTAAAATTATGGCAACATAGGTTTCCTGAAAGCTCTTGCTGATCATGGCTTGCTATGAGACTCCTGCTGTTGGGTATAAGATACATGATGTTTAAAATGTCATTGTAATGATGTAAAGCAATTAATCTACAGATATATTTTTGTTTTTATTTCATCCCTTTGTAATCCATTTTCAGAATCTACTTTGTTCATTACCATGCCAAAGGATTCATATCAATAGTCTGGATCTTTTTAAATTCATTTGCTTGTACAAACCCAATATTTTAGTAAATCTAACTTACACTAAATGTCCTATATCAATTGAACACTGCCTTCTGCTAGCACACCAAATGTATCCAGTACAGTGTTTATGAATGTACCTATGGATATACCACATGATGTACCATCCATCCCTCATGTCATGTCAGGTTGGTATCACTGAGTGTTGCCGCACCCACCACTCAAAGAAACAGCTTGGGATCCCAGTTGGCAACCCCCCAGGCAGACACGCAGTACAGTCCCAGCTAGATCACTCTCGGGGAATTGTACCACATAGCCGTAGTGCTGTAACAGACACTCCCTCACAATGTAGGTAATGTGCCTCAACAGCTTGACACAGTCAAACCAACGATACCCAATGATTCTCTAAAGAGACACAGTACAAAGTCTCAGGTCAATAGATAGCGTCAAAGTCTTGCAAACATATAGGAAAATGGGAAGTATCAGAACTCTAAAGACTTGGACCTTCATCCTTTTGCAAAGATATTGGGAGACATGTCACTGTCGAGGTAAGTAAACATCTTGACAAGGTCGACATTCTCTCCACAGAGAGATGCACTACTGATGGCTCTGCCTTAGAGATCATTGAAGGCCTGGATCTTGGTTTTTATCTGTGACACTCGCAAGTCCAGACACTGAGTAAGTCTCTCGAGAGCTCTGGTAGAGCTTCCATTGGTTCTGCAATGATCACAGCATCACTGGCAAATTTAAGATCAGTGAATCTTTCTTCACCAACAGGTACCCCACAGCTGTGGCACCCCACGACCCTGCCCAACACCCAGCCCATACAAACATCGAACAGAGTAGGAGCAAAAACACATCGCAGAATCAACTGGAAAAATGCAGAAGTTCTGCCTGCACTCTGCACAGCACTCACAGTACCAGTGTACAGTCCGGCCACCATATCTCCACAGCATGATGCTGCCACCGCCATGCTTCACTGTGGGGACTGTATTGGACAAGTGATGAGCAGTGCCTGGTTGTCTCCACACATACCACTTAGAATTAAGGCTTGGAGTTTGCTAAAAGACACCTAAGGGACTCTGAGATGGTGAGAAATAAGATTCTCTGGTCTGATGAGACCAAGATATAACTTTTTAGCCTTAATTCTAAGCAGTATGTGTGGAGACAACCAGGTACTGCTCATCACTTGTCCAATACAGTCCCCGGTGGCAGCATCATGCTGTGGGGGTGTTTTTCAGCTGCAGGGACAGGACGACTGGTTGCAATCGAGGGAAAGATGAATGTGGCCAAGTACAGGGATATCCTGGACAAAAACCTTCTCCAGAGTGCTAAGGACCTCAGACTGGGCCGAAGGTTTACCTTCCAACAAGACAATGACCCAAAGCACACAGCTAAAATAACGAAGGAGTGGCTTCACAACAACTCTGTGACTGTTCTTGAATGGCCCAGCCAGAGCCCTGACTTAAACCCAATTGAGCATCTCTGGAGAGACCTACAAATGGCTGTCCACCAAGGTTTGCCATCCAACCTGACAGAATTGGAGAGGATCTGCAAGGAGGAATGGCAGAGGATCCCCAAATCCAGGTGTGAAAAACTTGTTGCATCTTTCCCAAAAAGACTCATGGCTGTATTAGCTCAAAAGGGTGCTTCTACTAAATACTGAGCAAAGGGTCTGAATACTTAGGACCATGTGATATTTCAGTTTTTCTTTTTTAATAAATCTGCAACAATTTCAAAAATTCTTTTTTTTGTCTGTCAATATGGGGTGCTGTGTGTACATTAATTAGGGAAAAAATTAATTTAAATGATTTTAGCAAATGGCTGCAACATAACAAAGAGTGAAAAATTGAAGGGGGTCTGAATACTTTCCGTACCCACTGTATGTTTGCAGGAGCTGCTCTATCAAAAGTAGCTGCATCCCACTCCAAATCTGAAAAAAGCAAATTCAAATTAAAGTATGAAATGTGACAGATAGAGGGCGCTATTGTCCTCTTTATCCCTCTGACAATACGTCAGACACCAGGTAAAAGTCCAATAATACGACTTTTTATTAATCAACAGTGCACAAAGCACCCTCCTCTGCACAATACTCATAAGAAAAATCCATAATACAATAACAATAATCAATCCACCACTCCCAGACGCATTGCCAACCTTCTACCCAGCTCAGCTCAATGCTCTGTTGTTTCTCAGAGTCCTTTATAGTCCCTGACCTGGAAGTGTTTCCCATCCTTCAGTCCATGTGACTCCTTATCACGTCAGATAAAAAGTTATCTTCTTCATCCCGGAAGTACGTCACTTCTGCTGTCGTTTTGCCTATGACGTACATCCAGGCTATAGGGCACATGTGACTCTCTGGGGCTCCATGCAGCATCCTTTGTTGACCCCTGTGGTATCCAGCAGGGCTGTAGAGGAAAACACCATTGTCCATGATTCCCTGCTGGTATCCGGGGCACCTCCATGCTGCAGGGAGAGCTCCATCTGCCGGCCTGGGGGTATTGGCCGGGATGACAAGCCAGCCATAGACCACAGACGTTTAATACATTCTGCTGTACGCGGGTCCCAACACAGGGAGTTCATTGTGTGGTGTGTGTGGCAATGCGCTATCAGCGCATGCTCCCAACTTCTCTCTCTCTGGGACAAAAAAAGTCACATACAAGTAGAAAAGTAATCCAATATTAGAGCAAAGGATTTTTTTTCATGTTTGAGATTAATTCTATATATGGAACTCTTAAGTATCAGGTGAAATTTTCATAATTGTGAAGCAGATGTTTATCACAGCATGGAATCAAACAGGAGTCAAACAGCAGAGATAGTGGGGTGTGGAGTGGATGGTAGTTGATATTTCAGAATGTGCCAAACCTGCAGTAATAAAGGAATGGGCGCAGATATCATGAATGCATTTCTGAAGATTGGTAGCACAAAACTTGATGTAATCTCCTTGTCAAATCTTTAGTGGTTAAACTGCTCCTAACAACCTATAACACCAGACCACCAACACTATCACACTCTCAAGTCTCATTGTGTACCATTTAAGAATACTATGTATTTTTTATTAACATCTATGTCATCTCTTTACTCCAATCTAGTGCTCCTAAGAAAGCCTTACCATATGAGATGACTCAAGTCCATTTCATTGCTGTCCAAGCTACTGACTTCTTACTCTTGAACTAAGTGTTATCACTGATAATGTCAGTCAAAGGCAGTAGCTATAATAGCATGAAGAGGATCTCATCTCTACACATTCTCTGATTTTGACCCAAAACATTAACTGATAAACCATACATGAAGCCTCATCTCTGGCGGTCTTGGAGTGTGCTCACATTTACATTGCATTGTTTCTTTTGCTTTAACTGGTTGATTTGTGGATCCTTTGATGGTTGTTTTACTTTTTGCCCCTAAATGGGAATTAGAGCTTTTGTTGCAAACACCATCACATGGTCACATTCCTACCATAAACATGTGCTCTGATACACAGGGCTGAATATTTGCCTGTGTAAAACTAATAATTTGGGCACTATCAGTGATGCGTATGTTGGTGCAGTCATTTTTATTTTAGGTTAATCACACATATGTGCTACTTACATTCATTTTATTGATAACATACATATGTCACTTTCACTCATCAACGCTAAAAGGGCAGGCTCTAGTGAATACTTTTTTTTGATTGGTGAATCACTGCAGAGTGGACATGCATGCTTTGCTTGACTTGGGAATCCTGTGGTTTATGTGGTCGCTCTAAGTTGTAACCATGCACGTCGACTACAAGTGGAAGCAAAAGTTAACCAGATTTACTGTGCAAAGCGGTTACTTTAATTCTATAAACTTCAAATTCACCATTAGGAACCTGCAAAAGTGTCTGCTGTAAATGTGGCACTTGTTGGCTGAAAGGTTTAAAGAGAGTGTACCGATGATTCACCGATTAAAACACAGTATTTGCTAGAGCCTTGACAAGTGAAAGGGTCAGTTTTAAATTCAAGTTGTACTTCATATTGCATTTGGAGGAATATTACAGACAGAATTAAATAAATAAATAAATAAATAAATAGGCAATAAAAACATACTACCTGACACATTTATTTATTTATTATATTTCATGGTCTTTTTTGCTATTTACTTTTTTGTTATTCACATTTCACAGTACTTTTCTTTATTTGTGTATTTATTTATTTACTTTTACGTAAAATGCTTCTATATAATGTACATCCTGCATGTTTCAACCAGTTACTTTAGTAAAAAATGTGTATATTGTATCGATTAATATTCAAGCCATTGCTTATTTATAATAAATGAATGTTTATTTGAAAATACAGGTTAACTTTTTTTTTTTTTACACACAATAACTTTTCTTTTCTGCTTTAGTGCGTACACAGTGTGAAAGAATAATTTTAGGGTAACATAGCATTCATCTTAACGAAATAGCATAAAGAGTTAATACGAAGGGGAGTCAAGCTAAAGTTAGAAAATAAAATATATTAGAAAATGGAAAGAACCTTAACAAAACTGATAATGTCATTTCTCAATGTCATCTCCACCCTTCTCAATGCACTTGCGCCACCTGCCTGGAAGTGCCTGGATTCCAGCAGAATGAAAGGTTTTGTCTTGTTCTCACAACCACTCGTGCACCCGAATTATTGTCGAATACTACATGCCGAGGGGTACTACAGTCACTAGTGCAAGTTATTGTGATTTGCTGGAGACCAATCTGAAGCCTGCTATTTGATCCAAGCGGTGGGGACTGCTGTCTCAAGGAGTCCTTTTGCTGCAAGACAATGGCCATCCACACACTGCTAAGAACACCAAGGTTTGTCTGGAGAAACTGAAGTTTGAGGTATTGCCACATTCTCCTTATTCGCCAGATTTGGCACTGGGAGATTTCCACCTTTTTGGACTGCTAAAAAACATCTGGAAAAGAAGATTAAGAGGTGTCATGCTTGAAGTGTTTAAAATTATGAAGGGAATCAGTACAGTAGATCTAGACTGTTATTTTAAAATGAGTTCATCAAGAACATGGGGACACAGTTGAAAACTTGTTAAGGGTAAATTTCACACAAACATTAGGAAGTTATTTTTTACACAAACAACGACAGACACTTAGAAAAAGTTACCAAGTATTGTGGTAGACAGTAAGACTTTCAAAACTCGACTTGATGTTTTTTTGGAAGAAATAAGTGGATAGGACTGGCGAGCTTTGTTGGGTTGAATGGCCTGTTCTCATCTAGAGTGTTCTAATCTTCTAATGTTCGTCGATTCAAGACAGATGACGACGTGAAGAAAATGGTGAGTGAGTGGTTGCGAGGACAACACAAATTATTCTGCTGGAATCCAGGCACTTTCAGGCAGGTGGGGCAAGTGTATTGAGAAGGGTGGAGACTACACTGAGAAATGACATTATCAGTTTTGTTAAGGTTCATTCTATGTTAATAAATCCAATTTTCTAACTTTAGCTTGATTCCTGCTCGTACATGTCAGAAACATGTTCAGGCATATCAGGAAACAAGATAAAGGTCAAGTGAACAACAGAGACAAAAATGTAATACACAAAATGTACTGAAAGATGACTAACAGGTCAGATGACCTATATTTAACAAGATTGGACAGTTGTTATATACACAGAAATTACAAGGGTGGTGGCTCAACTCAAAGAGTTTGGAATCATGTGCTGATAGCGTGTTGCCGCACCCACCACACAACAAACCACCTGGATTGGGACCTGAGTGCAGCAGGTGACACATCTGCACCACACTGGGACAGAGTGAGGGTTTTTTATGGTGGCTGAAGTGCAAATCCTGCCACCAACCCCCAAGTTTCCCTGAAAGTTGGAGGATCTGCTTGCAGGGCTAGATGCAGATTAATGTCATGCCCAGGATGAAGCAATTGCAGGTTAAGGGCCGTGCTCAAGGGCCCAATGGAGTAGAGTCACTTAGATATAAGAATAATAAGCATCTAGTTAAAGAGACTTATAGTGTATATAGATCATTTGGGTGTAAACCAAGGAAACAACCAGAATAAAGGTATGTATTGATTGACACTGTTATGAAAATTCATTTGCTTTTAAAATAGACCGGTAACTTAAGAAGAAGAATATTCGACCATTCTCATCAAGCTGTAACATACTGTTGTTAGAGATGCTTCCTCCTCAGCTTGGTGCTGCAGGTAAAAATAAATGAATTAATGATGCAGACCAGCTTTTTCTTCTACCTGATTATTGATGTGTCTCATGTTAGAGGATAAGTTTCTGTCTTTAACATAGATGTTGATTTCTACCAGAACAATTATCTACTTTACATCAGCCTCTGAATTCTACCTATCCAATGGAACTTGTCTATAGCTACTGTATACATAGTGTATTCCATTTTTATGATTACATTTGGAAAGTCTTAAGTATTAACATACTGCTTAAAGCAGGGATCTCTCCTTTATGCAGATGGCAGTGCCCTTTACGCCTCATCTGAATACAGCCTATATCATGCCTTTTAGCAATCTGCAGCCCAGTGTATTACAGTCCAAATCTCCAAATTTGAGATCAGTTCTGCCACTATAAAAAAGCTTTTGTTTTCTACTGTGGGAGATGGCTCGGACACAGACAGGTAGACATGTTTAAATCCCTCACAACACGTTTATTAACCAACTATTATATACAGTGAACAGCACACAACCCCAAATTCCCCCAAAGTCCAGGCTTCACAATGCCTCTCTCTTCTCTTCAGGCCGCCTCCACTTCTCTCCTCCAAGGCTTCATCCTTCTTCTACCCGACTTCAGTCCCCAAATGGAGGGAGGCGGCTCCTTTTATCCCTACCTCGGACGTGCTCTATGTGCCTCCCGCTAATCATCCGCCAGCACTCCCCAGTGTGGCGGAAGTATCAGCTGCGCACCTGGAAGCACTCCAGGTGTCCCTGGTCTTCTTCCCCCCAGTACTTCCAGGTGTGGCAGAAGTGCTGAGGGCCAGGGCTCCTCAGACATTGGGGCGCCACCTGGCGGTGACCACGGGCCCCTGTAGGGTTGAGCATCCAGGCTCAGTTCCCATGGTCCCCAAAGCCATCATGGCAGTCGCCCCACGTGGTCTGGGGGTGGCATAAGCCCTCCACTGGTCCTCCTGGGCGTCCCGGCTGGGTACCACCCCAGCCTCCTGTGACACTGCTAATAAGAAAGAAAAATTTATGACAAGAAGAGAACATTCAGCACTTGCGTATAGTTTGACAATCATTATTCACCCAACTTTTTAAAACATATTGACAAGTGTTAGGTTTAAAGATTCCTAAAGTTCTACTATCTACACTATAATACTGGGTAAACTATTCCTTGCATCTTTTTTTCTCTGCATGAACCGTCTAACCTTGATGTAAAATTTCTGAAAAGGGAACAGTTACTGCATTGAACAAGTTAAAGAATCTCAGGGGCCGTAACTTTATATTAAAATAAGAAATTATTTTATTTTACATTCTTCTACTTATTTTCTACTGATCTTTAAAGAATCCCAGTATGCTGTATTTTTGTGTTTCACTCCTGCACTTCTGCTCTGGTGAATTACAGCCAATTTGTACCTTATGTATACTTATACTATGACAAAAAAATAATAACAATTGGTGATTGCAATAAAACTGTATGTGATATGAAAATTTAGGGGTGATTTTTTAGATCAGCGACATCAAGCCTAATGTGTTTTTCATGTATTATAATTTTACTGTTATTATGTGATAATATTTTACCTTCATTCTATCTAGAAAACTAAACAAAGTAAATTTTTTTGTTACATATTAAAAAAACATATTAAACATACTAAAAATATTTAAAAAATCACCATTTCTCTTATTGGGATGTTTAAGGAAAACCTCCATTAATGGAGGAAACTGATGATAGTAAAAAACAACAATAAACACTAAAACTCTTTGAAGGTCATATGAGTGCTATGTTTTTGTCATTTAACAAATAAGATGTAAAGAGATGCACTGTCTGCTGCCATGAATTTGTATTATTGCTTGCCTGAAATCATTTGGTTACATTTTTGGAATGGTAATTCATATATTCTTTATTATTTGTTTATGTTAACATTATGGTGGCGATATCATCTCAGCTTAATGTTGTGTTTTGTTTTTAAACGTTTTCCACCATTTGTTGACCATTTTGAATGTTTACCAAAGTGTTCATGGGCGCTATGCCTGTTGCCAGTCATGTGACACAAGCTGCCTATAAAAGATGGTGGTGCATATCTTCTACTATTGAATTAACAAAAAAAACAAAAAAAAAAACTTTGTGCTAGAACAGTTAGAGTAACACTTCTAGTTATCTTAGATTTTTCTTCTCTCGGTTGCTCCCGTTAAGAGTAGCCACAGCGGATCATCTTATTCCATATCTTTCTGTCCTCTGCATCTTGTTCTGTTACACCCATCACCTGCCTGTCCTCTCTCACCACATCCATAAACCTTCTCTTAGGCCTCCCTCTTTTCCTCTTCCCTGGCAGCTCTATCCTTAGCATCCTTCTCTCAATATACTTAGCATCTCTCCTCTGCACATATCCAAACCAACGCAATCTCACCTCTCTGACTTTGTCTCCCAGCCATCCAACTTGAGCTGACCCTCTTGAGCTGGTCTCACTACTATTGTTGTGTCAGTTTTGTTTAGTTTTCTATGCTGCTCAGACTTCCAGCATGTCCTTTGACCAGCATGTCCTTTGACCATCTCCTTCTATTTTTAACTAATTGTGTTTTCCATTCTCTAGCGCAGATCTAAAAAATATTTCTGACTTTTAGCTTTGTTTTTTTTTTCAATCAATCTTTGTTTCATATCTTGAACTTTGATAATCACTGTGATTATTATGTATGTCTGTCTGAATGAAAAAAAACAGCTCCCAGTGGACCAATTTTGTTTGACATACAGGTACTTACTCTTGAAAGACGTTTGTCAATAAATTTCAATATTTGTTCAAATATACTGAATAGAGTGTTCCATACTATTTTTGAAATTTCAAAATCTCCTTTTGAAGATCATTGGTGAATTTGTGAACTTATCTAATTTAAAACAGAGAAACAAAAAAAAATCAAAAAAAGCTTAATTCCAGAAAAACAGCACAAATATGAACAGTAAAAAAGCAAAAGAAAGTAAAAATGAGGGCCCAGTGTAGTCCTCACCTAGCCTACTTTCTAAGTGCTGGCTTCCAGATGCCCTAACACATGCCTAAAGAGTCCAAAAATCACATGGCATCAAAAGAGTACTATAGCAGCCCACTACTGAATATATGAATTGCAAAATCAGACTCTGTACAGAAGACTACAGAACTGAAGAAGCTCCCCTCCAGGGAGACATGATGGTGGATGACAAATACTGAAAACAAACTTGGCCCCTGTTAAGAACACAGGAAACAAGGCATGATCACCCCATCATGATGGGGCTTTGAGTAGCATTACCAGATTCCTGCCTGCTGGCGGGGGTACAGGCATCCACTCTGCAGTGCCTTCCAATGAAATCACCAACAGCAAGACTACAAGTTCCCTACTGATATGGATGTGATTAAGGAAACTTCACCGCCCCCAGGCGAGGTCCAAGAAACATTGCAAAATAAGAGTTTTCTGTTCAACCTGGATTCCACAACTTGAAGACATAAAGAGAGCCAGGAGCCGAATGTCAAGTACAATACATTACTATAGTTTATTTTTGTAAAGCCCAAAATCACACAAGACGTGCCGTAATGGGCTTTACCAGGCCCAGCCTTTTGACAGCCCCCCAGTATTGACTGTCTAAGAGGGCAAGATAAAACTCCCAAAAAATACTCTTGTAGGGAAAAAATGGAAGAAACCTTGGGAAAGGCAATTCAGAAAAAGAACCTTTTCCAGGTAGGTTGGGTGTGTAGTTGGTATCCAAAAATAAGGGGATTCTGATTTGTTCAAAGTCCTGGAGACCTTGGCCATCAAGCTGCCTCCCTTCTACTGACTACTGACCACTCCACAGCTGAGTCAGTGCTGGGCCGGCCAATCTGATGAAGGGACCCTTCTACCCGATGATTCCAGTGCTCCTCTATCAGAGTATAGGAGGGGTAATATCGTGTGTGAGGGACTACAGCGACTATTGTCATACCATCCATACACAGTATTACAGCATACAGTATAGTGGCACAAAGTGATATTCCCCAGGACCTTGGGGCAACATATACCAAATCATATAGAACACATACAGTATAACATAAAAACAGGATAAGTACAGGACAAGTAAGAAACTGTATTATACTAAAGCTATACCACATTAATTATAGATTAATGGTAACAATAACTGACAATAAGACACAATAGTAACAGATGTACGAGTATGGTATATCATTTAACTACTAGAAGCAGATCTGAGGGGAGGTGGACAGCACGGAGTTCAGATTCCTGACAGCCAAATGGTAGAAATTGTTGCAGATCCTGACAGAAGTGGTTTGAATGCTATGATACCTTCTGCCAGATGGGAGTAGGACAAAGAGACTGTGGGAAGGATGGGAGCGATCCTTCACAGTGCCATCAGCTTTGTGAGTACAACACTTGATAAAAATGTCTTTAATGGAGGGTAGAGAGGTCCCATTGATCTTTTCTGCTGTGTGCACTATCCATTGTAGGACCTTGCAAGCAGAGAAACTCAAGGTCCCAAACCAAAGAGAAGGGATTTATGTAAATATGCTTTCACAAGATAAGGTTTACAATCATTTTCAGCTCCATGATCCTATACTAGACTTAACTTTGTTATCCAATTTAATTGGAAATATCCAGACTGTCCTTTGTAAAATTCAGTTCGGGTGGGGTGGTATTAAAGAAGAAAGAATTAAAGATCTTGATGTGGATCTCAGGCTGGCCGGTTCTTGGTCTAGGTCTGTGTTTTTGGAACATGGCATAATTCTTCTTGCAATGTATCCTGCCAATTTTGTATAAATTATATACTTAAATTGTGTATTTTCCCCATTATATATAGCATAAGTTGTGAAAACTTCATCACAAACTTTCATTTTGACAACTTTATGTGTGACAAACATTTATTTTGAAAACTTCATCCTGCCGCACTCGACATTGCCCTTCCTACACAACATTCGGCTCCTGACTGCAGAGATATATACTTGGACTGAAAGGCAGGCAAAATAAAGAAACATTACCAAATAAGGAAAAAGTTAGTAAAAGACCATGAAAAATAATTCTATTTCAAACAGCAAAAACCTACAAATAATTAACAAAAAAATTTACAATAAACATTGACAGCAAAACAAAACAAAAGGCCAAGATAGATCTCCAGAGTAGACAACCCCATTAACCCCACTCTATCCCTAATAACTTAGAATAGGGTTTCAGAGTGAAGAGAAAATACATTCTGAACGTTGACCTTTATCATCTATATATCTGTCCACTAACCAAGCATTTGTTGTCCAGTCACACTTGGTACAAAGCAGTAACCAGTCCTAGGCAAGGCACTAATCCATCACAGATCACACTCAGTATACTGTATGCCTCGTTCTGTCTTTAAAATCTCATTACAAGAGCTTTGAGGCAATAAACGCTCAATACCACTGTGAGATATCTATCTATCTATCTATCTATCTATCTATCTATCTATCTATCTATCTATCTATCTATCTATCTATAGGATATATTGTCTATCTATCATTTGTTCATTTAATGTACTTATTACATAATATTTTTCCCCCTGATGTGATGTTTTGCCATTTTCTTTGTGTCTGCAAAAGTTTTTCTTCTTTTTTTAAGGCATGCATTTCCTCCCACATCTTTGCACATGCTAGGTTAAATGGATACTCGACACTAGCCCAGTTTTAGTCCATCCCTCCATTCATCCATCCATCCATCCATCCATCCTCTTCCGCTTATCCAAGATCGGGTCACTGGGTCAGCAGCTTGAGCAGAGATGACCAGACTTCCCTCTCCTTGGCCACTTCTACTAGCTCTTCTGGGGAATCCCAAGGCGTTCCCAGGCCAGCCGAGAGGCCTCCTCCAGTTTAGATGTGCCCTGAGCACCTCACCAGGGAGGCGCCCAGGAGGCATCCTGATCAGATGCCCGAGCCACCTCATCTGATGCGAAGGAGCAGGGCTCATCTCTGAGTTCCTCCCAGACGACCGAGCTTCTCATCCTATCTTTAAGGGAAAGCCCAGACACTGTGGAGGAAACTCATTTCAGCCGCTTGTATTTGCAATCTTGTTCTTTTGGTCACTACCCACAGCTCATGACCATAGGTGAGGGTAGGAACGTAGATCGACCAGTAAATTGAAAGCTTTGCCTTTCGGCTCAGCTCGTTTTTCACCACGACAGACCGATGCAGTACCTACATCACTGTGGACGTCGCACCAATCCACCTGTCGATCTGCCACTCCATTCTTCCCTCACTTGTGAACAAGACCTCAAGATACTTGAACTCTTCCACTTGGGGCAGGATCTCGTTCCCAGCCCTGAGAAGGCACTCCACCCTTTTCTGGTGGAGGACCATGGTCTCGGATTTGGAGGTGCTGATTCCCATCCTTTCCACATCACACTCGGCTGTGAACCGATCCAGTGAGAGCTGAAGATCATGGCCTGATGAAGCAAACATGACAACATCATCTGCAAAAAGCAGTGACCCAATCCTGAGCCCACCAAACTGGACCCACTCAACGCCCTGGCTGCACCTAGAAATTCTGTCCATAAAAGTTATGAACAGAACCGGTGACAAAGGGAAGCCCTGGCGGAGTCCAACTCTCACCGGAAATAGGTTTGACTTTCTGCCGGCAATGTGGACCAAGCTCTGACACTGGTTGTACAGGGACTGAACAGCACTTATCAGGGGGTCCAGTATCCCGTAGTCCCGGAGCACCCCCCCACAGGATTCCCCGGGGGACACGGTCAAATGTCCACAAAAATATGTAGACCGGTTGGGCAAACTCTCATGCACCCTCCAGGACCCGACTAGGATGAAAACCACACTGTTCTTCCTGAATCCAAGGTTCGACTATCTGATGGACCCTTCTTTTCAGGACCCCCAAATAGACTTTTCCAGGGAGGCTGAGGAGTATGATCCCTCTGTAGTTGGAATACACCCTCCGGTCTCCTTTCTTAAAGAGGGTGACCACCACCCCGGTCTGCCAATCCAGAGGCACTGTCCCTGATGTCAATGCGATGTTGCAGAAACGTGTCAACCAAGACAGTCCATCAATATCCAGAGTCTTGAGTTACTCTGGGCGTATCTCATACACCCCCGGGCCCTGCCACCAAGGAGTTTTTTGATCACCTCAGTGACCTCAGCCCCAGAGATGGGAGAGCCCACCTCTGAGTCAACATGCTATGCTTTCTCATTGGAAGGCATGTTAGTGGGATTGAGGAGGTCTTCGAAGTACTCCCTCTAATGACCCACAACATCCTGAGTCAAGGTAAATAGTGCACCATCCCCACTATACCAGTGTTGACTCTGCACTGCTTTCCCCTACTGAGACGCCGGATGGTAGACTAGAATCTCTTTGAAGCTGTCCAGAAGTCATTCTCCATGGCCTACTCAAACTCCTCCCATGCCCAAGTTTTTGCCTTAGCAACCACCGAAGCCGCATTCTGCTTGGCCTGCCGGTACCTATTAGCTGCCTCTGGAGTCCAACAGGACAAAAGGGTCCTGTAGGACTCCTTCTTCAGCTTGATGGCATCCCTCACTGCCGGTGTCCACTAACGGGTTCGGGCATTGCCGCCATGACAGGCACCGACCACCTTGCGGCCACAGCTTTGGTCAGCCTCCTGAACAATAGAGGCACGGAACATGGCCCATTCACACTCAATGTCCCCCACCTCCCTCGGAACATGGTCAAAGTTCTGCCGGAGGTGGTAGTTGAAGCTACTTCTGACAGTGGACTCTACCAGACATTCCCAGCAGATGCTCACAATACGTTTGGGCCTACCGGGCCTGACCGGCATCCTCTCCCATCATCGAAGCCAACTCACCACTGGGTGGTGATCATTTGACAGCTCCGCCCCTCTCTTCGCCCGAGTGTCCAAGACATGTGGCCGCAAGTCCGACGACACGACCATGAAGTCGATCATCAAACTGAGGCCTAGGGTGTCCTGGTGCCAGGTGCACATATGGACCTACCTATGCCTGAACATGGTGTTCGTTATGGACAATCCGTGACGAGCACAGAAGTCCAATAACAAAACACCACCTGGGTTCAGATCAGTGTGGCTATTCCTCCCAATCATGCCCTTCCAGGTCTCATTGTCATTGCCCACATGAGCATTGAAGTCTCCCAACAGAACAAGGGAGTCCTCAGCATATGTGCCCTCTAGAACCCCCTCCAGGGACTCCAAAAAGGATGGATGCTCCAGACTGCTTTTCGGCGCATACGCGCAAACAACAGTTAGGACCCTTCTCCCCCACCCGAAGGCGGAGGGAGGCTACCCTCTCGTCTACCGGGGGTGAACCCCAATGAACAGCCTCCAAGCTGAGGGCAACTCCAGAGTGGTAGAAAGTCCAGCCCCTCTCAAGGAGATTGGTTCCAGAGTCCACGCTGTGCATCGAGGTGAGCCCGACTATATATAGCCAGAACCTCCCAACCTCGTGCACTGGCTCAGGCTCCTTCCCCTTCAGAGAGGTGACATTCCATGTCCCAAGAGCCAGCTTCTGTAGCCGAGGATCGGACCGCCAAGGTCCTCGCCTTTGGCCACCACCTGACTCACACTGCACCAAATCTCCTTGGCCTGTCCTACAGGAGGTGAGCCCATGGGAAGGGCGACCCATGTTGCCTATTCGGGCTGTATCCAGCCGAGCCCCATGGGTGCAGGCCCCCTGCCACCAGGTGCTTGTCATCGAGCCCCACCTCCAGGTCTGGCTTCAGAGGAGGGCCCCAGTGACCTGCGTCTGGGCAAGGGAAAACACTATCCAAATTTCTTAATCATCATAGGAGGTTTTCTGAACCACTGTTTGTCAACAGAGCTCCTAGGATCATTAGGACACACAAACCCCTCCACCATGATAAGGTGGCAGCTCAAGGAGGAGCCCAGTTTTAGTGAATGTACAAAGTGCTGGCAGCGGGCTCAGGGTTGCTTTCTGTCTTGTGCCTGAGCCTGCCCTGATAGGGCCCAGTGGTTCTGATCTGAATTGGGTTTGAACATGGATGGGATAGTATGTTGAATGTCTATATCTATAGATGTTTATTTAGAGAATTCATTGGTTAAAGGTATGCCAGTAGAGGCCAATGTTTAATTGATGCAGGGAGTGAAACATATCTTAAGACAAATAAAGTACCCCTTTTTGTGCAAGAAAAAAAAACAAAACTGTGGAGTGACAAGTCCTGATAAGAAAGGCTCACACTGTTTCCATTCTTGACCACTGGATGTGTGCTGTACTATACCTTAAACAGCTTTAGTAGCTGTGGGAAGAACTGTGAAGCAAGTGATCTATTTCAAAATTGGCAGACAGCCAGAATGAACTAATCTTTAATTATTAAAACTCCGAAGTTTCTCTCCAATTGTATTAAAATAAATGTTTACTTAATTAATCATAGACATTTATTTCTACAGTTTTAGGGAGAACGTTCCATTGCTCAAAGATAATGATTTCAGGTGATTCACATCTTTTACCATTTAATGCTCAAAGATATCTTCTTTCTTTTATGTACTGAATAATTTCTAGTATCTGGGCATATACTATAACTACTTCAGATGACTAGACAAATTAACTATCATTTTGTGGATTATTTCGTAGAATATATTAGCAAATAATATAATAAATCTCTTGCCACTGATTATCCTAACCTGCTTATTTAATTTTGTTTATAGTACTGTGTACAGTGTCTATACAAAGCATTCATCCTTTGGAAGGTTTCAAATTTTATTGTGATACAACATTAAATCACAGTGCAATTTACTTGACCTTTTGATACTGAGCAACAGAAACAGTGCCTTTATTAACTGCTGATATCTACTACATTATTCATGTAAGTATTACAGGGAAAACACCAGATAGACATGCACAAATCCAGGCTTTTTTGGTGTAATCTTCTTCAGTTTTATTTCATTATTGTATCAAAAATTGTTTTCTCATATGTTTCATTCCACTTCTTAGATTTATCCATCTATTTTCACTGTTGAACTTTATAGGGCCTTGTTTATGAAACACAGCTTCACTCACGAGCCTTTGCACCCAAAGTAGGAATTCACTATGTCCTAAAAATTCCAATAATCAATATAATAAAAAGCTCAGGAACAGAGGATCCTTCTTCAGCCCAAGATGTTTCACAAAGAAGCACTTTAACCTGCATTTTGCTATTTATCAACAGTTTTCTTTCTCTTCTTTTTTATTTCTGACTTACATGTATGTTCCCACCATATTGAAAACAACTTTTCCTTCTTTTGATCCATATACAGATTTGACCCAGATTCCCTGGTAGCTACGTCCAGGGGGTAATCTCAATGGAGAGCGCAGCAGGAAAGGAGAACTATCCTCATGGCGAAGTTCACAGATGTTCAGTCGTCTCCCTGCAGTATGCCAAACAAAACAACAACCATTCCAATAATAAAGCATCCTACAGTTCTGAGGAAGGCCAGCTCTCTTACGGATGAGTTTACCACTGCTGATATCTCTCTTTAATTCTAATTTGCTGCCTTAAAGAGAGAAAAAGCAATCGCTGTTTTTAACAAGTATTATGATTTGGCAAGGATTGTAAGATAGTGCCTGGAGGCAAGATTTGAATAGTTAAAGGAACACGCTGGACTAAAGTCCAGAAACTGGCAGGATGTCTAAAGGTTTAAAAGAGATTGATACCAAAAACAGAAACAAAAATCAAAATCAAGGTAGAGAGCCAAAAGTCCTAGCACTAGAATCTTCATGTAGGGGCTTTTTAGCTTCCACTTCTGGGAAGGAGTTGCAGACAACATGGAATGCTATATAAAGTTTGGATATGTGGTAGTGGGTAGCTGTCCTTTAAGATTAATACATTGCGACAAAAGTTGCAGAGAAAGACGGGTTTTTTTTTGGATAATGGGGCAACAGTATTCTGCTAGTTGTTTTGATTTATATAGCTGGACTGACCATTAAGGTTTTCTGAACCACCAGACCACTTTGATGTCATCTTTGACATCAGTATGTCTTTTAAAACACACTATACAAAACATGGTTTTTCCATCTTAAAAATTAAGATATTTTCTACATTTGGAGGATACTGAGAAATGACTTTCTGCATTCATTTCCAGTAGGATTGACTGCTGCAATGCATTATTCACAGGCTCTTCACATTGTTCTCTGTGCAGCTTTCAGTTAAAGGATACATTTGGCATTTTTCAAGTTGAAGTCATTTCTTTACAGTCACGGTACAAATTAATTAGTCACATGAAATCTCGTTATAAAGTGAAACATTTTTGCAAATTTGAAGCAATACCTAGCCTACTCTTTTGCTTTGAAATGGACTTTATAATTATCTCCTACGTATTTGTCACCCACCTTCTCCATAAGGAGGCTTCAGGTCCGAAGGCAGTCCTTACAACATTAGAAGAATCTACATTAGGGGTCCACAACTCCAGTCCTGGAGGGCCCATAGTGACTGCAGGATTTCATTCTAACCCTTGCACTGTTTTTAATCCTAATTAACTTCCTTTGAATTCATTTTAATTGACTTGTTTTTTAATATTTGTTCACCTGAATGTCTTCATCGTTCCTCTGAATTGCTTCATTTCTTTCCTTAAACAGAAATGAAATGTGAAGTTAGTGTGCCAACAGAAGACCAACTAAATCAGGGCCTCAAACTCCAACCAATTTCACTCAAAGCAATTGCTTAATTTGGCTCTGATTCTTGTTGTTAATTAAACCCATTCTTTAATTCCATTGCTTGTTGCTGCTCTTATTGTGCAGTAGCATACATTTTCGAAACTGTTGATTGTCTCTTTTCTTAGAAAAGTGTTAAAATGCTTTGGGAACCTGAGCATATCAACATTCCTGTGACCTTCACCTTTCTTTATTTTCAGGTATTGTATGATGGTCACAGTTTGCTGGTCATGTTTTGGTTCATTATATATATATTATTATTGTTTGGCTGCTAATTAAGGAAAAAGAAACAATTAAGGAGTCTGAGTCTTCAAGAGCAAGTCAAATAAAATTAATTCAAAGTTAATTAGGATCAAAAACAGGTCACTAATTAAGAAAAGGGTTAGAATGAAAATGTGCAGGTGCTGGGACCGTAGTTGGGAACCCTTACTCTACACAACCGGCAAACTGCATAGAGAGCCGTTTCTGGAGCTGCAGTTTGAAGATGACTGTGCTGCTCTAGTGGCTCACACATCACCAGACCCTATAGGCTCTCCTTGCTGCAGCAATAAGGGTATACAGCTGGATGGGAGAGATTGACAACACCAGTGAAACAGAAGTGCTCTGCCAAGGGAGTACCAACATCCCAGCTACACGATCACCTGTCCTCACTGTCGCTGGCAAACAACTCTCAATAGTCCCATCTTCTAGGTATCTGGGGAGTATTCTGTCTGAAGAGAATTGCATTAAGTCAATGCTGGATGCTTCTGGGTCTTCCAAAACAAGATTCTCCATCTCCAAACTGAATTCAACATTTACCAGGAATTCTATGTCACTACCCTTCTCTACAGTTGCAAAGGCTGGGTAACCTACAGCCATGACATCAAGTCCCTGGAGCACTTTCATATACGTTGCCTTCAGCACATGCAGAATATCACCTTAGTGTGATAATGTGCCTCATTCTGAAATACTTGCAAGGATCATCTGCAAAAGTTTTGTGTGGCCACAATTGCCCAGGACCAGAGAAGATGGAAGGTGCACACACTAGTAATGCCCGCAAATCAGCTGCCCTACAGAGTGTTATACAGCCAGGTACATGTTGGTCAATGCTCAGCTGGAGGGCAAAAGCAGCAGTATAAAGAGCAGCTGAAGACTGCGCCAAAAAAGTGTAAGATCCCATCCTGGGACCTGAAGAAGACTGTTTCTGTCTGCAAAACCTGGCAGCATCTGTCTCAAAGGAGGACCCGCTTACTGGAGGAAGATAGGACAGGCAATGAACAGAGGTTTAGGAGGTTTAGGACAAGCTCATCCATTGCTGCCACTACCACTACTGCCACTAGTACATACACATGCCCCTTATGAAACAGGAATTTGGGATTTTGGACAGGACAGACATTAGAAAACTCAATGGACTCAGGGACAGAAGTAGACGTCAACATTGGGGTCGATGGACAAATGAGAGAGAGAAAGAGAGGACACCGGGGTCCTACCTGGGTTTCCAAAACGGAGACTGTGACTTTCTCTTTGACATTCTTTGTTATAAGTGATTTTGGACCACAGAAGTTTATTTTCTTCAGGGATGTTGTTGGCTGGAGTTTTTGTTTTCTTTTCCTCAGTTGTCAACTGGCCATAGTTCAACAATTAATTATTGGACATATATTGCTAGGCATCACTTATCGTATGTGTACAGTATGCATTATTTAGGTATTAATTTCTAATGGTAGTATTTGAATTTTACCTGGGAACTTCTAATAGCAATATACAAAAATAGACTAAACTGAATGTCAACAGACGCCATTTGTACAAAAGTGAAAAAATAGCAACAAAATGACACCACTGTCATACAACTAAATTATTAGAAAAGTCAATTAAAATAGATCCACTATGGTAAAAATATTTATTTGAACAATATAGTCTCTTTTTTTTAAAAAAAAGGAGCTGAAGGAAAAAAAAACTAAAAAAAGCTGAGAATGCATTCTGTAAGCTCTCAACAAGCACTCTAGGATAATTATCCAAATCCATTAAATGCCTAATTCATTTCTGGACAAACACCCACGCAAAAAATGCAATGGCACTTATAACAAGCAATGTTACAGCTGAAGAGAATAGATTACTTTTGATGAGGTAAAAAAACTCTTATTTCATCTACAATATTTGGTGTTTGTAGAGTTTGAAGTGCTCTTTAGACAGCAGCAAGCACTGAAAATGGAACATTTTTCACAAAGAGACCATCATAATGTTATGTAAAGGTTTGTTTTTATGCTGCCACAATGAACACAAGTCAGGACAAATTTTCACATTTTATATAAGCAATTACAGAGTCGTGATTGAGGGTATGAATGCTTGTATTTACTGCTCATGTATAAAATAAATGATAATGACGCAGCATCTACTTGGGGAGCAGGTCATCTTCCAGGTGTATTAGCCTTCTATTTCAGACACATAAAAATTGCAATTGTCATATCAGTATTGTAGACAAAGGATAGAATATCAGGTACGTATGATTTTTAAATGAAATTGTAGCAAAGTACATTTATATTCACATTTATTTTCTTAGCAGATGCTTAAATCCAAAGAAACTTATGAGGGAGGTCAACAAAATTGAATAACATTAGTCTTGGGAATGTTTTGAACAAGTGTGGGAGGACAGGTTATAAAAGTTTATTAGCACAAGTGAAGAACTGTAAAGCCAACATAAGAAAAAATGATCAATTACCATTCTGACAAATATCCACAGAGCAAAAAAAAATTCATCAAAAATATGAGAGATATTCACAGAACTGTAGGGTTTTCAACTGCTTCTTTAACACTTTGAGGGAGCTGGCAGTTTGAACGGAAGGGGGAAGCTCGTTGAACCAACTAGGAGCTGCACATGAGAAGAGTCTGGACTGACATTTGTTACAACACAAAGGTGGTATCAGCAAATGCTGTTCAATGGCAGATCTTAGTGGGCAAAAAGGAGCGTAGCACATCACCAGTATCTCCAAATACACAGGTGCTGACCCATTGGACTACCCGGTAGTCAAGCTTCAAGGATTTGAACTTAATACATGCTGCAATAATGAGCCAATGTATCAACCTGAAGAAAGGAGTGGCATGTGTCTGTCTTGGCTGTTTGAATACAAGACTAGTTACTACATTTTAGACCATCTGCAGTGATTTGATGGCACACGTGGGTCCTTCTGCTAGTAGCGAGCTATAGTATTCCACATGTAGCAAGACCAAAGCCTGGACCAGAAGTTGTGCTGGATAAATAACCGTATACAAACAAAGGGTTAACACTGCACATGTTACTTGATGACAGTAGTCTAGTGTCATGGTTTTGACCCACTGTCTCCTGTGGAAACCTCCAAAAACATTTGGATGGGATGGATTTATGGACTCTCAAATTCTGATTTCTTCACTTCCCTCACATAAAAAGCTGGACCTAAGAAGTCTCTAACAGTTTACTGGAAATTGTGTAAACATAAGGAAGGCAACTGCACTCATGAAGAGTCGCTTTCTCCTAGCACATTTAACATAAGAGGAATATAAAGATGGATACATCTATTTGATCTTTAGTATGCCATTACCAACCAATGGAGCAGGAACTATATCTGCAAGAATGTGTGAATCTTATTTTTGTGGCTCTAGGTATAAGGTATGAGTCTTTTAAATAGGGAAC
Source organism: Polypterus senegalus (assembly GCF_016835505.1). Lineage (NCBI taxonomy): Eukaryota > Metazoa > Chordata > Cladistia > Polypteriformes > Polypteridae > Polypterus > Polypterus senegalus. The sequence goes on along the minus strand of NC_053154.1, from coordinate 99,716,948 downwards.
ACCAGGCCATTGCAGGGTATAATCAATCGCAGAAACCTACATTCAATGATATAGCCTCAACTCAATTTGGAGTGACCAAAAAGAGCCCATGTGTCTTTGGGATTGATGTATACTGAGAAAGCCTGCCTAGATAAAGTAAGAATGTGCAGTTTTCTCAAAGACAGTGAGTAGATAGATAGATAGATAGATAGATAGATAGATAGATAGATAGATAGATAGATAGATAGATAGATAGATAGATAGATAGATAGATAGATAGATAGATAGTGTAGAGACTGGCCTGGATACAGACAGGCGGACACCAATGGTTCACCAACCAACACATGTTTAATCATTATATACAAAATTTACAGTGCACACAACCCAATACTCCCGTATCAAACACCCTCAGTCCAGGCCTCTTATCTAATGCCTTTTCCTTCTCCTGACCACCTCCACTCCTCTCCTCTCCTCTCCTCCTAGCTCCATCCTCTTCCACCCAAATCCAGCAATTGAATGGAGGGTGGCGGCCCCTTTTATGCTCACCCGATCATGCTCCAGGTGCCTCCCGATGACCTTCCGCAGGCCCTCCCAGGTGTGGCGGAAGTGCCGGCTGTGCACCTGGAAGCATTCCGGGTGTCCCTGGTCTTCTTCCTCCCAGCACCTCTGGGTGTGGCGGAAGTGCTGAGGGCCAGGGCTCCTCAGCCAACGGGGTTCCTCCCTGGAGGTGACAACGGGCCCCTATAGGGTTGAGCTTCTAAGCTCTGTTCCCGTGGTCCCCAAAGCCACCAGGGTGGTCGCCCCCTCGTGGTCTGGAGGAGGCATAAGCCCTCCTCCGGTCCTTCGGGGCGTCCCGGCTGGGTACCACCCCCAGCCGCTCGCCACAATAGATAGATAGATTGATTTGAACTTAGGGCTCTAAAGCTGTAAGGCAGCAAAATGTGACTAGGCCAGTATTTGAATATTGAATAACCATTGCAGTGTCACACTTTCCACCAGTCATTTCAGTCTATTGGTCATATTTGAGCTGATTATGTATAAGGTTTACACATAAAATATTGTGAGGTACCCTGCACCCATTTTTAACTGTGGATTGCATAATGTCTTATATTGTTAAAAACTATTGTAAATTTAAAGTCATTTTGTCTTATTTCTTTTCTTCGATGTAGCCTGTCATTGTTTTAATAATTTAGATGTGCTATCCCTGTAAGAGTGGGAGTGTAGGAGTGGACCCTGAGATGCACTGGTGTCCCGTGTAGAGGTTTTTCCAGCATTGTGCGCAGAGCTGCTGAGACAGACTCCAGCACTCTGTGTTCTGGAACTGGATTAATCAGGCTAATCAGGCTAGAGAATGTTATTTAATTATTCTTTGTTGTGTTTTATTTTCCTTTTTAACAATTCCTATGACTTAAGTTTTAATAATTGACCTTTGTGGACGCTGCCCCAGACACAGACAGGCAGACACGTTGATGTCACCCACAAACACGTTTATTTACAATATATACAACAGTCCAGTGCACCACAAAACCCCCAAGTCCCCAAAGTCCTGGCCTCACAACAATGCCTTCACTTTCCTCTTCAGGCCGCCTCCTTGCCTCCTTCAGCTCAGTCCACTCCGCTCCCGACTCTCGCCTCGAATGAAGGGAGGCGGCCCCTTTTCTTATCACCCGGATGTGCTCCAGGTGGGTTCCGGCAATCACCCGCCGACACGCCCCTGTGTGGCAGAAGTGCCGGCTGCACCCCTGTAAGCACTCCGGGTGTCACTGCTGTTCTTCCCCCAGAAGTGCTGAGGTCCAGGGCTCCAAAGGCATGGGGGCGCCCCCTGGAGATGACCACGGGCCCCTGCAGGGTGGAGCTTCAAAGCTCTGTACCCGTGGCCCCAAAAGTAACCAGGGCGGTCACCCCCAGATGGTCTGGGGAAGGCGCAAGCCCTCCTCCGGTCCTCCTGGGCGTCCCGGCTGGGTCGCCACCCCAGCCACCTCTGACACCTTATAGTTCATATTTAGGATATAACCCTTCCATTTGTTTATAAGATTACAATACATGTTTGTCAGTTTTTCCTTACCAACTTTAAAGGTAATTGGCATGAGGGTGTGAATCAGACTGGGGGCCAATCTTAGTCTGTCCTAGAAGGCATGCCAGATGAACACAAGTGGCAAGAGAGCCCTGTGAAGTTTTCAGGGGATATAAGAAAAATGAAAGAACAGTGGGGAATTCAGAATTAAAGATTTTACATTCCCCGAACCTGTAGCTGCTATTAGGACCCCAGCAGGGTTGTCTGGCCCTTTTGTTAAAGATAGGCCAGATGTTTGGAAGGGATATCTATGTCTCTGAGCAGATGATCCCAGGGTATTTGTAAGGTTAAGTCTGGCCGAGGAGACTGGAGGTAACCTCAGAATTGTTTCAGGTATCTGACTTAAAAGAGGCAGCCAAGCTCCATTCATTCAGAGTACTTTGCACTGAGTGAAAAGGGTATAAGCATTCACCTGGCAGAAGGAGGATGGAGAGAGGTGCAAGAAGGATGAAAGGTAGAAGGTATGGAAGGAGGGAGGTATGAAAGGTCTTTTTATTTGTCTTTAGTGCTTTAGTCCCTAATTTGTTCTGTTTTTGTCTCCAAAGTCCTGTTCCATTCTTCATTGCCTTCAGTAATATAGTATAACCTTTCCTTTTCTTATAATTCTAATAGTGCCACCCACAGGTCTCACAACATTTTTCTTTATGTGTAAAAGACCTGCCTGGAGTGTATTCTAACAATATAAGAAACAAGGCACAAAGCAACTCTAAATGGGATGCTAGACCAATACAGAAGGTACTTACATCCATACCTCACTGCTACTAATTCCAAGGAATCCAACAAACTACGTTGTACATTTCCATAATTTGTATAATGTTTCCCTAAAAACTGAATGTAAAAAAGAGAAAAAATAAGTTTACTTTTAAACTAGAATGCCCACATATTTTGAAATGTTCCAGTGCATCACTTAAGCCCTGCAATTTATTAAAGAGACGTAGTCTATATACAACACACTTGACAGAGCCCATTGCTAAAGCATCACTTGTTTCAGACAGTGAATGATAAAGCAAGCTCTTCACAAAAGGAGAAAAAAAGTAAAGTTCCCATTAGTGATTTGTTCAAATTGTTCTTTATTAGTAACACCTACCTCCATAGTTTTGCTTTAAAATTATTTTTCTTTTCTTGGAAAACTGTAAAATTTCATAGACATTTTAAAAAACCCAAAGGGAGTATCCTTGCACACCATCATATGACTGTGATAATGCGGGTCGGCTCCTTGCTCCTTCTTCATTTTTGGGAGCCTCTTGAACCCGACACCATCAATAGTCATGGCCAGAAAGAGCTGAGCAGATGAGGACAAAACTCCAATCAAGGGGATGGTGAAAAGTGCAAGTGCTTCTATTAAAAACAATTCATGAAACAAGGTGTACAAAAAGTGCAGTGCTCCAAAATATCAATAAATAAATAACCCATAAAGTAAAGTGCATGGTGGAGGTTTAAATATTCCAGTAAATAAATCCATTAAAATGATGAGGTTAAAAGGCAGAGACAGACTATAAAAACAGCGAGCCCCAATTCTTCTCCTTAAAAATCTGGTATCTCCTCCACTTATCCCCTTTGGACCTTGCAGTGTAAGGAGATGCCCATCGACAGGTGCAATCAACTTTCTTAACTGGGCTTCATTCCCTGCCGCCCTTCCTTTTGGCATCTGCCGGGCAACCCAACAAGCCGCACATGTCTCTCCTGGCCCTTGTGGAGAGGCTCCATCACTCAGGCCGTTCCTACACCCAAGAAAGTTCATTAGTGCTCATTAGGAGCTCCCCTCTCACCACCTCTGGTTTCCATAGCCTGATGCTCACTCCCGGCGACCTGGCTCACTCAATAAGCTTGGTTGCTCGCTCTTTCTCTCTCTATCTCTTCCTCTTTTTCATTTCCCTTTCAACCTCCTTGTCTCTTTCACAATCACTGGCCAGTCTGTTTTGCTCTAATCTGCTTTTTATTTTCCCTTTTTTCCTTTCCTGCACCAGCGCTTTCTTTTTTTAATCAGCAGCTACTGGTGCCAATTAGGGTTGCTGCCGATCCTGCACCCGTGCACTAAGTGCGGGGTCATCCACTCCGCATCGTGCACGGGACCCTCTCTCACCATGCTACCATGCCCCCACCTGAAGATGTGAGTCTGGTGATTATTTAAAAGGCACCAATCAGCCGTAGACCCCACTTTACCACAATGACCTGTATAATCCTCCTGTTCATAATTCCTTTGATACCATTTTGAACTTCTTCTATTGCACTTTCAGATTTATACCATGCTCAATAGATCTTGTCTTGTGAATACGTGCTTCACTAGTTTTGAGTTGTGCTGCAGTAAAATTCATTGTCTTGTGGATTGTATTATGTTGATACTTGCTATCAACTGCATCTTTAGGTACTACCCTGGCAAGTCATACAGAAGTTTTCTATGTGAACAAGCAGAGACACATGGAGTAAAAACAGAGTCAAGGCAAGAATTTAGATTATCTCTTCACTTGTGGTCAATAAAGCAGTAAGTGACAATTATCAGACACAACTGAGATAGGATGCACAAAAATGTCCAATATAAATGTAAAAAATACATTTAAATATCATTTAACTACCAGGAGAAGTGAGGCACTTGACTTAAACTTCAAATTCAGTGTGCACTTCAAATGAACTGTATAACCCCTTGTAGAAGTTTCTTCCCTGCATGTACTCCAGTTCAATCTAATATACATATTGTCACACGCATGAACATAGGGGACAGTTTAAGGACTCTGATGAAGGCAGTCCTCCCCAACTCCAGGGAACGGCACTCTTTGATAACGCCTTCTCTTTCTCTTCCTCTGCAGATCAGAAGATTGACAGCTTTTCCACTGCTGATGTCACTTCCGGTGTCCGTCCACCTGGACCAGCCTCTTCCTACCATAAACTGGAATAACTGCCATCTTTGGTAGTCATATTCAGACTCTCGTCTGAAAACATGCAACTTAATGCAATACCTACATTTTATTTTTCTGTTTTTTGAGACTTTGGTTATACAGGGCTTACCTTGCGGGTTCCCCAAAACTTCTCACTGTCTTTGCTTTGTTATCACAATGCATGTATTTAATTAAGGTGGAAGGCTGATAAACTTGGAGGAGCACAGCCAAAAGTATTGTGGGAATCTAGTGTGTCTTTGTTATTTAGCAGCATCTTTGTGGATGGTTGTTGTTGTCAATGTTTAATGGTTATATAACTTTCTCCAGGTAATCATAATGCCATTGTGATATAGCAGAAACCTTAGAGATGGATGTGAGAGCAGGGCGAAGGTTTGATCTAAGTATCCTGGAGAGGAAGATAGAGACAAGGTTTGCTGCCTAATATATCTTCTATCTGCATCTTACCATGAGGCTGTATGCTTGAAAGAGAGAGCATCATTGATACCACACACTGTGTCCACAGTGAAACAATGCAGCTACAAGGCAAAGGACCAAAATCGATTTCAGTGGAGCACAAGCTATTACCATATTCAATTCCTTGCCCAGACAATAATGTCACAATTGAGAAACTGCCTGTTTAATGACTAGAGCTTCATATTCTACAGCATATGACTGTGCATAGGGGAGACAAAAATGTGGCTGAACACAAAACCATGAATGGCTCATTACTATTACTAGTTGGCTTTCTGTAATTGAAATGAGTGATAACCTGACTTTGAGGCATGCTGTCCTTTGGGAGTCTTGTGGAACTTATGGGATCCACTTTAATAGCATGCAGTTGGGATATCATTTTAACGCTGTGGGCAAGCCTGAGGTTAGTTGTGTATGGTTGTGTACGGCAGCAGCCAGGAGCAAGAAGAAATCTTTGGAAAGTGGGCAGGAGCGATTATAATAAAATCAGTCTCTTGCAATCTTCTAATCAGATGCGAGCAGAAGTGAGTGGGATTAAAAGGGGCAACATATTTAGTGTGTGGAAAGGAGCCAGACTGCTCGGAAGTTGGTTCTGTGCCAGAGTGGCAAGAGATCATTAGAAAGTGGGCAGAAATGGTAATAAAAATCTCAGACAGACTTTGGTTTGGTTCTTCATAAAAAAAATGTACACGTAGAACAGCAAATATCAGATTTCTCTTTGTATGATTGTGTAGCACTTTAGGATAATTTTCACTACAGAAAAATGCAGTATAAAATAAAGATGCTTGGTTAGTGGGTGGCATGGGGCAAAAGTGCCCCTGTTCCTCAGCCCCTGCCTCAAAGTCCAGCCAAACAACTTTTTAATTTTTGACAGCCCTTGTGTCTACTGGGACTCTTAGTTTTTCTTACTTTTTGGTTTCTCACACTTCTCAAAGATACAGTATAGGGTTTATGTTGATTGATAACTCTGAATGGCCTGGCATGCGTGTGTGGGAGGCAAGTGTATTCTGTATATGGATTTGTCCCATGATGGACTTTAATACTTTCCCATTTTCATTTCCACTGACTCCCCATAACCCTCTATTGGAATAAGCAAGTGCAAGGTGTATTGATAAATGTCATGGAAAAAGAAGATTTGGACATTTTACCTGGACTAGAGATTGAACTCCTCAGTCCTCTAAGATTTGATATAATATTGACAGGGATGGAAGGATTGGTGGATTGAGAGAAAGAGAAGCTAGAAACTTCCATGCTTCCATGTTACCCTGTTTTTCTGAGGTCTGTGGCTCTGGAATTGAACCCATCAGTCACTAAAGATCACAAATATTACCTTGGCAGGGGTCATTCAGTTTTCAGGTGACTGAAATGTTCTTAAATATTTCATTTATCATTTAGTTAATTGACCTATTTAAGAAGTATAAGAGACAAATGGCACATCTTTTACTGAAAGACAAAGCAGCAGGCTGTATGTATTTAAAGAGAGCAGTGTGATGGATGGCTTACCCCAATCCCAAAAGTGACTTTTTTCCGTTGGTGATTAGCTCCACTCCAGCATGGGGCAGAAATCAATAATTTTTGTTTTGTAGTGCACCAGTTGCATCAGCATTTCCTCTTTCTTAGAGAGTGTTTATGTTTTGAGCCCTTTTAATGCAACCAAAAGAAAAGTTATTTCTGTTCAGTGATTCATGTTTCTAGAATGTCTCTGTTGCCTTTAGGACATGGTGAGCAGCAGTCTTTGACGGTTATTGCTATGTGTGCTTGTTGCTGACATTTACTTGCTCCTTGTGTGCCATTACAGGGATTCCCTAGCACCCCTGGATCCCCCTCGCTGATATTTCAGTATACAACTTGGAAGTGTGTATTTACACTACAGCATAATATTATACTCGGCAGGTCGAATGTTTATGACCTGTACTATGTCAGTTAACGATAATACCATTTTATGTCATTCAAAACAACAGGGTTTTTTAGAATATGATATTATTACATAAACTAATGCTTGCTAACAATTTAAAAATCTATCTCAAACTTTTAATTTGAGAGCATTAACAATGTTTTCTCAGTACTTATTAGGACAACTTACGAATATAGCTGTTTTATAATCTCAAGATTTATTACCTACTTTTTAATCTACTCTTCATGTTTTTATTTACTTTTCCTAATGAAACAACTTGTATTACCACTGTATCTCCCCGTGGCAGCCTGTTTGCTGTCCCCCGCTCTTGCACTGAGGCCCCTCTCACATGCGTTGTCCTTCCCATCACCTTGTTTACTGTACTGTGTAGGAATCAAGCGCTTCCTGTGATCATCACGCTGTGGTATGTGCCCTTTATCATGTGCCACACAATCCCCCTTCCATACCCATGGAGAGTCTGGAGACACCACTTGTGCACTTTTCATTATTTTTAATTTTTGCTGTGAAAAAAAACACCCTTTAGATAAAGTGTTGTCCATGGTAGGGTACCACATAAAGCAGTGCATGGTCCTAGATAATGTTTTTTAACTGACTTCAGTAAATTCAGACAGGCTCACAGGTATTCTAGAGATAGATAGATAGATACTGTAGATAGATACTTTATTAACCCCAAGGGGAAATTCACAAACTCCAGCAGCAGCATACTGATAAAAAAATTAAAGAGTGATAAAAAAGCAGGTAAAAACAGACAATAACTTTGTATAATGTTAACGTTTAGCCCCCCAGGTGGAATTGAAGAGTTGCATAGTGTGGGGGAGGAACGATCTCCTCAGTCTGTCAGTGGAGCAGGATGGTAACAGCAGTCTGTCGCTGAAGCTGCTCCTCTGTCTGGAGATGATCCTGTTCAGTGGATGCAGTGGATTCTCCATGATTGACAAGTGCCTGCTCAGCGCCCATCACTCTTGCATGGATGTCAAACTGTCCAGCTCCATGCCTACAGTTGAGCCTGCCTTCCTCAACAGTTTGCCCAGGCGTGAGGCATCCCTCTTCTTTATGCTGCCTCCCCAGCACAACACTGCGTAGAAAATGGCGCTTGCCACAACCATCTGATAGAACATCTGCATCATCTTATTGCAGATGTTGAAGGACGCCAGTCTTCTAAGGAAGTATTGTCGGCTCTGACCTCTCTTACACAGAACCTCAGTATTGGCAGTCCAGTCCAATTTATCATCTAGCTGCACTCCAAGGTATTTATAGGTCTGCACCCTCTACACACAGTCGCCTCTGATAATCACGGGGTCCAGGAGGGGCCTGGGTCTCCTAAAATCCACCACCAGCTCCTTGGTTTTGCTGGTGTTCAGGTGTAAGTGGTTTGAGTCATTCTGATTTTATTTTTAATTAATAGAATGAAATGGGGAGGTCGTCATTCTATTCCTTGAAAAAGATGCTGCTGGCCAAAGGGCATTCTTTATATTTGAATTCAAAACCTGTAGTAGCCAATATATCCTCTATCTTATTTGCTGTGGTTTAAACTTAAGTTTGTAAATTTTACCAAAAAGAATAAATAAACCATTGATAGTAAAAGAAAAAAAAATGTGTGTATCTATTGCCCCCTTCTGGCTTTTTATTATCACAGCAAATCTGAAGAATCCTGCAATTTCCTTCATCGCCTGAAGAATATTAAAAAGCTGTCAGTGATACTGTGTGACACTGTGTAATTTAGTGTTATTAATATATTTTGTAATTGTTAATAATTCATATCATTTTTATAGAGGATTTTTTCAGGCCCCAGGATACTTTACAGAAGCATAAGCATAAAAAAATACACTAAAATGATATGTGTGGAGCAAAACTCTGGAAGAAAACAGCAATGCTAATTTAAAAAGAAATGATATCTACTGTACATTTTGATATAAAAGCAGTTATTCTTAATATCTTTTGGACAGTATTATTATATTTCCATGCCATAGCTCCAAAATACTAAAATAGCAGCTCCCCACTCTCAATTTAATTTTTAAATCTGTCATAAATCTGTTACAAGAAATTGCAGCAATGCAAAAGTTATAGAGGAGTGATGTCAGTCAAAGACACATCTAAACGGTAGAGAAACTCCTGGCTTCCCAGGAATCTTGAAATCTTTTCAGATAATTCCACTGATACATTTCAAGCAGTCTGTTATATCTGGGAATGGTTTTATTGTAGTCTTTAATTCACTGCATAATGATTAAGAATTAAACATCTTTAGCACATTTTCCTAGGTTGAAAAACACCTGTTATTGTACCTGCCTGTGTATGCACAACAATGACTAAGAGTAAAGAATCAGGAGTGGCTGTTTTAATATGGCATAGTGGCACAGTAGATAGCACTGATAGAACTTCCTCTCAGTTCCAGAGTCCCGGGCTTGAATCTGAGCACCCAAGTAGTTGGTGTGTACTGCCCATGTCTGTTGGAGTTTTTCTCAAAATATTCTGCTTCTCTGCCAACACTGCAGTGACATGCAGATTAAGTTCATGGGTGACTATAAACTGTTCCCATGTAAATGTTTGTGTGAATGTGGCCCAGGATGGGTTGGTGCCCTGTCCACATTTGGTTCCTGCCTTGTGTAATGCTCTTTGGATATGCTCTAAGCCCCCCACATCTCCAGGCTGAAATAAGCAAGTTGGATGACAGATGGATTACCTCTGTATGTATGTATTTATTTAAAAAAATGTGTAATTTGTAGGAAATCCATGAGTTCACTATCCATTTGGGTTCATCAAACAAAACAGATGCAACAATATATATCTTCTTCTGATCAATCCCCTTGGCCCTGAGAGTCAGAAGGTAGAGTGTTCTATTCTTAAAACAGTTAATGTCTTTAACTATGTTAAAAGTTGAAGTTGATGTAGGTGCTGGCCTGTTGGCTTAGTGAGTGGCACTTGCCAGCACATGCACACGCCATTCTGTTCTCCTGAGAATGTTGCTCCTAGCAATTTCTGCAATCCGCAATATTTTAAATCAATACGTATGCACACATTCTTGTATTGATCACCACACTGGGCAATTGTCAAAAGAACATTTCACAAACTAAATAAATCTGAAATATGTCATGGCATGCATAATTTGATTGACTTTGGAAATTTCTGAAAGGGAAGAGAATTTTTTTCACCATTAGCAGGGCAGTATATAGTGCTGTTTGGCAGATATCATTTGACACATAAGGCTTTGATGACACTTCCCAAAACTTTTTGTTTTACATGGCACCTTTCATTTCCATGGTGCCTTTCATTTCAGTGGCCTTCTATATTTACACAAAGGAAAAATGATATATTCATGTGACAGACTGAGTGACAGATCAGTTGTATTTATCATGCAGGAGGCCATATGGCCAGTTTGCTAAAATTGCTCATAAATACACTTACAGATTTAAAATTCTGTATTTTGTTGAAGCCTAGATCACAGTTTTCTGTTTATAAAAGTTCCAATAAAAGAACCCATTGCTTAATTTTACTGCAACTTTACTGGATTTAAAAGAATATGCTAGTAGTTTTTTACTCACGGTCTATGTTTCTTATACGGATGTGAGCACCACAAGTAACAGGCCTGTCTCCTATTCCTCTACACTCTGTACATCTCAGTCTATAAATATAACACCAGGTCATATCACTTACAGAAATTCTCAGTTGATTCTATAGTTATGGGATGTATTGATAATGGAGATGTAGGCAGAGTATAGGAGTCAGATAGAGAATGTTGTTTTTTAGTGCAAAAAGAATTGTCTGCATCTTAACATCAGCAAAACCAAGGAAATGGTTATTGACTTTCGTCACACCAAAGAGCGTCCATGTCTGGTCACTATTCATGGAGAGGATGAAGAGGTGGTGGACTCCTCCAAATACTTGGGGGTCCACATCAAAGACAGGTTGGACTGGTCTCATAAAATTGAGGCACTATGTAACAAAGGGCAGGGTAGGCTATTTTTCCTTAGGATACTGTGTTCCTTTAATGTGGTAAGTGACATAAGTGTGAATTCTGTGATGGCCAGTGTGATTTCCTACGTTGTGGTGTACTGTGCTGGTAACATCATTTCAAAAGAGACCCACTGAATCAACAAACTAACTAAAAGGACAGGCTCAGTTATGGGGCAAACTCAGGACCCCCTGGAGGTAGGAGCAAAGGAGAGAATGGAAACAAAGATGAGTGCCATTATGAACAATGCTGCACATCCTCTCTCTAACATACTAACACTGAGGACTTTCAGCCAACAAATTATTCAGCAGAAGTGTGTCAAGAAATGCTACTGGGGCTCCTTTATACCAATGGCAATACATCTGCATAATGCCTCACTGGGACTGGGACTACAAAGTCATAACTTTTCTTTCTTTTTAATTTTTTTGCTTTATTCAAAACAACGTGTGTGTGTATATTTATTTGTTTACTTACTTATCTTATTTATTTACTTACTTATCTACCTATTTATGCATTTATTTATTTAAAGAGCCTCTTTAAAAAGCCAAATTTCCTCCTGGGGACAAATAAAATCTATCTATCTATCTATCTATCTATCTATCTATCTATCTATCTATCTATCTATCTATCTATCTATCTATCTATCTATCTATCTATCTATCTATCTACAGTTAGGTCCATAAATATTTGGACAGAGACAACTTTTTTCTAATTTTGGTTCTGTACATTACCACAATGAATTTTAAATGAAACAACTCAGATGCAGTTGAAGTTCTTTCACCTGCACGGAGAGCTCCTTTGACCGCATGTTGTCTGTTCACAGCAAAATCTTCCACATGCAAGCACCACAATCAACTCCAGGCCTTTTATCTGCTTAACTGATAATGACATAACAACCGACTTGCTCACACCTGCCCATGAAACAGCCTTTGAGTCAATTGTCCAATTACTTTTGAGCCCCTGAAATAAAGGGATTGTGTTATAAAAATGCTTTAGTTGCCTCACATTTTTATGCAATCGTTTTGTTCAACCCACTGAATTAAAGCTGAAAGTCTGCACTTCAACTGCATCTGAGTTGTTTCATTTAAAATTCATTGTGGTAATGTACAGAACCAAAATTAGAAAAAAGTTGTCTCTGTCCAAATATTTATGGTCCTAACTGTATTTATCTATCAGCATTGGTTGTGAGATCATGAACATTTATTTTATGGAGTAAATCAATCTGTTATTGGTTTTGTTTGATTTTTCTCCATTATTTAAATTATTCATGACAGTTGGTCATTACATAAATGTTTATATCTAAAATTGTCCATATTATGAAAAATGTAACCACTTAATCAACAAACTGAGTGACCTCCTTTGTGAGCAAACCCAAGATACATAAGGCAGTGCTAAAATGAATTGTGCAAGACAAACATCTTAGACATGAAACCACTGCTTAAGACAGTTTTAGACCTTTCCAATTAAGAGTTCCCATTTACAATGTTGACTGGAGGTGGGAACTGAACCTGCAACCCTTTGGCTCAGAACAGCAATCCTTAACCATACTGGGGTTTTTTACTGTGTTAGGACAATTTCAATTCAACCTTTTCTTAGAAAATGTATTTCTTGCCAACCTTCCACTATATAATTATACTGGGTATTTTACTTTCTTGGAGAATATATATTAATCTTCATTGGACACATACATGCCAGATTTGTCCAGCTCTTTCTGTTAAGCCATTCAATATAAATAAATTGATCAAGTGTGTATTTCATATTGTCATTCATAGAATACATCATCAGCCAGGATTTTGCATAACATACAGGTATACATTACAAAATAAACATTATGTAGAGCAGTTTTCAATAACACATTTCATCTAAAGGGTAAACTGAATATACCGTCAGGTCCATAAGTATTTGGACAGTGATGCAATATTCACAATTTTGGCTCAGTACATCTCCACAATGGATTTGAAATTAAGCAGTCATTATGTGATTGAAGTGTAGACTTTAGGAATGACAGCCATTTTTATACATTGTCCCAGTATTTTTGGGGTCTCAAAAGTATTTGATCATTTGACTGACAAGCTGTTCCATAGCCAGGTGAGAGTAGTTCACTTATTATTTCATTAACTATTAAGCAGGTAGAAATTTTGGAGTTGATTTCAATCATAGAATTTGCACTTGGAAGCTGACACTGTGAACTCTTAATAAGAGATCCAAAGAGTTGTCCATGCAAATAAAAACAGTCCATTAGGCTGAGAAAACAAAACTGTTCAGAAAGATAGCAGGAACACCAGGAGTGGTCAGATCAGCCATATGGTGTATTCTTAAAAAGAAGGAATACACTGGTGAACTCATCAACACCAGAAGGCCTGGACAATCATGGAAGACAAGTGTGCTAGATGATCACAGAATTCTTTCCCGGATGAAGAAAAACCCCTTCACAACATTTAGCCAAACCAAGAACATTCTCTGGGAGGTAGACCTATCTTTGCCAAAGTCAAGAGACTTCAGAGGATTTACCACAAGATGCAAATCACTGGTAAATCTCAAGCATAAGAAGGATTTAGGAAGAATTAGAATTTACCAGAAAAAAAAATTGAACGCCTGTCTAGTTCTGGAACAATTTCTTTGAACAAATAAAACTAAGATCAATATGTACCAGAATGTTGGAAAGAGAAAATTATGGAGAAGAAACAGAACGGCTCATGATCCAGTGAATACCACATTATTTGTGAAACATGGTGAAGGCAGTGCTATGGCATGGGAATGCCTGACTGACAACTGAAATCTGTAACTAGTGTTTATTGATGATAAGGCTGCTGGCAGAAGTAGCAAGATGAATTCTGAAGTGTACAGGGCTGTATTATCTGCTGTGATTAAGCCAAATGCTGCAAAACTGATAAAACAACTCTTCACAGTACAGAAGGACAATGAGCCAAAACAAACTGAGAAAGCAAACCAAGTGCTTTTCAACACAAAGTAGTGGAATATTCTTCAAAGGCCAAGTCAATTAGCTGACCTCAACCCAAATGGGCATGCATTTCACTTGCTGAAGACAAAACTGATGGAAGAAAGTCCAATGAACAAACAGCAACTGAGAAGAGCTGATGTAAAGGACTGGCAAAAGATCACTAGGGTGGAAACCCAGCACTTGGACATAACCATGGTTTCCAGACTTTAGGCAGACATTGATGGTAAATAATTTTCAAACAAATAATGAAAATAATCATTATATTTATGATTATGTTAGTTTGTCCAAATACTTTTGAGGCCCTGAAAATAGCGGACCATGCATAAACATGTCTGTTATTCCTAAACAGCACATGCAATATTTTTGGAAAACATATTAAATTAAAGCTGAAAGTCTACATTTCAATCACATAATGATTGCTTTCTTTCAAATCCACTGTGGTGGGGTACAGTGCCAAAATGATGAAAATTGTGTCTCTGTCCAAACACTTATGGACCTGACTGTAAGTAAAGAACAACTAATCTGTACAGTGGTGTAGATGAACAGCCTGTGAGGAAGTATTGTAGAATCAGGATTAACACACTTTTTACAGATGGTGTAAGATTACAGTTACAGTCAAGTTGATCAAAATATGAGAGACAAAGAGTGATACCTAAATGTGACTCCACAGCTTCAGGAAAAGTGTAATGGAGAGAGTTCCACAAAGCAGGAGATGCAAAGGTAAAAAATACACTAAAGTATAATTGTTAATAATCAGTTTTTTGAATTGAGAGAGGGCCGGCATCAGAGGGTGTCAGTGTGCCTGATAATGTTGCTTTAAATGTTCTCTGGTTGTTTGCTAGTAACATTATTATCCCAGTAACTTATGACTTCAATTTATTTCCTCATAATGCATAATTATCTATTGCTAAGCCAATTGTGTACTATTTGCATCTCCTTACTGTTTATTAATATTAAATAATTAATAAATAATAATAAATAAAATGAAAATGTGTTTTCTCAAAAGTAATATCTTAAAATCTACTAAACAGAATCCGTTTCATATTTGATGAAAAAAATTATTATACTACTGAGAGATATTCAAACGCTCCTTTATAGATAAATTGCACATAATAGTATTCTGGATGCATCTGTGTAATCACAGCCCACATTAAATAAGCAGTTCTGCTAATTGAGTAGCCCTTGATTTGGTCTCCTGTAGCTCATTTGTTAATTAAGCAAATGGCATCATTAGATAAGCTGCCTTTTTGAGTTACATTTATGTAAATAATGTATGGTTTATTTGTTTCTATCATTGCACAATATCTAAAAACCTGTGCAAGCCTTCTGAACAAAGTGCTCAGTGATGAACACTATGCAAAAATAAACGAAACTGAATATTAATAACTGTGAATGACTGTGGAAAACTGAGAAGACTCTGCTAATGGCACTGAAGTATTCTGAATGAATCCCTTGTCTCTGATTTAGACGCTAAATGATAATGTTCTGTAAGTGTTCTTAAACCTAACAAAAAAATACAAACACTCAGTGAAAGAGCTTCAATACAACCAGGCAGAGATACTCTAAATTCTTATTAACAATTATGTCTTCTCAATTGGACAGATAAATAGACAAAATCACAACATTTTTAACAACAAATTACGAAAAGGTTGGCTATTATCAATATAACACCCGGTAAATGTGTTTCAGAAAACTATCAAGACAACATATTTATTTGATTGAACATAGTTATGAAACAATTCAAATTAGCAACTTGGTAGGTTCAACACAGCTAATTTAAAATTATGAATGTGAATTGTGCTTCCTTCTGTTGTCAGACTGATTGAGCAGATTTTCATGCTGTTTAGTGTGTTTTATCATCTTCTTGTTTTTGCTAATTGTTTTCCCTAGCTGATGTTCTTCCATTTTTTTAAATTTTCTAAGATTCACGGAGGCTGAGATATTGAGACACATCCTTTTAGATCAGAGTGTGACCTACCAAAATACTCCTCCCTTATTGTTGGAAATCAACCCATTATTATGTCAAAATTTAAAGGGAAGCTGTCAGAACATGGACAACAATTAAACACGATTATGATAATTAAGGATATTTATTAAAGAAATAAAAATTCCAAATATCAAAATTCTAAATAAAAAAAACAAAAAGAAAACAAATGGAAAGAATCAACAAACACAAAACAACATATACAAAACTCAAAAATTTCAGAAACTAGAAAAAAAATAAATAAATAAAAACAAAACCCAAAATACCAGCAATACAGAGAAATTCAAAAAATATTAAACTTAATAACAAAAAAGAAAATCAGCTACTAATTTAGCGAAAAAAGTACAAAATCCCCACCAAAAAAAAAATAAAACTTACTACAAGGTGAGGAAAAGAACAAAGGATGGAAACCAATGCCACTGTAACTAGCAGTGGCTCAGAGAGCTGTTTAAATATTTAATTACAGGTAAAAGGGACTCATCTTTAAGCACAAAGACATAATTCTGATCAAAGGATTTAGGACAAACTAAAAATGCAAAACAAAATAAAAATAATAAAAGTACAAGAAAGACAGCACGAAAAAATAAAAAAACCAACAAAGCATGAAGCCAAGGATGAAGTCAGTCAAAAGTTGTAACATGTATAAAAATGGCCTTGAGGCAAGGTAAGATCATGAGCTCCTCTCGCTTTATTTTGAAAAGCAAGACTTTACTATTTTTAACATTTTATTTTGTTCCCTTTTTTTATAACAATTACACATTGTTTTGCCTTTACTCTTGTTTTGGTACATTTCAGCATGCATTTTTATGCATGAAGTTTTGTTTGCTTTTGATTCAGTCCTAATGTAATTTGTTGGTCTATGCACCTAGGCACATTTAGGTTAGGCCACATAGAGCCATGTGAGTGAAGTAAACCCCTGTGAGTTTGACTATAGTGTCCTGTGGTTTTTAACTTCTTTTCCTCAGTTTGGCATTAGGACCTATTACATTTTCCAAAACCATGTACTGTTTCATTTACTTTCACCCCCCTATCAATGTAGATAAACCAACAATAAATTATGTATCTTGGAATTGTTTGTTTTCAATTTTTAATTTAAACAAATGTGATGACTGTCAGCTATGCAGCAGCAATGTTTTTTAGCAAAAGTGTGTAAAGCGTGAGACTTATGGCAGTAATTTTTATTTAGAATTCTAGTCTATAAAACATAAAATCTAAGCTATATTAGATACAATCTACTAGTCCATTTAAAAAAACAAGTGTCAACAAAATTATGAGAAATTCTTTAATGAGCATATGTTCTGTTCCAATGCATTTGAGAAAGATTGCCCTGTCTATTCCCATGGCCTTTTCTCATATACAGTAAATAGTACATTGTCATTACATGAATTGTGTCCTAAGTCTGGTGAAACAGGACTTCCCTGTTTTCCACCATGAGATGACCACTGCTTTAAGATCACAGCTTTTAGAAGCTGCTTCTACAATTAAGGTCTTGAACAGGTTATATTCAGACTCAATATCCCCGACTTCAATCTGCGTATGAGACAAGTAGGAGTTAAACTTATCGTGAACAACCAGATGTTCCCAGAAAACCCTAACTGCTTATCTAAGCTTCTCTGGTCTATCAGGCATATACCCTTCACTTTGAATCCAACTCACTACCAAGTGGTGATTAATCTACCTCCCTCTCCACCTGAGTGTCCAAAACATATAGTTTCAGGTCAGAAGACACAACTACAAGGTGCTCTGGTACCAGGTAAACCTATGATCCTTTTTGTGTTCGAACATGGCCTTTGTTATAGATGATCCATGACTAGCACAGAAATCCAATAATAACTCACCATTATGGTTCAGATCCGGTAAGCCATTCCTGCCAATCATGCTCCGAATGGTACCTTCATCATACCTAATATGAGCAACGAAATCACCCAGTAAGACTACCAAGCCAGCACCTCATTTGCCTCCTCTAAGAAGGGTGAATACACCGAACAGCTATTTGTTGCATATGCACAAATAACAGAGTTTTCCTCTTTGTGACTCGTAGCCTCATTGAGGCAATCCTCTCATCCATTTGTAAGATCTCCAATTATAGCCCTGATTCAGGGGCTTGTGAATATGCTCACACCTGTCCGAGGTCTCTCACACATGCAAATTCCAGAGCAGGAGGGAGACTATCCCCGATGAAGAAGTTTGCTTCCAGAACCCATGCTATGTTGAGGGGTGAGACCAACTAAATCTAGATGGTAGTTTTACACATCCTGCACCAGCTCAGGCTTCTTGCCCTGCAGAGAGGTAATTATCCAAGTTCTTAATGGTAGTCTTCATTTGCAGGGTCTAGTCCGTCTAGGTCTGTCCTGTCTGTGTCTGCTACAAAACTGGAATCACATCAATGTTTTCTGATTTCCAATATCCTGTATTTATCCTCTATTTATTAGTGGGTTATCATCATTTATCCTTTTAGCACCACTGTGTTGATGATATTTATATTTTATTGTATTTTTTTTCGTTGATTGTCCAGGTTGTACTGTCAGATGCGAGGCTTGCTGGTGAATGCCTCCAGGCAGGGTACACTGTTTTTAATTAGTACCTTGATGAGGGTTATTGTGAACCATTCTTTACCTTTCAGCCTAAACCTGTTCACCAAGGTAGACTCTACCAGTAGCATTAAGCACCAGACAACCTTGCTCTGAGCATCACTAAGGTTCACAGGCCTCACCACTATGTCAAGGTGCTAATCCAGAGAGGGGTAAATTTTTACTTATTGGGAAGTAAGTTCTGCCATCTTTGTTAGTTCTGTTGTGAACTTGCGTCTGTAAAGATGTCACCGCAATTACTGTGTGTTTTCTTTTTTTCAAAATCAATTATACAGGGTGACCAGGTTTGTAGCCCAACTCTTTATTGTGTTCATTCTCTTGCAGGTTAAAGTCTGGGGAGAAAGCAGGCCGAGGCAGCACCTAAACGTCAGTATTCATTCGTCACAAAGATGTGACCAGTGCAAATGTGTATGTGGCCTGGTATCAAGGTGGTATTGCAAGTCAGAAGATCTAAAGCAAATTGACCACTTTTTGAGAAATCACACAAAATATAATTATAGCTTTCTCCTTTCACAAAATGAAAAGTTATTAATTTTATGTAACATGACATTCCCTTTAAACCTGCTTAATCTAGTTCAGGGATTTGGAGGCCTCAGCCTATCCCCAGATCAGGATTTATTTTAAAAATATTAATTTTACATTCTAATGCAATATGAAGATGTAATAGGTAGATAAAGAATTGTTTAACACATTCCATCGGGGTGTTTAGTTTGGCTTGAATAGGTCTGTTTAATTATGAGAATGGCAGGGAGATAGTTACAGATAACCTTTCAAATCTAAGTTGACATTAACAAAGAATTTCATTTTTTTAATCATGCCCATTCTGAGTCAATTTGAAATAGCTCTAAGTACACTGCATATCAAAATTTTATTGGGTTGGCTGACCCAAGTTCACATGCTTAATGGGCTTCGGGATGGAACAGATTATAGAGCTGGCCACTGGATAAGACTCTTGTGGTCAAGCCAGGAAAGTCTATTCTGAATAGCAGGGAGGTGAAAAGAACAGAGGTACCTGTAGTATCTGGCCAAGTGTCACTATTTCCAGATATATCATCTGGCCACTGTGATCTAACGGTCATACAACTTTGAAAGGTTACACTCATCCTAAGAAGGAATCCTGGGTTGAAACCTATACGCAAACCTCAGATGAGATCAAAATTAATTACTCCTCTCAGACCTAGTTGACTTCAGAGTTGGAAGGAAAAGAATGACAGATTTCTTGCAGAGAAGAATGATGGCAATGCATTATGGCAAGATAAAGGCAAACGAGAGAAAAAAATAGAATCCAGCTGAGGGTATAAAATTGCAAATACCATCTTATAACCTAATATGGCATTTGCTTGCACTCCATGATCACTTAATTTTTGTAAATGACAAAATGTCTGTGGCAGTGTACTTGTGATTACTTAATAAATAAGGCCCTTGGTGTTTGAGTTGTACTTGTTGAATGTAGCTTGGTGAAAACTACATCCCACTGTCAGCTAACACATGCAGCTTGACAGTTACTAATGTTACCACTAGGGCACAGAACCTGGAGCATGCATTTCAAACCAATGTCCGGTTCTAAATACAGTGTTCCCTCATTACTCAATAGAAGCCATGGCTGTTTGAATCGGGATAATCTCGTTACATTTCAGATACATTTTTGATTTGTTAATTTTTGATGCTGCTCAACCCTGCCGTCCGGGCTACAAAAGGACATAGCAGTGGTAGAAAAAGTCCAGAGAAGAGCAACTAGGTTGATTCCAGGACTGCAGGGGATGAGTTATGAGGAAAGACTAAATGAGCTGATCCTTGAAAAAAAAAATTAAGAGGAGGCGTCATTAAAGTCTTCAAAAATATGACAGGAATTAGTACAGTGGATCGAGAATGCTATTTTAAAATGAGTTCATCAAGAACATAGAGACACAGAAACTTGTTAAGGGTAAATGTCACACCAACATTAGGATGTTTGTCTTCATACAAAGAACCACAAACACATGGAACAAGTTGCCAACTAGTGTGGTAGACAGTAGCACATTAGGGACTTTCAAATCTAGATTTGATGTTATTGTAATGTCCCAGCCAGACTGAAGGCCCTTGGGAGTAACTGTTGGGTCTGATTGAGGCAGAAAGAGTTGGGCCTCGAGAGGAGAGGGTTTGAGAAGGAAGGTGTTGTTGCATTATGAAGTCTGTGTTTTTTTTTTTTGTTGTTTTTCTTTAACAGTGTTTCTCAGCCAAAACAATGACAGAATTATAGGCAATTATAAATAGATCAAGCTGAAAGGCATTCATTTTTGCTGTTACAATCCTATGTTTTTTTTTTTACTGTCCCAGTAAACTGTTCTGTGATCCCTACTTCGTCCTTCTGTTTTTGTTTCTTCTTTTCGAATCTGATGTGGAGGTCGCTAAATTATTTTGGAGGAGTTAAGTGAGAAGGACTTGGTGGTCTTTGTTGGGCTGAATGGTCTTTTCTCATCTAAATTTATCTAATGTTCTACTGTTCTAACTTCTTATGACAATAAATTGCTCAGCAACTTGGCATTGAATAAATTGAATGTAAATTTCCCCAATTCTATTTATATCAAGCTTCTCTGGATCATTATGTGTCAGTGTATGAGCTTCATTCTGTTTCTTCCAAACATTTAGTTTATAAAATACTGGTAGGGGTATCTGGCACTACCCTGGTTGGTGTCTACCAACTAAATGATACATAGCCTATGGTCATCCCCTTATGTAAATTGGGATTCTGTGCAAAATTTGGTGGTAATAATTTCAACAGTGTGGCTCTACATTGTAAGAAAGCAACTGAAAAATTCAGAATTTCAGGTGCACTGTTTTATTAATAAATTTTAAATCATACTTCTTTTCCAATCTAGCTATACTTCAAGAATAATTTGAAACATTTTATTCCATACTTAAAAATGAGAAGTATAGAATGATACAGTATGTCTGACCATTTTACATCATCTTTTTCACACCATCAACTTGTAATTTTAAAGGATCTTTCTCTTAATTATTTTTTGGCGTGCTTGACCCCAGATTTCAATGTGACCTGTGTCAGCCTCAGCTGAGGTATGTAGTAACCTGCTGAGACAAGAGGGGGCACTGCCACTAACCTTGTCTTCTCCTTCTTTCCTCACAGTGGTGAGAAGTCACCCAATGAAGGCATTTGACCCCATGCCTTCCAGTCCATCAGCCATAAAGTACAAGGAGTTCCAGAAGGAGGTGTTATTTAATGGCTTGAGCCACTACTGGACAGAGCTTTGTAAAGTTGCATGCCAAAGAGTGCAATGTCTTTTCTTTTCCTCTTCTTTTATCAATGGACAATAAAATGGACGATCTGGTTGTTGCCCCAACTTTCTTTTGCTGTCTGGAATACCTTGGTTTGCAAGATAGTGGGGAAAAAAAACAAAAGTAACTTTATTTAGGCATTATTTTATTGTGTCCAGTGAAGTAAAAGAAATCACTTAGTATTGTTAAAGAACTGCAGTGTAAAGTAGTTCTTTGGTTGTCTTCATTTCCCATGTTCTGGTCCTTTTGATTAAATTTTGTTTTACAGTCTCCACTGCAACTGTTTATTGTGGTCCTGGTACATTTTTTAGGATACTCTTCCACTAAATATTTCCCATTCATATAGTATTAAAGAACTGAAAACCCCTTGGTGTATTAATTTATTTTCTGACTCATTTGTCATGTATCAATTGCACTGAAGCTAAAATCTTTTCAACTTCCAGCTGTTGCTCCACTGCATCCCATTTGGAAGCCATTATATTATCTCTTGTTCAGTTTTAAAATGACCTTTCCTTTTATTTGATAGATTCAGAAGCAGCTAACTCTTTTTGCTAGCCTAGCATGTTATGCTCCAAATGGCCTAAGCTGCATAATACAGTAAAGAAACGTTTGTGCAACCTACTCCCAAATTAAAATATAATTTCCAGAATACAGCCAATCTTTAACCAACTGGCAAGGATCTCTCCAAGCTTTTTAATAAAATAATTTCTTACAGTATACAGTACCATAGATGTAGAATTCCTGATTTTTATACTATATATAAAGTACTCTAAACTTCCTTCCCTGGTGCTGGTTCATCCATAGAGAAAGCACATTTTCAAACAACAGTCAAACAACGAAGATGCACATTCTCAAATAACTAAGGTTTACCGGTGTGGGATCAGCTATTGTTTCATAAACTGCTCCTGACTGTCTTGAGATGAACTTTGTTTGAGTTCATAGCTGCAAAGCAGAAAATTCTTCTGTGTACTGCTATGAGCTCCCTTCCTCACTAAAGAGTATATGTTCCAATTGATTCTAAATGCCCTACAAGGGGGCAAGCACAAGACTTTGTGAATCTCATTCAAAGCTGATTCCCTGGAAACCACATGGAACTTATTATAGAGAAGGTTGCCATCAACAGTGTGCTAAATGGGATAAGTGAGGAGTTTTGCAATAAGATGCTGAAGCATTATGTCAAAAACATGTTGGATCAGGTCAGGACACTTGAAGGTGCACAAAAGAGGTTATCCTTTCCTGATCCAGGGTCCTCAGCTTCTATGTCATCCTTGTCTGACTCCCTGGAAAATACTTCTCACAGCCTTGTGCACAAAGCATTGTTCAAAGAGTACCAGAGGGTTTTTTTCCTACATTTCCCTCTTTGAAGACTTTGATCAATGTCCTGTTGTTCCGGAGCAACCTCCTACATATTAGTCCTGCTCCCATCATTCAAGTTCAAGTTCAACCTCAAGCTTCTAGAACTCTGACGTTCTCAGGAGGACCTAGCCAGGTCAACAATCTGATTAGAAGACACCATTGTGGGAGTTTTGCAGCTATGAAAATGTGCTATATAAATAAATGTTGTTGTTGTTGTTGATGAGTGAACAGAGATACTTTTGCTGTGGGCGGCCTGGCCACATCATGAGAAAAGTCCACAATCAGTCACTGGCTAGGTGTTTGTAGTCAAACAGGCCAGTTTGGTAGACAATGAGTACTATAGGCAGCAAGATGCACTAAGTTTGAAATCTCCACACTTTTTAATTAAAAATGTTTCTTATATATAGCATCAAATTGCTGTTGGCTTTTCTGAGGAGTTAGTTGTTCCTCATTCAACAAGGGAAACTGTTACAAATCACCCATTTGCATGTTTTAGGTGGACATATCAGCACATAGAAAACAAGAGAGGGAGTTTTGAAACATTTTTTTGCTGTGATAATATGGGTAGGGATGTGGAACAATTTGTAAATATTGCCCTGACTGTCAAATATTTTCTTCACATAAACCACCATTCACTTCCCTTGTACCAATGCCAATTTTGGATGTGTCTTTTGAGAGGGTTGTCTTAAAATTGTTAATACACTCCCCAAAAGAATAATGGGCACCAGTATATACTTATGTTAGCGGACTATGCCACCAAACATCCAAAACTAGTGGCTTTATAAAAGGTAGATTTACAGGCTGGAATGAATG